>NW_021620662.1:1452896-1494023 GCF_004785775.1 Grammomys surdaster
GGAGGGAGGAAGGAGGAAGGAAGGAAGGAAGGAAGGAAGGAAGGAAGGAAGGAAGGAAAATTTATTGCTGTGTATTTATTCTCATCAACTTTTAAATGCTGAGGAGATAAACTCTTAGGAGGAGGCGACAGCACCTCTCGCCATCTCTGATCCTTAAGACTGACCCCAGGGCCTTGCACCTGGCAGGTAACCACTGAGTCAACCAAGCTCTATCCCTAGCCCAAGGCACCAATTTCATTCCAAGAACTGCTTTATGACTGGGGAAGCCTTTCCCAAGTGGGCTGCCAGGGGGAGTGCCGCAAAACTCCCTCTTTGCTTCAGTTCCACACTGGGAGATTTTTTTTTCCTTCCTCCTGTTTTATCAACTACCTAGACCTCAGCATCAGTCCTCCAAAGAAAAATGATTTCTTGGAACCTAGAACACAGTATACAAAGAGCATGAGCAGAAAAGCACTAGGATTTCCCTGAGGGTCCCAGAGCTGTCATTGTGCTTTTGATGGAGGCGTGACTTCCATTAAAACTACCCTCAAATAGTAAAAAAAAAAAAAAAAAAGGCTCCAGAGCTACTGAGTTAGGTGCCTCTCAACACACTTTTGAGTAAGATGTAAGACCTTCTTCTTTAAAACTGAAAATCATTATCAAAGCAATTCTTCAGAAAGTAACCTAAAAGACCTTGGTAAAAATGTAAGAAGTTAAACCAAATGGGGTCAGCTCAGTATGTTGTGTTTATGTCTCTCTGTCTCTGTCTCTGTCTCTCTCTCTCTCTCTCTCTCTCTCTCTCTCTCTCTCTCTCTCTCTGTGTGTGTGTGTGTGTGTGTGTGTGTGTGTGTGTAAGGAGGAGAACCAAACTGGGTTGTACTTAGCAGAACACTGAGTCAGGAGAAGAGCCAGCTGTACCCCAAAGTGGCCACTTCTGAAAGTAAGAGCCAGTCTCTAACTTTAGCATGGCTCCTGCCCATCACTCTCCTACTTGTGTTTCTGACTTCCCAGCTGTCCACACCCAGGGCTGCCATCTCCTAAGTGTGCGGTTTAGCCTTTTCTTAGACATTTCTTTAAAGGACCACATCACAGGCCTCCCTGGCCTTCCTTGGTCTGAAGACTCTAGGAATCTTAGGGCTGCAATTTCAGCTCCCTCTGCCTCAGTTGCTGAAATTGGCCATAGGGAGGAGAGGCGGGGGAGAAGGAAGTGATGGTTACCTGAGTGACATACTCTGCACTAATCAGGGCTCCATTCCGTGCACTGTTCTTTCTTCCTTCCTTTCTCACTGGGATATTTTGAGGACCAATGAGGTAATGTGCTTCAAGTAGCCAAAAGAACTTTGGAGACAGAAAGCTAGTGCCCAGTGAACTGGCCTCACCCACTTCTCTACCACTTCCGTTTGAATCCTCAAAGCAAATGAAGACAGCAAACACGCAACAACAATTCTGGGAAAGCCCAACCATTGTATATTTAAAAATAATAAACTGTAAATAAGTAGCAACAGATAATCACTAGATTAAAATGTGTTTGTGTGCAGGGGGAGAGGGAGTAAGACTTTAGTAAGGAGTGTTCCTGTGCCCGAGGTGGGTACTTCTGAGAGTTTATTTGGAACCGCGGAACATAAAAGGAGAAAGGAGCTGGCTCCTCAACAGCCTCCTAGAGATCAGCTTAATTAACTGATAAATTTGGAGTTGGGGCAGGTTAGAAAAACCCATTCAAGTTTCTCTGAGGAAATTGACAAGTGAGTTTGGTGTAAATGGGGTGGGGGACGGGAGAGAGGGGCGGATATTTCGGAGAAGGGGTGGTACTCATGAAGCGTCCCCTTCCAGGTCTTTGATTGGTTGGTTTTAAGGACCGCCTCCTCTCCAGCTTCCCAGACTAGCACATTTTAACCGTCTCTCCTGTTGAAATTCTTCTTTTCAGAATCCGCAAACGATTTTTGTCTTCTGTTCATTTGTATTATGAATTCAGAGACTGATGCCAAGCAGTGCAGGCTGTGGGAACTGGGGAAATAACGTTAGAACCATTTAGATTTCTGCTTTTCATTCTACAAATATTGGGGGTAGACTTTAAATATTAGATGGAGCCAATGAAATATGGATAAAGAGATATTCAGACTGCCTTTATGGAATAGTAATTGCAGACCTTTCCCAAGTCATTGTCCTAATTGTGCCTTGAATATTGAGGTTGTCCCCACACCCTGTCTTTATGGCTATATTCACTGCAGGTTTGAGGTAGGTAAAGAAGTGAACCTCATGGGCTCTGACTATGGCTCCACCCTAGGGTTCTGACAGCTGGGAAGGTTGTTACAAGAACTCCATTACAAATAATGAAGAATTGAAACTTATCAATGATTTATTATGCAGCCCTTAAACAGAACATCTCAGCATTCCTACCATATAAGGATACCTTCTGCTCACCCGAATTCCAATTTGCTTTTACTTTCTTTTCCTTTCTTTCGGACCAGAGATTCACGGGGCTGAATTAATTCTGCTTTCTAATGCCACGTTCCTGGTAGCTAACAAGCCCTTCTCAAATGTTACTGTGCTCTCGTCTACAGCCTGACCTCTACCCCCACCCCCACCACCTTCTCTAACCCCTCACTTCTCTTTATTCAGATGTATGACTACCCTTGAATAATAGATGATACTGCTGTGTGTGCGTGTCTAATTGACAATCATTCTCATTATCCTTCTTACTTTTCAATGCTTCCTGTCATGTTCAATATAATTATGGCGACCAAGGACTCTACCTTTCCCCCAGTAGCTTTGCCTGGAATCCTGGCAGGAACACCTCTGCCTGCAGGGACACAGGCCATTACACAGGAACCCCTTGTACAAATATGCCCTGTGGCTGCCACCACCTCTGTCTGACCCCTCCCCCACCCCTCCCGAGATCTGTAAAGTCTGTCTCTGGAGTCCCGCAGGAGTGGGATGCTGAAATACAGAGAATCCCACACTCAGCAGTGCTGACTCAGCCTCTCCCTGTCCCTCTCCCTCTCCCTCTCCCTCTATCTCTATATCTCTATATCTCTATATCTCTATATCTCTATCTTTCTCATTTCTCCACATTCTCTCATACACTTGACACATAATACAATCTTCCATTTGTATCAATCTGATGATTTTGAAGTGGATCAAATTGTAACTTAAATGTGCAGTTCTCTGATTACCAGTGAAAGGAGAGTCTCTTCATATGCTTATCAGCAGTTGGGTTTCTTCTTCTGCAAACTGTCTCCCCTCTCAGACACCCCCCCCCCATTTTCCTGTTTTCCAGGGGAGCTCCCTACCTTCCTCTCCACAGCCCACAGGAGTCCCTGGAAGCCTCCAGTCCTTATTGATTGTAGGCCAAACAAACATCTTCTCTAACTCTGCCTGTTAGGTACGTTAACTCTTTCGGACTGAAATCTCTAATTTTGACTGTATGTAACCAAAATTTTTTTTCCTTTAAAGCTTTCTATTGTTTGGGTCTCAGATAGGAAATTGCTCCAAACTCCACAGCCACAAAAACTACACCCCCCTTCTATATGGCCCATGTCTTTTCTCTGTCATACACAGAGTCATTAATACATTGGGAATTCAGTTTTGTCCAAATCGAGAGGTAGGAATAAACTTTATCTTTTTCCAGAGTGAGTCATTTTGCTCAACACTAATTTGCTCAGCTATGTCCAATCTTTTCACACTACAACTCAACAATGTCATCTACAAAGCTCATACTTGAGAACTACACAATTGAGTTTCTTCCTTTTACTTACACACATACATACACACACACACACACACACACACACATACACACACACACACTGCAAAAAAACTAATGTTTTAGCTAAGTTCACGATTTTGTGCTGGGCCACAACACAACAGTTATCCTCAGCTATATGGGTATTTCTGATTGGATACCTGGGGATCTAACCTCTTCCTGCAGCTTTGGGGAGTAGCTAAGTACCAAATTGCCCATGGATACGCGATTTGATGTCTGAGTTGGTCTCATAGCACCTGCACATCATTTCTGTAAACTTTTGCTCTGGTTATTTTGAACTCCTGGCCAGCATGTTTTCTTAAGTAGAAGAGCAAGGGAAGGGACATGTGAGTAGATGCCATCCTGGTCTCCCCTGCCTACATCACTTCCACACAAGATCGTGATGAGAGTGAAAATAATCTCTGTAGAAGTCAGAACGGGGGAAAGGGCTCAAAAATGCCTACATTTCTTGCTTGACCTACATGATTTCCTGAAATTAAAATGTCATATCTTTCAAAATAAGACATAATTTTACTTCTACTTAAAAGTTAATACCTGGAAAACCTGCATGGCAATTCCTCAGGGGAAAATAAAGTCTGTGGGGATGGTTTCGCCACGTCACCAAACGTTGTGAAGAGAGTGGGATGTCTGCAGCTTTGAGAAGCAGCGTGGTGAGTAGTGAGATTTACTCCGAGGGCTCCTGACTAGTTATACTAACCTGCAGCAGCACTAACCAGGGGTTTCTTCTTCCACTTCACAAGGGCACATCTGATGGCCGCTGTGTGCCAAGCATCCATGCATGAAGTAGAGAAAAGAAAAAAAGGAAGAATGAAAGAAAGAAAAAAAGGAGAAATCTGCACTCCATACATGACTTGCCTGGAACCTGAATCCCTATCCTCAGTTTTAGACAAATGGACTGCCCTAAAAGTTGTGAAATTACTTAGTCCCTCCTGTCACTCAATCGGCAATTCAAATGAACTTTGCACAGAACAGCTGCCATCAGCTGAACATTGGAAACAAGCTTGGTCATGGTGGACACTACTAGCCAAATTAAACCCAGCTGGTACGCTAGCTAAGACAAATGCCAAAATGCCAGCATGTCCTTCCAGAACACGGCTGAGACTGAAGCTACCTTAGGGTGTCTAGGCCCTTAACAGCTGCACTGTTTCCAGATGAAGCAAAGTGTGGTGATTTGAATAGAAATGACACCCATAGACTCATGTCTTTGGCCATAGAGTGTAGCATTATTAGGAGGTGTGGCCTAGTTGGGGCGGGTGTAGCTTTTTTGAAGGAAGTGCATCACTAGGGGAATGGGTTTTGAGGTCTAAGAATCTCAGGCCACACCCAATGTGACATTCTATTCCTGCTGCCTGTGGATCTAGATCTCTCTGCCACCTCTCCAGCACCATGTCTGCCTGCACTCTACCTCTCCAGCACCATGTCTGCCTGCGCGCTGCCTCTCCAGCACCATGTCTACCTGCGCGCTGCCTTGTTTCCTACCATGACAATAAAGGACTAATCTTCTGAAACTGTAATCCAGCCTCAATTAAATGTTTGCTTTTATAAGAGTTACTGTGGTCATGGTGTCTCTTCACAGCATTAGGAACTCAAACTAAGACAGAAGTGATAGACTATTCAGATATAGGTAGGGAGGAAAGGAGGGAGAAAGAGAGTCAGGAGGTAAAGAGAAAGGGAAACAGCAAGAGAAAAGGAAAGAGCTAGAGAGGGAGGGAAGCTGGAAGGAGGAAAGGGATAAAAGGAGGGAGAGAGGGAGAGAGGAAGGGAGGAAAGCAGGGAATGAAAAGGGAAGGAGGAGTAGGGGAAGACGGAAGAGAAAAAGCTGCACCCTGGCTGTAGCTGAGCAGGACGCCAATACATAGCAGCAACAGGTCCTTCAAAAGAGTTTTCTCCCTTCATCCCTCTGATTCCCCTCAGAACCTCATTTTGAACCCGGATCTATTGTGAGTCAATATCGACCCTTCAGCAGAGCAGACAAGATGTGTCTAACACACAGAAACTGTCCCCTGGTTATTAAACATTTTTAAGTGGACCAATTAACCCTAGAAACAGTGAATAAAACCAAACGCTCCCCCTGCCTTCCCCTTGCAGGTGCGAACCCTACGGGAAGCTATACTGTCCTTCCGTCATCCTGTGCCTTCCTACAGCCACATTCCGGAAGAAATCATCTCAGGAAAACATAATCCAGATATTTGGTAACATAGCCAAAAGTAAAAATAAAATATAAATGAAGATGGAAAAATAGAAATGGAAACTTGTGTTCAAAGAAACTTTATCACATCAACACTCTTCATGACCATCCAGAATCGCACAGTCCATTATAAGGGACAGGGAGAGTTACCAGGAGAACGAGCTAAAAAGCAAAGAGTAACAATGTAACCACTGCAGAGCCCTGGGCTAGCCTCATGCGCTCCACCTCCGACCTCTTTCACCTAAATTGTTGACAGGCTTTAGCCATTTATTTTTAATCATTATTACTTTTCTGGGAATTTTCACTGTGTGGCCTAAGCTGTCTTTAAACTCCTGAACTCACGTAATTCTCCTGCTTCAACATCCGGAGTAGCTAGGCCTGCCGCGGTGCCACGGAGTGTGGCTCAGAGGCCCCCTGTTTTAGTTTCTTCATCTGCAAAATGGAAACAGAAACTAAACTCACCCCACTGGCTTCTTCAGATGATTCAGGGAATTAGTCTACATATAGGAATGGAAAAGCTGAGTCAACCGTGCCACTGAGTAAACAATGAAGGGCCGGATGGCTCATCGGTTAGAACGGCTTGTAAGCCTCCAAACCTGAACTCAGTTCCTGGGACCCACAGAGAGGGAGGAGAGAGCTGACGTCTAGAAGGTGTCCCCTGACCCCTACATGTGTGCTCCCCCTCCCCCCTCCCTCCCTCCCTTCCTCCTTCCCTCCCTCCCTCTCTCCCTCTCTTCCTCCCTCTCTCCCTTCCTCCCTCTGTCATCCTGCCTGCCTGTCTGCCTGTCTGTGTGCTCTTGGGCGCTCTCTGTCTCTCACTTGCATACTAAATAACTAATTTAGTGTTTGCACAAATGAAAACATTTATAAAGAGGTCAATGATGTTAGTTATGATTCGCATCATTATTGTAGCGTTATTTCATATCTTCCTATTTATACAGAAAAGTGTCCATAAAGTTGCAACATAAAGTCTTAACAATATTTCTCTCTAGAAGATGGGAGTATGGATTTTCCTCCTTCTTTTTGCTGATTTGTGTTTTTCTAATTTTTTTCCCTCCATGAAAATGCATTGATTTCTCCATAAGTAATAACAAGTTATTTTTTAATTTGCGGAGGGACAATTTTTGGGGTGGGCATGGAGGTTGGAATCCTTATAATTGAGAGTGGCCTGCATGTGCATTACACAGCAAGAAACAGCCTGCAGTCCGGATGCCCGGGAGAGAGTGACACTCTGCGTTTTGTGTCTTGGTGAAGGACCCATCCGGGAGTGAGGTAAATGAGAGAGATGAAGTTCTGTGAGGACTCGGGAACGAACACTGACTAGAGTCTTGAAAGGCACTGGATAATTTCCCAGCCATTAATAACATCTGCAGTCCTGCTGAGCAGGCTAACACAGGGGTCATTAGAGACCTGCCTCTAAGACAGATGAGAACCTGTGAGGCAGGGGAGCATGCTTACCCAGCGGGGTACCACCCAGAGGGGGCAGAGCCCTGCCAGACAGAAACCTACCCCATCTTGTAGAAGGAAAGTACCAGACTGGCCCCTGGGCAGATTCTGAAATGGCTGTTGTAGGGGCATCGAGGGGCCGGTGTATAAAATGAGCCCTGGTGTGAAGTGAGCCACACTAACCTCCTACAGGGAAATGCTTTTATGTGTCACACACTCGGAGGAGTAGGCTCACAGAAAGATCAGGCCAAAGGACTATGCTACCGGTCCACTGCATTGTTATCCAGTAGTGTTATCCAGCAGTGGTGACACACTGTGAAGAGGTCTTCAGTCACCAGAAATAAGCAGTGCGTGTCTGAAGAGTTCATCTTTCTTCAAGACAGGAAACCAGTGAGCAGACTTTCTGTCTTTCCTGAACTCTAAACCACTTTGAGAAGTTCAGCTCTTTAGTTAAGGCAGCTAATATGTCTCTTCTAGAGTGTCAGTAAGAAGTGCAAATGTTAAGACCTCCGTCTAGATTAGCCTCAAACAAGCTCCTGTCCAGGAGACATTCCCTGTCCCCAAAGGGAGCCGACAGAGACTCCCTTCAGGGCTCTGAAGAACTTGCCCTGGTCACCTCCCCTCACTGAATCTGTGTCCAGACACTCTTTCAGCAGACTTCCACCTGAGTTTGCTTTGTTGTAGATTTTAGACTTCCTCACATAAGAGTACACAATTCTAAAACAGACGCCTAACCAATATTTATTTAAACATTTTGAATTTCTCCAACACCCTCCCCCAAATGATAGAAAAGGAATTGAAAACGTTTACAATTACATGAGAAAAAAAGGAACAACAACAACAAAAAAAAAAAATCAGAGAAGTTCTGTTCTCTGGCTGACTAAAGATGTCAAATAAGCGTACAATCTGGGCTGGATTTCGTACCTCCTTTTCCAGAAATGTGACAGCTGACTTATCCATCAAATTATTGCTCAAACGAGAGTCTAGGTAAATTGCACTCAGAAAACATAAAGAGGAAACAGATGGGAAACACGAAGAAGAGGCCAAGAGAGCTAGAAGGCAAAGCAAGGGGACCAACCGACCTGGACACACGACACAGCAGGAGGGAGATGTCAGGCCAAGACACTAATGGAAAAGCACCCGTTCACTCTCCCAGGAAGCAGTCTCCCGTAGGGGAATTTTTTTGATATTAGCGATGTGCTGCTTTTCAAATTGGATGGTAGATGTGCTGGCAGCCATTTTAGCATTAGGCTTTAATACGCTTAATGTTAAGTGCGTTCTTCTTCAGTCTATTGTAAATGGCATAGCTCAACAGATTAAATTATTTGAGTAAGTGGGGTCAGCTTAGGCTTGAGCCTTCTGAATGTGGCCACGTCTTGTCAAAGGCTCCCACAAGTGAGTGTGTTCAGACACAGGACTGTGGAAAACCTTAGAACTCGGAAGTATCATATAACCGAAGAGTGGGAGTTGAAATCTAGATTGGTTAGATTCTGTACAAGGAGTAATTGTGTCAGGACCCCTCCCCTGGAGTACTCAGCTGGGGAGCTCTCGTTCATAAAGCTAGATGTCTCTCGGGAGAAACACAGTTAAGAAAGATATGGCTTTGTCAGGCGTGGTGGGGATCACCCATCATTCCAGAAGGCATTCTTAGCTGGATATAAAGTTTGAGGTCAATGTGTACACATGAGACATGTGGTATAAAGAAAAAAATGAGTGGGGTTCGGGGAGGCAAAGAGGATCTGGCCTTGCAATCCCAGACCTAACTGATAACAGATACCTGTTCCACCAACATTCACACCCTAACTCACAGAGAGATTGGGAGTTTGGTTCCTAGAGAAATAGGCTGGCAACTCCCGGTACACTACAGACCTTGATTTTAGGGGGTTCCACAATGAAACCAGCAAGCACCTACTACTTGTCTTTTGGAAAATGAAGTTGACCTTTTCATAAGCCCTGCTTCTCCACCCAGAGTCTCCAGACATCTATCTGATGTCCTCAACTTAAATGTAAGCTTAGAGCCAGGAGTCAACAGACACTTAACAAAAGCTCCCAGTAAGAAAGCCATGCACTAGAATAAACAGATGCAGGAGGAAGGAAGGGAATTAGGAACCAGGCAAACAGAAGAACACTGGAAAGATGAGCTACACTTAGGACTGATGCGGGCATAGTGTGTGTGTGAAATAAGAGAATATATATCCAACGTAAGAACTGGCTTTTCAAAATTCAAACCAGAGCAAACACTTAAACATTCAGTAGAAGGTATTTATTATATGACAAAGTTAAAGCCTCTTTCGAGATATAAATTAAAAAATAATGGGAAATTTCAGAGGAAAGATAAGGAGATATGACTAACAATGAAGAGTTTGAAAATATAAACAACAGATATTGCAAAAGGAGCCTCACAGTCAAGGAAGGGAGAGATTATTGAAGAGATCATTTGTGTTCCTCAAATTTGTTCATTCTGACATATGGCCTTCTTATGGGAAGGGAAGGGGAGGGGAAGAGAGGGGAGGGAAAGAGAGAAGAGGGAAGGGGAGGAGAGAGGAGGGAAGAGGAGGAGAGGAAAGAGGAAGGGAGGGGGGGAAGAAGAGAGAAGGGAAGAGGAGGGGAGGGAAGAGAAAGGGAGGGGAGGGGAGGGGAGAGGAGGGGAGGGAAGGAGAAGGGAAAATAAGGAAGACGGGAGAGGAGAGGGGTAGCAGAATTTTCCCTGTCCAATTAATCTAAATATTAATACAAGAAACCAGTGATTGGGCAGGGAAAAAGGAGGCGGAGCTAAGAGTTTCAGGGAGGGGAGAGAGAGAGACACGAGGCGAGGGGTGGGGGAGAGAGAGAGAGAGAGAGAGAGAGAGAGAGAGGAGAAGGAAGGAAGATGGAGAGAGAACAGGACGATCCAGATTCTACGTGGCTTTAAATAGCCACAGGTAGCTATGACTATCATAAAGGATTGATTAATTGGGATAACTTGTCTAATCTAGGTGGGCATTATCAATTGGCTCAGAAATTATTGTGTGGGCTCTTGTGAATTGAAGATTTATTGATATATAAATCTGACCGATGAATTATAAGCTTCTAGAGTTTTGATTTACTGGGTTAAAGGGATTTGTGACAACTAGCCACAGGGGGTAGATGGCTGAGAAGAGACAAGCAGCTCTGTGGCAGGCGATCAGGAGCTGGGAAGACCACCAAAGGGCTATCCTGGAGGCAGAGGTGGCAGAGAGTAGCTGGGAATGGGGCGGGATGGTGCCACTTTTTAAATATTTCCTGCAACAGAGAGGAGAGGAGGGGAGAGGACTGGAGGGGAGGAGAAGAGGATGGGGAGGGGGAGGGGGGAGGGATGGAGGGAACAGCAGGCAGGCAGGGAGGCAAGCCAGAGCTATCTTGTTTAGGAACTTGGAGGTGACAACTGAAAGTAGGAAAACACTCCAAATATTTGTTAAGTGTTCACCTTGAGATGATGAAAATGGAGTGTACACGGGGGAAAAAGCAGTTTTTACATTTGACACACCACTTTTTAATATTTAAAATTTATATGTACATTTTATTTCATATTTTTAACTTAAAATATGAAGATCAAGACAAATCTAAAACACCCTCAACTCCAGGCCATGTCTTAAAGGACAACATTAGACATAGTTTACTCTTCCATATCCAGAGCCATGAAGCACATTAGTGAAGATGAGAGACAATAAAGAAATAGACAGAAAAGACGTTACCCAGAATACCACAACTCTTTACGACCATCCTGGCCATTCTACGCATTTTCTTCCAGTGTCTCCATCACAGGCAAGAAGATTGATATGTGTGATTAGCATAAGGAACGTTATATGTTATCATGCTGAGAGTCATCACACAATGTTTGCATTCTAAGTTTCTAACAGCTGTCTAAGCCTATCTCCCCAAGGCTGCTCACCTGTGGGAAGCTAAGAGCTGAGAACGTGCCACTGTCTTCTGCCTTTTTGTTTTGGTAGGACTCTCTGTAGGTTGGAGGATGTCCATCCACACTACAGAAGGCCATCCTCTTGGCCTATCTACTGATTCAGACATGAATTTCATGCCTATGCACCCTCACAGACGCTCCCAAAATCCAGATGAAAAGAAACCTGGCACAGAATGAGCCATCCAATCACTTCACCCGCACACTGTCCTTTTAAAATGTTTTTGAGGGCTGAGAGATAGCTCAGCGGTTAAGAGCATGGACTGCTCTTCCAGAGGTCCTGAGTTCAATTCCCAGTAACCACATGGTGGCTTACAACCATCTATAATGGGGATCTGATGATTCTGGTATGTCTGAAGATAACAACAGTATACTCACATACATGAAATAAATAAATCTTTAAAATGTTTTTGAGACACTCCAAGAGATGTTCCTGTACACATGCTCTTCCCAGCAGCCATCTCCCATCACCCCTCAGCTTTCTGCCTACAGACACTCTCAGGGATGTCCAGCCCCCAGGCTGCACTGAACTTTTTTTCTTCCTGTCTACCTCCTGGCAGTTTTCAGTCTAATTGTTTGTACATTTCTTGGTTTGTTTACTATAGTCTGTCTCCCTAGAGAGACTATAATCTCTGAATGCAGGAAGGGAATCTGTCCTTGGCATATTCTATACCAAGAAAGAGCAAAGCCTGGCATAGAGGAAGCACCAGCAAATGTTTTGGGGTGAGTGAATGAATGAATGAGCAAATGAATGACTTACTACCACATGAAAGAAAGGCCCCTGAGAGAAACCCAGAGTGGAGCTGGGATAGAGGAGAGCTCTATACAAATTGACTTGGGGCACCTGCCCTAGTCCAGGCTCTCGGCTAAGCAGGTACCCTTTACCATCTTTACGCCTGCCTCTCTACCTGTTCAAGAAGAGCGTTAGGGTGCCTCCATCCCCTCTTTCCCCAACAGGCTCTGTGTATTTGCCAAGGCTTTTTGTTGAGACTTTTAGAGAATAACATTGGTTTCATTCCCAGGATGATGGATGAATAGAAATTTCTATCAGATACATCCTTTCTCTCCCTGCATGCCAATAAACAATTAGTCTCTGCGTTCCTTGCCTCTGCTCTTTCTCTGATGAGAGAGGGAGACCAACTCATTGATCAGGTAAATGTAACAGCCTGAGACTGAAAGATGTCTGTCTCTCGAAAATGTCCTTGGGAGTTGCTATGGTTCCTATAGTTTGGATCTCAGATGTCTGCACTAAAGACTTGGCCCCAGTTTGATGATTTGAAGGAAACAGATGCTTTAAAAAGTGGAACCTACTGTGATGCTTTAGGCTGTTGTGGCATATGCCTCATAAAGGGCTATGGGACCTGTGGTGGTTTGAATGTTTGGCCCAGGGAGTGGCACTATTAGGAGGTGTGCCCTTGTTGGAGTAGGTGTGGCCTTGTTGGAGGAAGTGTGTCACTGTGGGGACAGGCTTTTGAGATCTTCCTCTTAGCTGCATGGGAGACAGTCTGCTGCTCCTGGCTTCCTTTGGTTGAAGATGTAGACTTCTCAATTCTTTCTCCAGCACCATGTCTGCCTGGATGCTGCCATGCTTCCTGCCATGATGATAACAGACTGAACTTCTGAACCTGTAAGCCATCCCCAATTAAATGTTGTCCCTTATAAGAGTTGCCTCGGTCATGGTGTCTGTTCACAGCAATAGAAATCTAACTGAGACAGAACCATAGTTTCTTCCTCCTTCTCTTACTCACTGGTTTGGTTCCAGGCTGCTGGGACCAAAGTAAGCAGCTTACTCCCACAACATCCCCCTAAGCATCTTTCACCAGGGCAAGCCATGGGACCAACTGACTGTGAACCAATGCTTCCAAAACTGAGCCAAAATAAACCTTTTTTCTTCTTTATTTTTAAAAAATTGCATTGCATTCATTGATTTTATATGTGTAGCTCTGGGAAGCATCTGTCACAGAGTGAGGGTTAAGATCAGAGGACAACAGCAACAATCGGTTCTCTCTTTCTGTCATATGGGTACCAGAGATCACTCAGGTCATTAGGCTTAGTAGCAAGTACCCTTGTCCACTGACATCTCCCTAGACCCTCTGCTTTCTTCATAAGTTGATTGCCTCAGGTGTTTACACATAGCTAACTAACACACTCTATTGGGAACTAGTATATAGTAAACAGTGTTTGAAAGCACGTAGTGAAATGCCAAGTCTGTTCAAAGTGTCTTTGTATATGAACTCAGCAGGGTGCTCACACCGAAACAGTAGTATATACAGCGATGTTAAAGCTAACGCTTCTGGCTTAGGTCTGCCACGTACAAGCTTCAGAACCTCAGGCCACCATCTGAAATAGATAAGGAAGCATTCACTTAGAAGGTTGTTATAAGGATCAATAAATTCCAAATTCACAGGGTCCTCTAGACAGTAATATCAGGAATCCACATGGTCTCACTGGCTGGGTCCATTGCTATGGTTGGACAGCTCTGATGAACCCTTTCTCCATCTGTTTCCTTGTTCATTCAACAATGAATATTTCCCAAGTAATCTGAAGACACATCACTTCAGTTACTTCATTAACTCCTGATGGAGCTTCTGAGTCGTGTTTTTTATGTCATTGATCTCTGACTTGGGGGTGAGGGTGCTAGTATCTCTTGCTATAATTCTCAGATATACTTCCCTGGCAATATTTGGGGGGGGGGCAGAGAGTTGCCTTCTGCATGTCATCAAGGCATTCCTCTCCCCTCTGTCCTGCTATGAGAAGTGGAAGGTGCACCCTGCTTCTCAGTGTCACCTTTGCTCAGTCCCTGTATGGGTCAGAACAAATAATGGTGGTAGTTGCTAAGAAGAAGACAGAGATTGACTCAAAGGTGGAATTACCAATACCTGAGAAGGAAAAAGATGAACAACAAAATATTAGAAGTTGTCTTATACGGATAGAAAAGGCAATAAGCAGAGATGTCTTTGGGATCTGATGGGTCTCTGTCATTTCCCTTACCTGCTCTCCTGAGACTATTTCTGGAGTAGGAAATATATCCTGGAGTATACCATATATCCTTATATAGTAGGCAGAATATGAAGATGTTTTGAAATTTAAAAAAAACGGCAGCTTGGAAGTATTGCCAAAGTTGTGAATTGTGTATCTGTACCCTTACACCTGGGATCCTAGAAATTTTAAGTCTGTGATTTAATAAAAAATCTTGAGGTTATACCTGTTGAGTAATTCCTAGACAGATAACTGAAGCCTGCTGATGCATCTCTGTACAGCTTGTGTCCCGGAACCCTGACTAGGGACAGCGAGGGAAGAAAGAAATGGTAGACACATGTACACAGAAACAGGAATGCTGGGACTGGGTTGTCTGGGCTGTCTAAAGGGAGAATCTACACTCTCTCAGAAGCTCAGTGATACAGGGTTCTTGCATACAGCTGAATAAGGAGGTGGGGTTACTATACACAGACAAACAAGCAGGCAGCCTTACTATGTAGAGCTGAACAAAAAGGCAGGTTTAGTTAATCTTGTAGGTGCAGTTTCTGTAGGGAAGTCATCTTTAGGCAGTAACTACTGGTGGACATTTTCTGCAGACTGCCTGTGTTCACACTTAGACCTGAGGGAAGCTTTGGTAACCGTACGAGCCTCACCCAGAGCAGGCTTTCTCACTCTCATGTGGCTGAGGCATCAGAGTCCTTAACATGGCCACACCCATGTCAGCATACATGTTCACTCAAGACTCCTCTCCCTCCCCACAGCCTGTCCTTACAATAGAAAGCACTTCTCTTGTTCTATGCTCAGAATTGTTATGCGTACCCATTTTGTGACCAGTTGCCTTAACTAGAATTTAGCAAAGCTCACAAGTTTCTCCTTTAAGAACAAGCGGCTTCCATATTCCCTATCCCCATCCACAAAAACCATAAAACCTTACAAGCTGTCCACATGCCTATTTTGTCAATGTCTCTAAGATAGAGACTTATCTACTTTTAACACGAAAATATCTCTCAAGTTGATGAATTGTCTTAGCTAAAATAGTTATGTTTAGGATGTTCAAAGAGGTACTAAAAAAAGAAGAAATAATTAAACAAAAGCAGATAATGCTCTATGAACATTTAAGTGAATGGGGAAAAGAACCAATTACAAAGATCATAAACAAAAAGAGTCATTAAAACAAAAGAATCAGTATATGCAATAAAATCTAGATCGGATGTAGTCGCCAAGATAATTGGTGAATTGAAGGATAGTAATGAGTGTGAAAGTTGATCTAGGAACACAGTGAGACAGCTTTTCTCAAATGATGACCGCCTCTATTTCATATTCTCTCTGGACACGCATTACTCTTTAGCCAAGAGGTATCACTTCCGTCTCCCCTAAAATCTATACTGGCTTTAATATCTTACTTGGTCATGAGATGTGTAAAGGTGCCACAGCTGTATCTTAAAAGTTCTCAGCTGTCTCTGACTGGGTCCCTTCAAGCATTCAATAGCAGAGCCCGGTAAAATACTATGGCCACAAGGACTGATCATTAAATAATGTAGGGGACGATGTAACACGGAGATACTGTATGGCTCTGCCCATTGACTGTCCCTACTGAGCTCTTGCTGTAGCTATCATCAACGGTCTGATACCTTGTGAGAGCCTGAGTCAGCTTGGATGTCCAAGTCAAGCAAGCCTGAGATCATCACAACTGCTGCTGACCTCCAGCCTCAACAATACAAGAGACCGAATAAATCTAATCAAGCTATAGAACCATGAGAAAGACAACAATAAATTACTGTCCCTGCATGTTGGTGGTCTATGATGCAGCACTGGATAATCGAAGCTTGTATGCACTGAGAAGTTAATAGGAATTCTAGAAGTAAATGTGGCAGAGAAATAACATTTAACAAGGTAATATATATGATATATAATATTTTATAATATCATACTATATATTATATGCAATATATGATATATAATCATTATACAATATATCATTTATAATTACATAATATATAATAATATATGTGATATATATACAATCATATATTATATAATATATTACTATACATAATTCATATATAAGAATTTTCCATAATTAAAAAAGATGAGAGATATCAGTGTGAGAATGTACTTACAACTTCATACAAAATAGGGAAGGAGGCTCAAATATCCAACAGCATCTTCATATGAAGAGAAGAGTTTTCAAAGACACACCAGCATCTTTTTTCTATTTGTCTGTGTATGTGTGTGTGTGTGTGTGTGTATGTGTGTGGTGCATGAATGTGTGTGTACCTGTTAATGCATGCATATGTTCCCCCAACCAAGTAAGCAACTGAAGGATGCAGAAGGTACCCAGTACACTCCAGGCAGTTGCCCCTCTTCTGTATTTTCAAGGTCCCACATCTCACAGTTTTTCACAGACAAACAAGGTCCAATAGTCTTACTACAACACAAATAGGAAGTAGGGAATGAGAGAGTACACATAGCTATAACTGATCTGTTTTACTATTTGTTGTTCTTAAGCTTGTACTTGCCTAAGTAATCAAACTGTATCATAGAAAAGCATGGGTAGAAAAAAACAGTGCACTTAGGAATCAGGCATCCAGGCATCTGGTAGGCTTGGCACACACTTTCCAAGGCTAAGGGGACCACTATCTTAGGTTTTCCTTGTTCTTGCTCAAGCTATATCTTAAAAGCCAGCTTTTCTGCCCTGCGGAACCCCTGTCTGTTTTGTAGAATGGATGTTGCCTGCTTCATTAATCATTAATAAAAGCCCATTAGATCCTTAAAGCTTAGTTTGTTCAAGTTCTGTTCTTTGACACCCACACAAAATACACTTTTTCTATAACTCAATGTCTTGGAAATGAGAAAACATGATGGTGGATAATAAAAATGTGACCATAAATCGTCATGTCAAGTGAACACTTGGGTAAGCTGTTGCAACCAGCGAGAATACAAACAGCCAGCCCTTAACTACCCAGTCTTCCTCAGAGCCTGAGGACCTCTGCTCTTAGAAGACTCTAGGAAACACAATAGTCTGATGGAATGGGAATTCAGCAAGCAGCAGGAATCTCTGAGTTGAGTTTGGAGAAAGAGTCGACCATGGCTAAGGGTTCCAAAATGGGCTGGCACAGAAGTGGAGGAAAGAAATCTTCTGAGGGTATCCTATGTCACCAACACAGAGGAGTCTAGTGGCCTGAGGTGGGCTGGAGAGAGGTGACGAGAAGTGTAAGCTGGGGACAATTTCTAGCTCTACTCTTGTGTTTCAGACCCTGGGAGAGGACTTAGGCTTATCCAAACCCAAACTTCCAGGAGCTTCATAGGGTGGGAGTGAGGGCTAGAGGGGTTAAAGCAGGGAGGGGGGAATGGGGAGCTAGAGGGGTTAAAGCAGGGAGGGAAAGGAACATGCGGGCCTGGCTGGAACCTCCTCGAGGTGCCACTGTTGAGAGGCAAGCCAAAGCTGTAGATTCAATGACAACCACAGACAGAAATCAAATCCCCATCCTGCCCGGTGGGGAGACAGAGGATGACAAAGTGTTGTCCACTATGTCCTTCCAAAACCCAGCTGGGTCCCTGGCTACTGAGGTAGTTTTGGAGTCATGGACAACTTGGTCCTTCTAATCTGAATGACCAACCTTCAGGAGGGCAAACAAGGTGATTGTTCACCTGATCAAGACAGGATTGAGAAGGTTTATGACAGACAGGATCACCACCACCACCACCACCACCACCACACACACGCACACACACATGCATGCACACACACACACACACACACATTTTTGGTGGTACTCTCTACTCGCCACTAGGGACAATTACGGTGATAGAAACTAATCAACTATAGATAGGACTTATTTTGTGGAACAATCGGTATAGGTTATGAGTTTCTCTCCCTATTTCAATCCTTACTTAAAGTCATTTCCTTGTCTGTGAAATTCAGCACTTCCTCCCTGAAGGCCTTTTGCCTTTTGTCTAGACCCAAGCAAGAACTACATTCACCTTCATCCTTATCCAAAATATTCTTTCTCTTCTTACTGGATCACGGTCTTCCAGTGCCTCTTTCTTCCTTTCCCATCTTCCCAAAATGATGTCATGTGTTTGGACTCAGCAGTGCAGAGCTGGGTGTGGTGGCCCATGCCTGTAACTCCAGCAGATGGGAACCAGAGGCAGGATGATCTGGAATTCAAAGTCTTTCTTAGTTTCATAGCAATTTTGATGTCAATCTGAGTTATGTGAGATACTGTCTTTAAAAGGAGAAGGGGAAGAATATTAATGAGAAGTTATCTAAATTAGGTTGAACATGTCTGCAGGAGATAAATGTAGGAAGACCTAGCCCACTGTGAGAGGCATCATTCCCTAGGCCAGGCCTGGAACTGTGTGAGTGAAGAAAGCTAGCAAAGTAAGCTTAGTAGGCAAGTTTTGTTTCTCTGCCCTTGACCATGAGTGTGCTGAGACTAGCTGTCTCAAATTCCTGATTCTGTGACTCCCTGCAATGACAGACCATAACCTGGAATTCTGAGCTAAAAATAAACCCTTTCTCCCCCAAGTTACTCTTTTGTTGTTGTTGTTACTTATCACAACAACAAAAATAAAACTAGGATACCTGTAACCTAGGCTACTAGGTTACATATGTCATTTCCACTCCAATGCTCAGACAACCCACAATATTTATTTTATGAGCCTCTTCCAGGCAGAACAGGTAGTGGATAACAGGAGCCAGTAAGTGAAATACAGTATGATGTCACAATACTAGTTACCCTGGTCTACCTATCTTACTACATGCATATAAATCTCTTCTTGAAGACAGTTTGGACTCTAGTTTGGGGATCAGAAAGGCAAACTGGTATTGCAAGGCAAGGCAGACTTGCCCAACCTCTAGAGCACACTCTCCTTGTTATTCCTCTATATTCCTCTTGTAGAGAGAGAGCCTCAATCCTGTCCTTCAGGCCTCCTTCAGCATCCCACTTCCCTGGAGGAAGAAAGTAGACAGCAGAAACGGCCATCGCCTTGATTCTCATTCCCATAAGTGAAATGAGCTCTGTTTCAAACTTTCAAAGAAAATTAAAAGTTTTTTTGTATGCATAGGCAGCCTCTATCAATCACCAGAGAAACATTTCCCTTCCCCCTCTGTATTCCTTAACTCAGTTGACCTTTGAAGATCTAGGGGCTCAACTGTGGGACTCAAGCATGGTAAGCAGATCCCTCACCCGTGAGCCATAACCCCAGCCCAAGGTGATCTTCTGATGGGAGAAGGAAGACCCTACAGAAGACAGAGTAATAGATTCAGGCTTGGGATCAGTAGGTGATCACCAAAACAAATAGTTCCTCATCTTCGACTGGAACCACTTGAGAATTTCATGAGCAGACACAGCACCTGTCTCCAGAAGTCTGCCTTTTCTGACCCCAGAATTTTGTCTCTGGCTGTGCATTCCCAAGCTCTCACTAGGAAGTAGGAGCTAGACTGGCCAGCCCTCAGACATGGCTCTGAGTGCTACTTTGCCAGGGCCTGCCTTTCCACCACTGGAAACAATGAATCAATCTGCATCATTTTCTCAGCTCCATCCAAGTTTAAAATCCCATGGAACCTAGATGCAAGTTGGCTTCTATTATCCATCTGAGTCCATTAGTGATCATTAGCCCCTAGATATCAATCACCACAAGGATACAAGCAGTTGGTGTCTCCGAGCACTTTTATTTAAAAGGAAAACAATTGATCCAGCAAGATAGCTAAGCAGGTAAAACCTGCTGCTGAGCAGGCCTGGCAAACTGAGTTTAAGCTCCAGAGCCTACACAAAGAAGCGGGTTGCAGAATTGGCAGCCCAATTCTGAAATCCAAACACTTGGGAGGCTGAGATGGGAAGACCATAAGTTCAAGGCCAATCTGAGCTTCAAAGTGAAAATGTCAAAAAAAAAAAAAATGTATACAGTGCCCACATCTAAATCCCAACAGTACTATAGCAAACTATGAGGAAGAAATGGGAGAACTGGCTAGAGGCACCTAGGCCACCTTAGCTAATCTGAAGTACACAGAATGGCAAAAACAAGAACAGCCTTGCCTTCTAGCCAAAGCTACATAATAAGAACCTGACTCAAAAGCAATACGATGATAATTTTAAAACATAATAAATAAAATAAAGACCCTGCCTTAACATGGTAGAAGAAAAAATATGGCTCCCAGAGAGAAGTAAATTCCAAAAGTACTCCTCTGATATCCACACACATGTGTACTGTTGCACACACACACACACACACACACACACACACACACACACAGAGAGAGAGAGAGAGAGAGAGAGAGAGAGAGAGAGAGAGAGAGAATGATAAGTTTGAAAATTAAAGGAAAAGACTGAGATGCATACGTTAGCAGTCACGTGACTGTGTAGCTTGATTGATTTTTCCCAAACCGAGCAACCTTGGATAGTCAGTATCCCATCCCCTGTCTGTTTCTGGACTCTAGTATTGATTAATGCCTAACAAATAACAAATTTTGACGCTACAAATAACCTGCCTTCAATTCTGTTACTTAGGCAATCATAAATGGCACACACCTGCATTAAAGTGAACAAAGAAGGGAAAATAAGCGATGTCAGGGTGCTCGGAGTGGTCCTTTACTACACAGAGGAAGAGGCTGTCCTTTACTACACAGAGGAAGATAAGCGATGTCAGGGTGCTCGGAGTGGTCCTTTACTACACAGAGGAAGAGGCTGTCCGACACAAACGGGAAACACAAGAGCACAAACAACAACAACAACAAAGACTTAACTCCCAGCAGCTGTGGCAGGGATCGCCAGCGTCCGTTCACTGAGTGTCCCTGCCTCCATTCAGAAACTCAGGGGTACTCAGCGGAAGATAATAACAATCAGACATTTCCAGCACATGCTTGCACAGAAACACATGGCACACGTGTGCACATACACACAAAAACATGTGAGTCACTAAACATCATTGCTTCCTTTAGAAAAAAACCAGACCTTCAGGGCTTCCCATGTCAAACAAACTCTAGGGAATCTTGGAAATGCATGAAACGTATTGTGTATTATGGACTGGACACGAGTCGTTGGAGGAAGAAGGGAAATGATACAGTTTCCAATCATTGGGAAGTGATTGGCTCTTGACAGCCCTGATCTAACTAATGGATTGATCCCTTGATAGATGCATAATATGAAGGCATTGTTGGGAAAGCAGGAGAGAGTAGGTTATGAGTGGCTTTCCATGGAGAGATATACCTTGTGCTTGGCACCTCCCTGTCTTCCTTTCTGTTTTCTGGCCACAATGAAATGAGTGGCCCAGTTCCACCATTTTTTCTCCCCTATGTTGCTTTAACTCACCAAAGGCCAATAGTGATAAAACCAAATTACTATGAGCTAAAACCTTGGCACCAATAAGGTGGCATGAGCCCCCCTCCATGTGTGTTTCTCTCTGATGTTGTCACAGAAACCCTCTAATTCAAACTATGTCATCCTCATCCATCTCTGCTACACCATTCTGTTGTTTGTAGAAGTGTGCCTGTCCATAGCAACAAGTTAACTCTATCTAAATGAACCCTAGGACTTGGTTCATCATTGGGAAGAGATGAGATCCTCATTACCGTGATCTAAAACCTGGGGCTGTTGCTGCCTTTTTACTGCGATGAGGGAAGCCAAGCTGTCTATCAAGCCAGTGCAAGGGAGATGCTCAAGTCTGAAAAGCAAGAGACACAAGGATCAAAACCCTGATAAAACTGCCTCCAAGCCCTAGGGCCAGGTCAGCTTAGCTAATAAGTCTCCTTTCTTTGAAATGGCTAGAGTTCAGTGTGCAATTAATTTGCAACCTGATATACTCTAAACCACAAGGACCTGCATAATCATTAATTTCCCCAACTTCAATTTCCGCTTTTGTAAAGTAGGATTTTAAAAAATTATTCTCACCTGGCAGAATTATATGTCATATCTTACTTACACAGAGTGCCTACCTCTGTTTAACACTCGATAAACAAACCTTTAGTAGATGGCTTGTTTCTCCATTTATTTTCTGCCTTAAAGGATTAGCCATATGTAGGGAGACGAGAGACACTTAATGGATCCAAATGCACACAGAGTGAAGAGAAAAAAATGGAAACGTGTGTTGCACATGCAGCTTATTGGCTGAGATGCCCTTATGTGAGAGGACTGATGTGCTTGCAACCAGGCTGACTCCATGACAGGCTACAAACTGGCAGTTTGGGAGACTAGGCCTGAGTTTCTGTTTCCCAGAACTGGGAAAAGTCCAAACCAAGTCAGTTCCAGGAAAAAACAAAACAAAACAAAACAAAACAACACCCTTCATGGGCAGCCAATCAGAAGTTGCCAGGAACTGCCCCACCACCTTGCCTGAGCCAAAACAGTTAATCAGCAACAGTTCCAAAAAGACCCCAAATCTCCCCCAGAACCTTGACCAATCCCAAAGGCACCTATACCCCTGGAGATAGAGCCAACCAATCAAGGGGGAAAAAGGTAGAAGTCACCCACTCCCTAACAGACTTGTAATTGACCCTGCCGAGTCCACAGCTCTGCCTTCCATCCCGATGATGGTTAACCACTGTGTTCTAGATCTCTGCAGAATAAACGCTTGCTGTTTGTCATTACATGCTACTTGAGTCTGGGGTATCATTCTTCAGCAAGCCATGCGTATACATACAAAAGACAAAGTCACAAACATTTTAAAAGAAAAGTCTCTTAAAGGTGACACCAGGGACTAGAAAAATGGTTTGCCAGATAAAGGACTCGCTGCCAAAGCTGCTGACTGAGTTTGACCTCTAGGTCCCCTGAGATAGGAGAGACTGACTCCCACAAGTTGCCTGATTTCCAGACACTTGTCATGGATTGCATGCACACCTACACTCACCCTCCTACCCACAGTGAGTAAGTAAATAGTAAATACAAGTAAAGGAAAAAGATGAGTCTGAATGTGTGAGTCTGATGAGTGTGAGTGTGTGTGTGTGTGTGTGTGTGTGTGTGTGTGTGTGTGTGAGAGAGAGAGAGAGAGAGAGAGAGAGAGAGAGAGAGAGAGAGGGAAATAGTGTGTATGTGTGTGTTTATGTTCATGTGTCTATAGGTGCACATATACATGCCCAGTGTCCCTCCTAGGGTGCCATCTACTATGAGTGTTTGAACAGTAGCTCATTCACCTTCAGCTACCTGCTCAGGGTAGTATCCACCTGTCACCTCCTCCAGATGTGAGGATTCCAAGTGCATGCCACCATCATCTGGCATTTTGACCTGAGTTCTGGGGACTCAAGTCCTCATGCTGGTATACCAAGCACTTCACAGCTGGCTGAGCTCTCCCTCCAGCCCAGAAATACTTTTTAAATAAAAAAAATGTTACAGAAACTCTTAAACATGCACCAAGAGGAGACAAGCATAGCAAACCCTGAGTGTCCATGGCCGGCTTCCATGGTGTGACCTCATAGACAGTGTGTCACCTGCCTGTTCTAGGTGATCCTTGCAGCAGATGCAAAGCGTTACACATTTATCAGAAAATGTTTCAATGTGTATTAAAGGCATAGGTTCTTTCTTGAAGCATAATTGTATTATTTCTGTCAGATCTAGAAGCTAACAGCATGAGGAGACAACTTCTAAACTCAAACAGGGGCTGCTATTCTGTCCACCTGGTCTCCCTGTCCTGCTTCACAAAAGCTTTGTTGTTATTTTAATGTTTATGGCTAAGCTTCCTAACGAGTAGTCAATAACTAATGGGCTGGCACTGCATTTCTCTAGAAGAAAATAAAGAGAATTCATCCACACGCAAAAAGGGGGGGGGCAGATTATTTTAGTACATCTACTGCTTCTAGAATAAAATCTTTATGAAAATCCATTATCAAGCTTTATTTTATTGTTCTGTGTTTGATATTGTACCAGACTGTATCAAATTTTAGTGTTTGGGATGGGACTTGGGCTCACCATATGCTTAACGTACACTTGTAGCACAGCTATATCCCCTGCCTTCATTGCCGAGCTTTAAAGACTAGGAAGTGGTGTGCTTGGAGTATACCTAGTGCAGAGGTGACAGTGGCTATTGGATAAACTGACTATTAAAGAATGTTGAGGGAGGGGCTGGGGAAATGGCTGAGTGGTTAAAGAGTTTGCCATGCAAGAGTGAAGACCAGAGTTCAGATCCCCATGACACATGTAAATGCCTGGCGTGGCACCCTTGTCTGTAATTCCAGCCTCAAAGGACAGGCAGGGACAGAGGCAGAATCTCCCATAGCAAACTGGCTAGCATAACTGAGAGCTTTGAGTTTGACTGAGAGACTAGCTAGCTCAATAAATATGGTGGACAAGTCTTGGGAGATGATTCCCTATCAACCTCAAGCCTCTACATGCATGCATACACTCATGAAAATATGCATGCACTTATACACATACATGCACACACATACCACACACCACACACACACCACACACATGCCACACACACACACACGCACGCAGGAGAAAGGGGGGAAAATGGGGCAGAAGAACCTATACATATAAAATGTCCACATAAGGTGCCACACTCTCAATTATCTTCTTCAGAATAGCATTAGATGTGATGATGGTAACTCTGTCAACATCCTGGTCCTTGTGCTCTGGTGATGCAAAGCTGGGATTGGGATGATGTGGATGAAGCGGATGATGCAGATGATGCAGATGATGCAGATGATGCAGATTCCCTTCTGTCTCCTAGCCCTGGGCACCTGTGCTTAAAGACCCCCTGGCATCCTGATGGCATGACCACTCTCCCAAATGTGTCCCTGTGTGAAGGGAGATGATCACTGCTTTCTTGTGCCTTTTAAAATATAAAGCTGGAGAGCTGCTCATCTTTAGTTCTCGTTCCCAGGAAGCCCACTTGGTAAACTGGAGGAGGGGTTACATTCACTTCTATTTAAAAATGCATTACTTTGCCTCGAAATAATTTTCTGAAAGCATCATTTGGGATTTGGGAAGAGCTATGATGTACTGCTCATTTCTTAATTTCCTTCTGCAACCTGCACCTGTTTTGATCTTTGATTTCCTTTAAATGTACAGTGAGGCAAATGTATTCTCTCACCATCACCTTTAATGCATCCAAAATTATACCCCTTGGAATTGTTTCGGTATTATTCATTTCAAAATGGTTTCTCAACATTTCTTGAATTTCATTTATCCAGGTAAAGTCTTTAAGCAAAAGGTTATTTGGGGGCCAGCATGCACAGGATCCCAAGCCTACTCAGCCTCCTGAGACCGTTTTCTTTGGAATCAGCCCAGAAAAGGATTCAGGTTGAGAGCTACAAAACTCAGCAAAATGGCAGAGAATTAAACACATATCTGAATGCATTTGCACTTAGCAGGAAAACCTGAGCAGAATACTTAGATTTTTTTTCCCAAAGACCTATTAGATGGATATGTTTGTTTATTTCATAATCTAATCTTTCAATGGCAAACTTAATATCCAATTAAAGCACCCCTTTAAAGCAACACTGGTTTCAGAGACTAATTAGCATGTTAAGAAAGGAAGTTTGCTCATTATTTGGGGTCTGTATAGAGCTGAAGCAACAGTAGTCGACCTCACTAAAAAGATGATTTCCAGGAGCCAAGCGGATGATTGGTGGAGTAATTATGTTATTTAGGGCCCTTCTCCAGCACTGCAAGACGAAACAAAGACTCAAATGGGAGAAAACAAAGCAAAGTTGTTTCCCAGAAACAAAGAAAAATAATACTGCAGTGGCTTCTCTTCCTGAAGAGGAGAGGAGATGGTTCCCCTGCTGCCTCCAGCCCAGGCAGGCTGCAGACCAAACCAGCGGTGAGTCATAAAGGGCACTTGGGACTGGTCCCTGAGGCTCTGCTCTCAGAGTAGCTACAGAGTCGCTACAGAGCTCCATCAAGTTGCACTTGGCAGGAACCAGGTTTAAGGAGACCATAAACTGTTCGCCTGTGTTCACAGCAGCGTGATTCACGACGGTCCAGACACGGGAGCAGCTCTAATGTCCATCCACACAGGAGCTGATACACAAGATGGAATATGAACATGCAATTGTTAGTCAGCCTTTAAAACAGTGGAGATTGTGACCCGTGCTAGAACACAGGTGACCCCTTGAGCACGTGTTGCTAAGCGGAATAAGCTCGTGGTAAAAAGGGCGCACAACGTACATACAAGTTGCCCTTAAATGAGGTTCCTAGGCGGTCAGCTTTGCAGAGACCGGAAGCAGAAAGGCAATTGCTAAGGGCAGAAGGAAGGGGGAAATAAGACGTTGCTGGTTCGTGGGGTCAAGTTCAGCTTTACAGAACATGAAGCATTTTGGAGATGGGTGATGGTCATGGATTGACAAAAGTATGTGTGGGTTTAACAGCACTGAACTGTACAGTGAAAGACAGGAAAGACTTTAAGGTCTACGTTGTGTGTATATTACCACAACGAAAAAGAGGAATGGAGAAGATGATAAAGAAAAAAAAAGAAAATTCCAGAGTTAAACAGATGGAAGCCCTTCTAAGGCGTCATTATGGAGTAACATGCATGTATATAGGTCTCCCCCAAATACCCACATCCCCTCTCCCCCATTTCCCTTAGAGCTGTACGATTGATAGACCATGTAGCATTGCTGACATTGATTGGGGTCAGGACTGGTTTCCTTAGATGACAACTGGTGCCAGCCTTGGGGCTTCACCTGATGATCAGTGACCCAGGTCTCCATCTTGAAATTCCTAGTTTTGTGACTTTTGACCTGGTGTTTGGCATGAACTCCAGCTGGACAATGGAGCGAGAACATCATGTTGCATGCTCTGAGCTATGCAGAAGAATCTGGACCCTTTCTGAAAGTGTGTGCCTGCCTCTGACATGTCCCTGTGCTGGAGGATGGGCTCATTCTACGGCTTGGGGACTTTCCTTCTTTGCCACCTTCCCAGTCTGCCTGTGTTGTTCTCTTTTAAGCAACTACACAAAATATGAATTGTGTGATTTCAGTGATTCTGTATACAAGTTAAGTGCTAATATTTGCATTTAAATGAGGTTTTTGTACATTACAAAGATAAAAGGTAAAATCATGTTAATAAATGGATTTTTAAAAATTTTTCTTTACTTCAATGGCACTGACTAGCCAATTTAAAAAAAAATGTAACACACAGAAAAGCATAGAAGGAAGGAAAAGCTCTGTATTTTAGCACCTCCATTAACACTACTCCTCTCCTTTAAACAAAGACCAGGGAATGCACACTGGTTGGTTGTGGCCTTCTCTCTAGAAGATGTTTCTATGTGACTGTGTCACAGTAAGGTGAGTAACAACTTTATTCTGTAAAGGATCAGAGACAGTACTGCAATATTTTAAGCCTTGCCCCATTCAAGTATTCTTACCACCACTACTCTCCCACTATGCCATGAAAACAACTGCAGACAACATATAAACCCTTGAGTACAACCATAGTTCAATAAAGTTTTATTTACAATGAATGTGGCTACGGGTCACAGTTTACCAATTCCCATCTTAAGAAAAAGAAACGCTGTCTTGTTTTCTCTCACCACCTCTAACACATCAACAAGGTGCCGCCTTGGCGTAAGACCCCAAGGAAGAGACAGAGATCCTTAGTTAAGTTTCATAGCAAGAATAGTCTAGAAAACTTGGAAGATAAAAGGCATATTTGAGAGCTCCTGTAACTTAATGTAACAATGTGACCTTAGTGCGTGGTTAGATAGCAATGGTGCAGAAACAGGCCCAATTCCTTGAAACGGAATATGTGATAAAGGCATGTAAAAGATGAACTGGTTAATAACTGGATTAACCGAGAATTTGTATAGAAAGGAGAAACTTAAATATTGTGTCCACCCAATTACAATCAGATGAATTTCATTCTGGCCGAAAAGGCAAGGTGTGGATCTTTCTGGAGAATACTAGTTCCAGTTCTGGGATAAGAGATTAACAAACAGAGAGTTTTGCTGTTCCAGACAGCAAATGAGTAACCTCAGCCTACAGAAACCAGGCAGCAGAGGTCAGAAGCCAACTACAAGAGATGCCTGGGCCAGAGGTAAACAATGTGATCATCAACACTACAGTAGGCCAGACATGGTGGCATAGACCTGGAATCCCAGCCTTGGAAGGCTGAAGTCTAGGCTCTATGTACTGAGACCCAATCTTCAAAAACAAAACAGCAACAATAGTAGCATAACTTCATTAGATTAAAATAGGTTTAAATACAAGAATTGAGACAGAGAAGCTCACTGGATATGTAATGGAAGCTCATGTAATGGATACTAAAAAACCGACAATTTTGAACCATTCATCTCTCTTACCTTGCGTATATAAACTATTCTTTATGGCAACCAAATAATTGATCAAAGGTTAAAATCACCTCATCTATGGAGTGGTGAGATTAGGTTATCACCATGATCAGTCCTTTGAACCATCACACCTCTGGGCATCGATTGTTGGTAACCATGGGTATCACCCACAGGAAGACAAACAAAAAACAACCTGTTCTCCTCTGCTATGCAAGGGTATGTTGACATGTGGGCACACCTGCAACATTGACCTCCCAGAGCTGCCATGAGATGGAACCTGAATCTGATTGAGAGTCCAATCTAGATATAAAAACCAACTTAGTAAAAAAGCAAGGCATAAAGGGACACTTTAAATAATAGAAGATACGTGGTCAGAAGAATCCAGACTAGGTAACTCCTGGACAACAGGCCTCCTCAACACAGAAACTGTGGGGGAAAAGCAAGAGGCAGGGAAAGGACATGGAGAAGTTGTGGACTGTTAAAACAGAATTGACCATCCACCCATCACTGTGAGTTCTTTGACTTGTTGGTACTTGATCTAAAAACAGAAATTATAACAAGGTATTGATAAGATATTGGGGGAATTAATCAATGGGAATTTGGCAATTTTAAGTAACGATTAAATTCTTTTCTTGTAATGATGACATTTTGGTTTTATTTTTAAACAATTACCTTTAAAATTAAATTATTTAGTATGTGTGTGTGATCTGTATTGAGTGCACATGTGTGCATGTGTATGCACAGATATGCATTGCCACAGTATATGTGTAGCAGTCAGAGGGCAACTTCTTAGGGTACATCTTCTCTTCACCATGTGAGTGTCAAGGATTGAACTCAGGTCACTAAGATTGGGAGCGGGCACCTTTATCTGCTGAGCCATCTCAGTGACTCTTAAAATTATTCTTTTCTTTAAAGTATACATAGTACAAAACAATATTCCTAAATAAAGCCGTATGATATCCTGAATTTGTTTCAAATCAGCATGAGGGGAGAGACACTAAAGGAAATGTGTGAACCAAGATAGGTCCTAAGGTGATCATTCTAGAATCTATGCTGTGGGTATATGGGAGTCTCTAGCTCTATTTTCTCTAATTATGTGTATCTTTGAAATTTGCCACAGAAAAACACTGTTTTTAAAAAAAGATAAATTGTTTCCTTTTGTTTACAAAAGGAACTTTACAATTTCAGACCATAATATCAGCTGCAAGATTGTGTCTTTTATATAGTCAGCCGCTACAGTTAAATCTCAACAATATGGCCTCCTAAACAAGACCTTAACAATGACAAGCACAAGTTAACATCCAGTGTGGATGGGGGAAATTTCACAGGGGCTCATCCCTAGATGAAGAGCTATATGCAATTAGTAACAACTGCAAATTAATCTTCCCCTGGGATAAACCGTATATTTGTTACTTTTCTGTTGCTGGAATAAAACACTATAACTAAAGCAACTTACAGAAGAGAGTTCATTTAGACATACAGTTCCAGAAGGTGAGAGCCCATTGTCATTATGGCGGGGAGCATGGCAGCTGACAGTCAGGCTGGAACGAGGTTAGGAGCTTATATCTCAATCCACAAACAAGAACAGAGAGAGCTAACTGGGAATGGCATGCATCTTTGGAAACATCAAGGCCCACCTCCAGCAACATACCCCTCTGGAAGGAGCACACCTTGTAATCCTTCCAAATAGCTACCAACTGGGGACCAAGTATTCAAATTCCCAAGACAAGGGGGACATCTAATTCAAACCACTGCAACCCCCCAGATGATTATTCAATAATAAGTAGTCAGCATGTACAAGCAGCACTAAACAGACTCGGCAGGTTGTATTTATACTTTTATATGTGTTATACATGTAACAATGATAATTAAACAGAAAAAATAAATATGTAGAAGGATAAAAATATTTTTAAAAGAATGAAACTTTTGAGGAGATTTACATTTTATTTGTGTGTGTGTGTATGTGTGTTCTGTGTATCTGAATGCAGGCATGTGCATGCCAAAACACATGTATGGAGGTCAGAGGACAACTTTTGGGAGTGGATCCTCTCTTTCCACTGTGAATTCTTTAGACTGAACTCAGGTTGTCAGGTTTGTGTAGCAATTCCGTTTAATCACTGAGCCAACTCGCTGGCCCTATTGAGGAGCTACTAGCTTTTGTAAAGCAGAAGCATTCAGCGAGCACTTAAAGAGCACCCGCTGCATAAAGGGCTTCTGGGAATCAAAGATCAAGAGACACAAGTAGAATATATGTAGGAGTCTAGAAGTCTAATGCACAAGTTGAGTTTTAAAGTAAAGAGTGTTGGGCTGTCCTCGAGACGGTCCCTAATAAGTAGGTTTTCTTTGTTCTTGCTTTACACACATTGAAACAGCTATGTGAGTCCAGTCAAGTTCATTTGCTTCACTATAATAAGCATTTTATTATCTATCTGTACCCCTTAGCATCACGATGTGTATCTTAAATATACACAATATGTATTGTTTGGTGAAAGATTGTTCAAGTGAAAGGTACTGTAGAATTATCACAGCAGTGGTAGAAATTGGAAAAGAGGGGATGTCTCTTTATTAGGGAGAATGTTAGCCACTGTGAAATCTATGCAGACTCCAACAAAGGATTACTGAGATGAGTTTTATTTAATGTCCTTGGAAGAACCAACGAGCATACCAATTGTCTGAACAGACAATGGGGTTCTCTATTTGAATGGAAGTTTAAGTTCATTGAATTCTATTAGAATCAAATACCTTGAGAATTTGCATCCTTTTTATTCTCTTGTGTTCAGAAACCAAGCTCACCATTGCAATTTACAAGGTCTGTTCTATTATTTATAAAATAAAGGGATGACAAGGTTTCTCACAGAACAATTAGTGGCGATTTCCATGACGATGTTCCTGCCTTCCATCACTCGTTCCTCTACCACCTGACAGCATCTCACTCTACACTTGAGAGTATGGGAAAAGATGCCCCTGTCTAGCTACCTCAAGGAGAGGGGCCTGCCTGAGAGACTGTGTAAAGACTATAGAATATCAGTGGCCAGAGCAGCACCTGAAGTAACCAGTTCACTGTGGCCTCTTTCTCTGACAAACACTCTCTGCCCATTGTCCCAACTCCCTTCTAGTAACTTCTATCCAGACTTATTTCATTTGGTCCAATTCCATCTCTTGGGTGCAATTATGTAAGTGTCGTTTTTAAAGTTACAAATAAAGAAATATGATTAGTCTAGCCTAGTTTCCCCTGGTAACTGGTCAGCCTATCAAATAGCCTTTTGTTAAGGGTCTATGTTTGTCACAATAGCAATGACCAAGGGTAGAGTCACATACTATAAAAAATAATAATAATGGATGCCTAGCATAGTCATCCCCAGCCCCTTTACAAGGGACCACAGGGCAGCCAGTGCTATATAGATTCTAGTATATTCTACCAGCTCTTGATCTACTGTTGCTAATTTTGATGAGTTTCAAAACCAATTTAAGCTCTGGTTTATTGTATCCCAAGTTCTAACACAACTCAAGTGAAATAGGATTGATGCATACCACCTCCTTGCTTTTTAAAAGCAAAGGAATTTTAATCCAGCAACATGGCTCCATTGGAAGGGAATCACATCCAAAGACCTAAGTCTGTGTGCTCTGGCTGGTATACAAACATGCCATATACCTTTAATTACTCTGGCTGGAATATAAACACACTGGGAAAAAGCCGGACCAGGTACCATTTTTAAAATATTTCCCACAACACACCCTTAGTACACACTTTTAACCCCAAACAATGGTGTCTAATTTAGGGTCAAAGTGAAAAATCAAACAAAGATTTGACAGAATGAGTCACAGATAAGATAGGCCCAACTCTCAGGAGAACAGACAGGAAAGAGGATCTTAAGAGCAGCACAGAGTGAGTCAGGAGCAGAGGGCAGTTCAGTAGGCACAGTTTAGTTGAGTTCAGGCCATGCAGTGGTGTTCAGCTGTGCTCAGTTCAGTGCAGTTCAATGCACTTCCATTGGATGCAGTGGAGTTCAGTTGAGTTCTTGTGGTTCTGCTCAGTTTGTGCGGTCGCTGCAGTTCATTTCATAGAATTCAGAGGCAGTTTTTCTAAGTTGAGCAATTCAGTGAGAAGCCAAGAGTAATCAGCTTGGAGAGGAGTTTAAGCCAGAACAGTTGAGTTGAACCAGCTAGCCAGCGTTCAAGAAAGAACTAGAAAGGGTGAGCTTATTCAGCAGTAAGCCTCCGAGACGGCAATTACATCTGGTGAATAAAAGTTACTTTTCTTGGACACTGGAGAAATGCTTGGAGCTATAAATTTCAGTATTTATCAGTGTTTGAAAATACCAATAATTTTTTAACAAGCAACAGCTGGCTAAAAAATTTGATATGTGTTAGCAGTGGTGGTGTTTATATGTTTTGTTGAGTTTACTCCTTCTAATAAAGTAGGTACAATCTTTATTTGACAGACAAGTAAACTGAGGCTTAGAAAGAATGTATAAGGTCAGATAGTTATCAATGGTAGCTCAGACTCTGAGCCCTGAATTGATGCATTTATCAATATGTCCTAAGGTCTTCTTGATGGCTTCTGTCACTGCTGCCCTGTGACCCAGGAATGACACTAAGCTTAATGTTTCAGGTGCTTCATCACAACTTCTGTGAAGAGAAACACATATTCTAATTACTGTACTGTTTTTCTAAACTTGTCTGGACATGGTTAGAAGCCAAAATAACAGCCTCAAAATGCCCTCACTCATTCCAGGGACACATGCTCTTAACTTGACAAACTACTCCAAGAAACACAAAATTTTTCTGAAAAAGGAGGCTTAGCATACAACAGTATGCAAATGTATTTCAATGTAAATTCATTACTGATCATATTAAGAAGAGTACCAACATAATGAGTTTTTTGTGGCCCTGTTCTGGGTCTTCCATCACCCAAAGCAGTAAAGCGGTAGAGAAAACCAGCAAGTTACACAACTGTTGCAAATGTTGAAGAAACTAGAGTGGTTTGATTGAATTTATTAGATATGTGTTGCTGGCATCTTAAGATATAAAGCATTTATCACAAAACGATGATTTCTTCACTTAAACTCATTAGAAAATCACACATCAATCATGCATAATTACAGAGTAATTTCTGCTGCTCCCCACAAATCATTACCATGTTTGCTAAGTCAAATGGACTTTTTTCATGACTTGGAGAGGTGGATTCTTCACAGAAATCAATGGGGAGAGGAGCTACTTCTCCCTGGGGTCTCATCTCTGAAAATCAGTCCTAGGGGAGAGGGAAGACTCTGGGACCAGAGAGCTGCTTCAGGCACAAATGATGAGCTGAGAGTCTAGAGAGTGAAGACAAAGAATGATCTGTCCTCTGGAGAAAAATGAAAGAAAGGGTTTAGAGGGTGCTTCTCAACCTTCCTAAGGCGGCAACCCTTTAATACGGTTCCTCATGTTGTAATGACCCCCCAACCGTGAAATTATTTTCATTACTGCCTCATGCCTATAATTTTCCTACTGCTATGAGTCATAATGTAAATGTTTTTGGAGACAGAGGTTTCAAAGGAGTCACAAGCCACAGGTTGAGAACCACTGCTCTAGGGGTTAAGTAACAGCATGGATAATAATATGAAATGCTGAGGGGCCTGTGGGGTCACACTAGCTAGCCAACAACTCCAAAAAAAGTAGCCCATCCCTAGTGCTGGGCTGTTAGCCTCTGGTGTCTAGAAGGAGCATTGCTGCCCCTTACAGGGTAATTCCATTTTGACTCTCTCTATTTGACTAAGGGGTCACAACACACAAACTGAGAACTGCTGGGTTAAGAGGAAAGAAATAATATGAACATCAGTTTAAGACTTTTTTTGAGTCTGGACATTAACTAATAGCAAATGAGCAAGGATTCAAAGAAACCAAGTGCCCAGCAACCAACCAGAGGAGGAAACATCTCTTGATGTTCAAATAATTGCCAGGTCAAGGGCATTCCAACTTCAGATTTTTTCCTTAAATACATCCTGTAAACTGTATATTTGTGGTTCACTCACTACTGACTTTTATTCTTTTGGTCTTTACATATAAATACGGGAATGCAAATGTATAATGAAGTAATAAGCTAGAGAGGGGAAGATATAAGAGCAGAAACTGTTAGAAGAAAAATGAACTTATATAGCAAGAATTATTGCTTCATTTTCTCAGAAATAAAGAGTTCTTACTAGTCAACAAGAAAAAAAAATCAATTGTTCATAGAAAGACAAAGATCATGAGAATATAGTACATGAGAAAAAAAATTGAATGGCTTCCAACACGGAATGTACCCATATCATTTTAAATTAAATAAATGAACTTAAAATGATAATAAAATGTAACTTATCAAACTATCAAATTTAGAAAGATCAAAAACTTAAATAGTAATCTATCCAGTTAGTTCAACTTGATACAACCTAGAGCCATGTGAAACAACCTTAACAGAAGAGTAGCCTATGGCCATGGCTATGAGAGATTGTCTTGATTGGTTGGTATGAGAGGCTGACACCATCTCTAGGCAGCAGGTCTGGATTGTTTGAGTGAGCCAGGGAACTAGCTGGTGAGCAATGTTCTTTTATGGTTAGTTGGGGGATGGAGATCTTGTGCTCACAGATAAGGGGGATCTGGAATGTTAAGCACAGAGTTTCTCCTTCAATGGAAGGAATGCAAGACCTGTTATCTGTCCAGAAGGCTGGAAGTAGGCATACTTTTTAGCCTGGTGACCTTTGCACTGTCTGTGTGGCTGGAAACCATACAAAACCCTCTTCCAGACTTGTTTTTCCCAATCAATCTATGGAATTTATGGAAAGTGCCACGTGTACTTTATAAAGAGTTTTGATGTAGTCACATCCAGTCTTTATTTACCTTACTTTGTTCCCCAAAAGATTTATGAATGTTCTTTATCATCAGAAAAGTTTTTACCAAATTGTCTTCTGCTTAAATATGCCACTTGGTGTCAGGTTCTGGAAATCAAACTGCTTTCTTGACTCCCATAAATAGACTCTCTGCGGGTCTCTGAAGGTCACACACACACACACACACACACACACACACACACACACAATGGTTTCTGCTTAAGGTTCCTAGATTTATTTCATCTGTAGGATGAAATAAACCCTTTCTTTCTGAACTGAATTTCTTTTGGTTAAATGTTTTATCACAGCCCCAGACCAGAGATCAAACTAGGACATGCACCATGATGTTTTGGAAACACTGGCATAGGTGATGGGGTTAGTTGATGAAAACAGAGGATAGAAATTGCCCAAGCACTTTAAGGTAAATGACCCAAAAGGCTAATAGTTTCACTGTTGTCCTTGACCAGAAGCTGAAAATGGCTTGGATTTTGTCTGACCAGAGGCCAGGGATGCCAGAAGGGATTTTCACTTTCTTATCTCTTTTCTCTGAGTGGGGACCCCTACTTGGAAGTTCTTCATGAGCCCAGACACCAAATCGTCTAGCTAACAGAATGGCTTTGGAATTGGATTTCTGGATGCTCATGGTTGAAATTGTTTATATCATCAACTTTGTCCCATATTCTAAATGATTTTAGAGTCTCAGTTCACGAAGTTAGACTGTTATATGGTTACATAAGATTTGGTAACTTTGGAGGCTATTGAAGATAGATCCTTCCCTCAGGGTTGGCTTTGGCCCCCACCTCCTGTTTCCCTGGCAACACTAGAAAGGGAAGCATCAATTGGACCATAAAAGGAGTTAGAACTATCAGGGCTTTGTTGAGGTCCTACTACATTAACTTTTCCTGGAAAGAGAAAACAAACACCAACCACTCCATGTGAGCACCACTGACAAACCAAAGTACAATTATACTGCAGGCCTTTGTGGTGAGAGTGAGTTTATGGGAAGTTCATAGATGAGGAGTTACGTACAATACCATGAGTGATCCCAAACAGATGCATCATTGCAAAGTCCCACCCCATCATGGATGATGATCTTATGGAATCTCCATCATGGAGTCCTGTTTTCTTCTTACAGAGTCTAGTATTTCCCAAGATCACCTGCATCCAGCAGAGGGAATAACAACTGGGATTCCAATCAAGGGCCTCTTGACTCCCTTGGGAAGACCCACTTACCACTGTATTGTTCTACTCTAGTTGTCATAGCTATGGGACAAAGCCTAGAATAGCATCTTGCCCTGGCCCTAGGGGAAAAACACCATACAACAAACTATTAAGAGAAAGTTACTTCCTTCTATCAAAAGAATAGTATTGACCTCTGGTCTTCAGTGGAGATGTGACATTCTGGCTTGCTCCAAGGATTAGAGAGTTATATACACTTGTCTCACCTCTTAAGAGTTAATCTAGCTGGGTCTGTCAATCACATGGCCAGGAGACAAGCACCAGGAAATGTGATTCACCTGAAGATGTGCTAAGGCGATGGGAGAAGTAATCTTCCCCTTGATGAGATAATGTATTTCTCCTTCTCAGAAGCTCTTTTCCCAGGTAGAGGTTTCCTTTCCGAGTTACTCAAAACTAGTCCTCCTTTTGTCTCTTCCTAACAGATACTGATCAAAGCCATAAGCACGCTTTCCCTGAGAGTCTGGGCTTTCTCATTCCCTGAAGGCATTTCTCCCCTACCTTCTCCTGTGCAGCTGCTTGAGTCTAACTGGACAGGACACGACTCTCTCTTTATGTTCTCCATATCTCCCTCCCAGCCTCTGTTGAGCTTTACAGGTTGCCTGCTCTGATAATTTTTCTCTCCAACTCTAATAAAATTGTCCTCAAGTTTCCTCCTGAGTCTCTTTCTAAATTCTTTTATTAACAAGGCTAAGAACTCAAAAGAGAATTCCAAATCCTTGGTAACACCATGCAATATAATGTCCTTAGGAAGTAAAAGTCATCAATGTATGTCAAACTTGAAAGTGTACTTGTCCTTTAACCTAGCAACTCCACCTGTACAAAGTTATTTCTTAACTGTATATATACATATTAACATATTTGATGGAGATACCCACTGTAATATTTGATAGCAAAAGACAGGAAAACTTCCAAATTTTTCAACAGTAAGGAGCTAGTGACAAAATATTTTGCTCAATAGCTTTCTTAGAACTATGTGGCCTGAATTCTATCCTCAGTGTAGCAAAGGGGGGAAAAATGGAAAAAGAAATAACAACCAGAACTCTCACAAAACAAAACAAAAAATGTAAGGTATATTATATGTTATTCATTCCAGATAGGGAATCAGACTAAAAAAAATGATTCTACTCAAGTCTAGCCTGGTGAAGTGATGAGTTTAATTAGGACTGGTCACAGGAGCATAGGTAAGAGTTTACTTACAGTAATATGGGCAACTCACTGCCAACTGCACAACAGAAGGAAAATTTTCTCTCTCTATCCCAGCAACTGATGACTATTCTTAGCAAAGGGTATGGGTGACCTCATGAGCCTCTCTCCATAGCAACTATCAACCTCCTATGTATATAGAGGAGAGGATGGGCTTCATCAACCCCCTTCCTTCCGATTGTCTAACTGTCTGTAAATCCTTGAGGAAGGACAGGACCTCATGAGCCTTTCCCCTTCCACTGGAAAGTTAATGGGCCCAACCTTGAACAGGTCTCCTTCAAATAATAACAGTTGCTGACAGATCAAGAGGGCAATGGCCATGTCCAGAAGACAGCATTCTCAAAATAATGCTAATCTTTACACAAATTCACAATAATATATGTATGCACATATACATGAATATAAGATATATCACTATTGCTATGGTTAGCTTTAATTGTCAACTTGGCACAATCTAGAATCACTTAGGAAAAATGTATCAGCAAGAGACTATGCAGCTCAGGTTGACCTGTGGCCATGTCATCATGTAGCCATGAAAGATATCTTGATTATGTTGAGATGAGTAGACTCTCCCACTGTGGGTGGCACCATCCCCTAGAAAGCACTCTGCTCATGATGATGGATGTGATATGTATGATTAGCTGCTTCAAGTTCTTGCCACCTTGACTCTCTCACAATGATGAAATATAACCTGGAATTGTGAGCTAAATAAACCCTTTTTTCCTAAATTGATTTTATCAGAATATTTTATCAAATATCATATAGGATATAATTTAAATTGAAGACTAAGATTATCATTGACCACCTCAAATCATGCCTAGAAATTATAGCATTTATTCAGTATGGTTCTGAAGGCTTTTTCCTTCTTAGAAGAACAACTTTTAAAATTTGAGCTGTGTGTGTGTGTGTGTGTGTGTGTGTGTGTGTGACATATTTATGCATTTCTAAATAGTGTGGTTTTGGAAAACATTGAAGTGTGGTAGCCTCTACAAGAAATGATTTAGGTGGCTTTTTTTTTAATACTATAAATGCATCAATAGTATTTTTTAAAAATCAAGTCTATATATTATATTTTTTTGATCAGAGAACAGACTTAGCAGGGCATTTCTTGTGATACAAACAGCAATGGAACCTATGAGAATTATTTAAAGTTTGGAAAGTCACAAATTACATTTTGGAGAGCAGAAAAGCCCTCCTCTTAGAAGGAAAGCCAATGACAAGCTGAGACTGCAGTCTCAAAGGAGGCACCCCAGTCATCACTGGGTACACTAGGGTTTCAGTTGGCCTCCTAAAATGGGGAAAGTTTCCTCAGCATGTGAGTGTCCCTCAAAACTCCCTGATGTAAAAACTGGATCCCCTGGGTAGAGCCATGTGGATGGAGGAACCTTCTGAAGGTAGAGATGAGTGGGAGGTCTTCATGCTGTTGGAGGCATGACCTGAAAGATTTCAAAGGGCACTGAGATGGATTACTGGAGAATTAGAAGTGTATTGGAAAACTTATCAAAGTTGGATAGACAGACGTACAGCATGGCAGAGGCCCTGGGGCATCAGGTCTCAGAACAGACTGCATGTTAGAGTCCCTAAAGAAAGGAATCAGCCCACAGGACCCAGGTGGGGTCTCCTTTTTTGTACCTCTCTGAGGATGTGGAGGTTTCGAAGCATAGCCTTCAGCCAGGTCCTCTGATTCCCAGCAGAAGGCAGAGAAGAGGGTGGAGAGAAAGATGTGACACCAAACACCCTGTTTGATGGAAACTCACTTCCCAAGTAAGAGATGCTGGGACTGGGCAGTCTGCACACTGGAGACTCAGCCAGTGATCAGTAAGATGGCTGTCAGCATCTGTGAAAGGAAGAGAGGCAGCTGGATTCTAACATTACATTCTCAAATGCCTTGAAGGGAATGGCACAATCCTCACTTGCACATCCAGCCGCAAGAGAAGCAGTTTTATTCTACGTTGTGCTCCCACCACAATACGCCAAAGCCAGCCCGAAGCTAAGTGGCCAACTGATTACAGCTTGTGGCCCCCAAAACTGTGGGCTAGAGTACACCCTTCTCCCTACAAGTTGGTCATCTCGAGCACTTACTGTTAACAGCTGATCACAGCATCCACTCCACCCCAACCAGGTGATGTGTTAAAGATAAAGGAACCTCACTATGAAGTGCTTTTTAATGTCTTCTCTTAGACAGCTGATGGACAAGGATCCCCTTCAGAAAGCTAAACACCCTACAGAAGAAACTGTTTCTAAATGGCCTTCCCAAGGAATGAATGCAAGTCAAAAGCCTTCAGAGAAAACTGCGTCCCTCAAAACCTCTAGATCTGCTCTTGAAGGTGGTTCCAAAAGCTAGAATTCTCTTCGCTCTGCCTTAGGCTCTGAAGGATATTTGTGGTCCTCCAGCCAAAGCTCAACACCACTAGCCTGTCCTGAGTCCTGGGAAGCCACAGGTGCACATTCTCCATATCCTACAATGCCCCAAAGGACCACTGTGATGTTCAATAAAATGTCTGCCAATGTGACAGTATCTAGGATCATCAGAGGGACAAACCTCTTGGCTTTTCTGTGCAGTATTAGCTAGATTAGATTGGGTTAATTGAGGTGAGAAAAGCCATCTTAATTGTGATCAACCGCATTCCATGCCCTGGAGCCTACACTACGTTAAGAAGGGAGAAAGCTCACTTTGCAGCGCCAGAGCACCATTCCTCCATCTCTGCTTCCTGACTCAATCACCAAATCAGCATTCAGTGTGACCAGCCACCTCCAGCTCCTGCCCACCATGATGGACTGGACCCTTGAACTCGGAGCCAAAATCAACCTTCCTTAAGCCACTTTCCTTGGACATCTTGTCACAGCTACAAGGGAAGTCATTATTATTCATATCTCCACTCTGGATGAGAACACTCCAGTTGCTGGTTTTTTCTTGCTTCCCAGGTACCAGGGTTGAGTCTCTCTTATCCTTCTGGGCCTCCTCAAGGTTTTGGATGCTCTTATCCCAATCCACAAAAACCAGATGCCCACTAGAGCTTTCCATTTCAGAGCTACAGGAGGCTTATGTAAGAAAGCAGAAGCAACACTTTTGTAAAACAAACAAAACAACAACAAAACCCTCAACTCTCTGTGCTGAGACAGGGAGACCAAATCGCCCAATAATCCAAGGTATTTTCTCTCATGATCAAGTTTTGCATAATGAGGACAGTGTGCTATTAGCCTGGGATCTGAACTGCTCAACTCTGATCATCCAATAAATACAATCAAAAGGGGGTAGAATCAGGTAGGATCCTGAAGTCTTCTTAAAGGATCCAGTGAGCTGATCTCCCCCTCTCCC
>NW_021620662.1:1494423-1505745 GCF_004785775.1 Grammomys surdaster
CCCTCTCCCTCTCCCTCTCCCTCTCCCTCTCCTTCTCCCTCTGCCTCCTTCTCCCTCTCTCTCCTTCTACCTCTTTCCTCTACCTCCTCCCTCCCTCTCCCCTTCTCTCTCTCTTTTTCTCCTTCTCTCTCTTCCTCCCTGCCTTCCTTTCCCCTTCCCTTCTCAAGTCGCCAGAAGGGTGAGAGTAAGGAAGAGATTCCCTTGCTAAGAATTAGAAGTGCAGCAAATCTTCGCTTCATTTCAGGAGCAAAGGAAGCAGTGAACGAAGGCATGGAGCCTTCTCCTCCTTTGGGGTAAAGAATAGTTTTAACCTTCAAGTAACTGCAGAGGTTATTGCAGCTTATTCAAGGAAACTCTTCAGAAAGACAGGGACATGAATCATGGGTCGTTTTATCTCCACTTTAAAGCACTGGAACATTCTCATTCCCTAAAGAAAAGAGAGCGGGTGGCGCAGATGATGGGATCTGATGGATTTATTAATATCCCCAGGGCCAGCCCCCGAGGTGCCTTCTTTTCTGCTGGTGACACTAGCGGTGTTTTTTTCTCCTGAGGCTGAGTCACACTTTCCCAGTCACAGGGTTGAGGTCACAGGAGAGGGGAGTGTAGGCTACACTGTGTGTGCTTTTTAATTTAATACATTATGGAGACATCCACAGGACCCGGCAATGGGAAGTCAGGTGCTGGAACAGAGTGGTTTTACTCAGGGAGTTTGACGAATATCTAAGGATTTCTGTTCACAATCAGAAGGCTCCAGGTGACAAATTGAGAAGAAGCAATCCAACTAAGAGCCTAAAAAGGCCTAGTACAGGTTTCTGGAGCACTTGTAGCCCCTTGGGTCAATGGTTACTAAGGACGCTGTGCAGGAGATGGCTGACCGGGCTCCCAAACACATGAAGCTTTACAGGAAAGGAGCCTTGCAGTAGGAATTTCTTTTCTCCAGGAAAGAATTGGTACATCGCCTCTTCCAGTGGCATCCATCACGGGCTGACATTTATTTGACATTCTTTCATATATTCATGAGCACAAAGCCTAAGTATAGCATTGTGGTGGAACAGTGAGGGCAAACAGGATGGACAGGCCCCTGTGCTAGGGGAGCTAGCAGGCTCTTGAGAAACTCACCAGGGAGGATTGCACTGGGGGAGACACAGATATGGGGTCTCTTAGCAGCTGCTCTGTGGGTTAAAGGTGTCATAGAAGAGGCAGTTGGTTCTAAGGAATCTGAGGGAAGTACCCCAGGTGAAAAATAAAGCAGAATACATAAAGACCAGCACCTTGACAGAGATCCTAGCTTCTAAGTTCCCCACCTTACCTCATCAATTCAGGATCCGAGCCTTCGGTGCACTCAGAACTTAGCAAGCCTCACCCACCACGTCTGTGGTATATCCCGTGTCAAGCAATTCCCGCTGCAGACAGCCCAGCTGATAACACGTTCCACCCCAGACTCAACAGCCCCATGTAAGCTACTACAGAAAGTTTTCTCTGTTTCTCCTCCATTTACCTCCTTCTCAAGGAAAAAGACACAGAAAGTAAGAGGCTTGCCAGGAGCAAGGGCAGGTGAAATAGACTCTGTGGGTGACTAATACCAGGAGCAAACCCAAAAGCCCCTTAACACCACACCACCCCTGAGGAGCAGGGACAGAATTCCATCATGCTTCTCCTCAGGTCAGTAGGAAATTCCAGCTAACAGCTATCCCTGCCCCTGCCCTCCACCCCCTATACAGCCAAATATCCCTTTTGAAAGATCTCCCATCAAATTGCTCAGATATTTTTGTTTTTTGTCTTGGATTCTTGGATACATGAGATATTTTCAATTAAACCACAGTGGACTTGGGTAATGGCCTCATCTCGTTCTTTCTATTCTCGTCATGCCTAACGTACTCATGACATATTGTCAGCTGAATGAGTGGATTAAAATGGCTCCTCGGGATAAGTCTGAACTTGTTCAGAGGCAAAACTCGAAAAGACAACCTCTCTCATCAGGGCAAGGTTAATTTAGTTTGTAGAAATCACAGATGATTTTCCCCCGCTCAGGAGATAGAAGAGAGGGACTCTAAACTTTCCTAACTCACAGCTAATAGGATCAATGCCCAGCTGCTCACCGAGAACAGAACACATCCAAATTGTATCAGCAAAGTAAATTCTGCCCAAAGGTATTTCATCTGTTAAAACTTTCCAAGCTCGAGTTTCTCTGTGAGACACAGAACTGTGGGAGAGGAAAACAGAAGCACTTTGTGGTACAAATGTCTAAACCAATAAGCTAAGAACATCTTGATGCTTCCTCCCGGGACTTCGCCACCTCCACACACACCTCTGGCCTAACACGGCCACTACTTTCCACAGATTTGTAAATGCACCCTCAGGATCCCCAACCTCCTACAGCCCAACGAACAATAACATATACTTAAGGGAATTTGAATCTGGAAATCAATCCAAGATCCTTACGAGGAAGATCAGAACAATCACTAGAACTATACCCACATCCATGGCATAAGGCCATGACATGTATTTCCAGATGCCCAAGAATTTTTTTTTTAATCTTTGAGATTTCAGTGCCCTTCTGGTTGGGTTGGGAGTCAAGGGGTATCCTAATTTGGTTATGTGTTTTACCCTTCTGTACCTTGTGTAGAAACTTGGAGATTACACAGGTAACTTCTAAGTTGTGAGACTCTTGGGAGTCCCCAGTTTCATAATTTCCCCCTCGGGACCCCAACAGTAAACAGATAATAAAGCAAGCTTGAAGTATGGAAGACTCTTCATTGTCCAAGGAGACCACACACCCATGCTAGCACCTGAATGACCTTAGTTTTATACAACAAGATGGGAGACACATGGGCAGCAGGTTAGAGAACCATTTCACTTCTCTCCTTTCTATCACCAAATATCTTAGAAACGACAACTCAAAGGAAAAGGGACTTATTTTGACTCTCAGTTTGAGGGTGTGGTCCATCAAGATGGAGTGTCCTAGTTTGCTGTCTATTGCTGTGACTAACACCATGACCAAAAGCAACTTGGGTGTAGGGGGGTTGGTGGGGAGAGAAAGGGTTCATTTGACTTACACATCACAATCACAGTTGATCACTGAAGGAAGTCAGGGCAGGAACTCAAGCAGAAGCAGGAACCATGAGGGGGTGCTGCTCACTGGCTGGCTCCCCGTGACTTTCTCAATCTACTTTCATATACCAACCAGGACCAGCTGTCCAGGGGTAGCACTACCCACAATGGGCTGGGCCTTCTCACAACAATCATTAATCAAGAAAATGCCCTATTGGCATACTCCCAGTCCAGTCTGATGGAGGAGTTAAGATTCCCTCTTCCCAGAAATGCCTAGGCTTGTGTCAAATTGACAAAAACTAACCAATGCATGGAGGAGGCACATGGCAGGAGTGGGTCCCCCCCTGTGGCAGTGGGAGCCTGAGCATGCTTGTTCACATCTCAGTACATTAGGAAGCAAGACAAGGACTGGGGACTGAGCTATAGACATCAAAGCCCACCCCTGCAGTGACCCACTTCCTCCAGCCAAGGCCCCACTCCCCAAAATAACACAACCTCTCAAAACAGCAGCATTGCCTAGGATCCAAGTATTTAGACACATAAGGCCTGAGGAGAGACATTTCACAGCCAAATCAAAAGACCCCAAAAGTAAACTGTTAACATGTGCAGACTCAGGGATTCTGCTACAGAACAGCCTCTCTGGCTTAGTTGTTTCCAGGTTGAAAGTGACCTTCCACCACTGTCTGTGACAGTAATGGCAGCAAGATGGGGACGTGACACAATAAACAAACAAACAAACAAACAAACGGTCAGCCAGCCCATCCAGGAGAGACAACAGGGCATCTGTCTCTGAGTCCCTATTGAAATCATTCTGAAGGTTGTTGTATTGATCTATTTGAAGGAGGGAAATAGTTCCTAGAGAAGGGCAGGGGACCCCAGAAGTGTACCTCCAGGAAGCACTCTTCACCTTTGCTGAAAACAGCTGGTTGCTTTAACTGCCAGAAGCTTGGCCAGCCGCCCTGTGTCTGGTTGAGGGTCTCCACCAAGCCAAAGAAGATGTTTCTGGATGACAGGCTGGTGCACAACAAGGAGCAAAGAGTGGTCAGGACCAGCTCTCTAACAGACTCTTAGGTGCTGCCAAAGCAGGACGAAAGCTCTCTGCCCTCGTTGTACGCGTGCCCCCTCTCCTCTGGGGCACCTACTAACTCTGCACATAGGCATATTAATCACTAAAGGAATGTGTCCGACCTAACTCATCCCCCTCCAGGGCACAAGAACAGAAATGAGTTATTGTCCTAAACCTTCAGTCACCTTGGATTCCTGAGGCACAAAACTTCACAAGACAGACCATCGCCAGATGGGGATGAGCTTGTACACTGGAGCAGACATGAAATCTGTAATGAGACAGATGATCTGCCCAAGTGATAACAGCCTCATGGACTCTGGGGGCCATGACCTTACAGAACCGGAAGTGAGGCAATGATCAGCCAGGCAATACCAGGGCAAGTTGACCAGGGCAGTGTAATTATTTCCATCTTGCCCGTCCCCTACCCCTATTCTTCTCTTCTTAAAGCTCATGTCAGCATCTGGACCATCCGACTCCCTTCATCTGTTCCTCTTGTGTGGCCACATTGATTTGGTCTCTTCTTTCTGTTTATCGCCCCTACTCATCTCTCTAATTTGCACAAGGGACCAGTGACCAAGCCTAGACTAAAACTCCAGCCCAGTTCTACCATTTTACCCAACATCTTCCTGCCATCCCAACAATGCTCACAGTCTCAATATTATGCTCACCTGGTCCTGTCAATAAGAAGAGAAGTAGGAAGTATGGGGAAGAAGACAGAGTACCTCTGTCAATGTCATCCTTACAGTCCCTACACTGGGACTTCTTTGGGGTTCTTTTGTGATGTCCCTTATGTGACTGGTCAGGTGGCAAAACATGGCCTTTCTAAAGATGTGTCAGCCTCCCACATGACACAGGGCTCTGGCAACGGGAGTGTGTACCACTAAGTCCTAAGCTGTCCTGATGCGAAGGAGTCCTTAGAGGTTGTAGCTTGAACCTTATCTATTTCAGTATGAGCATACTTGGTCCCCAGTTGATGACACTGTTTGGGGAGGCTTTGGAGATGTGGCCTTGCTGGAGGAAGTGTTGCCAGTGGAGGAATTTGAGAGTAAAAAGCCTTGCCTACTTCCAGTTGGCTCTCTGCTTCTTGCTTGCCACTGAGGATATGAGCTCTCAGCTTCCTGCACTGCCTGCCATGCCTGCAACTAGCACCCACACTCCACCTTTGGACTCTAAACCATAAGCTAGAATAAACTGTTCCTTTCAGAAGATGCGCTTAGTCATGGTGTTTTATCTCCAGAAGAGTAACTAATATACCAGTCAAGGTGATCAGAGCAGTCAGGCCAACCTCCCAAAGGTATGGAGGACAGAGGACACATGTCCCTCTTCAGGACATCAGAGCCTCAGGGATGTAGCTCCAGGTGTGCTTTCATTAATGCTTCCCCCTTAGTTCATAGAGCTACCCCCTATCCCCAAATGTAACATTCTGAAAGAGCGATATCTCCCAGGTCGGGACACAGGAACAAATTCCTCATCTGCCAGCCGGGACACAGCAGCCTGGGGACACACGCTTGTCAGTGAAATCAAGTCAGCTGGAAATAGATCTTACTACACCAATGCCTGGAGCCAGAGCCCCTCTGCCAAGATAGTAAAGGGCCCCTCTAGGTGCAGCTGCGGGCAGCTGGAATCTAGTAGCCTCAGCAGAGAGGGGAGCCAGGGCCTTCACATTCCACAGCCCCTATCTGTTTCTTCCTTCTTTCTGAATGAGTAAGAGCTATCAAAGAGGCCTATGTTGCCCATCACGCTATGCAAAGCAGGTGGCAGTCACCTCTCAAATGTGTCCAGGACATCCTGATCTTTGTGCTGCCTGCAAGAGCTCACTCTGATTCCACTTGTGGGGTTGTTCAGAGAGTCTGAGGACTTTGTTTCTTCCACATTCTTGCATCTGGGAAATTACTATATCTAGCTCACATCCCTTCAGATAAGAGGACCAGGGATTTCACAGAGACAGAGAGAGGCAGAAAAAAAAATCAAGGAAAAAAAATGCAACCTCATACAAACCTTCACAAACATTTGCCTGCAGTAAATCAGTGTGAAAGATAAAGTGTAAGTTTGGCAGATTCCTTCTCTTCCTCAACAACGCTTAGTGAGTTTTATGTACCAGGTCCTGTTCTGATTGTCCCCAGGTCACACTGCACCAACCAGGGCTCACTGCACAGACCTCATCAATGTGGATGTCTCTAGGAGAGTTTGTGTGATTGTTCCCATAGCAACCGCCTTCTAGTCTCTAGCAGACAAAGTCCATCCAGGCTTCCTTGTAGAGGTCAGCATCTCTTGCCAAGGTCACCATGGCCACGATTAGAAAAAGAATGATTTGTGCCCAGCTGGAGGCTCAAAAGCATCATGGAAGTTCCTTTCCAGCTCTAGAAAACCTGCTCAGGTCAGGTTCCTCCATGCCGTTCCTCATGCCCTGGACCCCACAGGGCAGAGACAAAGAGCTTCCTCCAAGCTAGGGCCTGTGCATGGGTTCCAGAGTTTCAAAGGAAGGGATTTCATGATTCACTGTTAGTTCCTGATATATGGAGGAATCTTTATAATGCAGTAGTGCTGTTAACCATAAAGAATATTAGCTAATTTTATAGATATCTTACAGGCATAAAACAACTGCTAACCACCATTTTATTTTATTGACAAAAATAAAATAAGATCTTAGGTGGGTATAGTATATTAGACTCAACTTTCACAGATACTGTCTCCCAACCCCAGACCACCCACTTTACCTGAAGAATACAGAGAGATCACTCAGGGGACTCTCCATGAGGGATGGAATGGGTGAGGAAAAAAACACTTAACAAAGAGTCGTTAAGAAGATGGTACCAGCGGTGGTACCAGATTGGTGGAGATGGTAACAATAGCGATGACGATGGTAATGATGATAAAGGCAGTGGTGACGGAGATGGTGGTGGTGATAATAAGGGCAATGATGGTGGTGATGGCAGTGGAGGTGATGGTGAGGATGGTGAAGTCAGAAGGAAAATAAGTCATGTATAATATGGGATATTTCAAAATAAGGGCCACAAATGCAGTTCAGCTGGAGAGTGTTCTTAGCGATGGAACTAGGCTTCGGGTTCCATCAAAATCACACAGTCTCATGTGGGAGGTTTAGGGATGCAGAGGCTGCCTCTGGGGAGGAAGGGAAAGAAGAGAAGTGGGGGGGGGGAATATAGCTCTTTTTTAGGGACCGCAGCGCATGCACAAGAGGACATTTATTTAGGGGCAACCATAGGAATGTGTTGCCTCTGGGCAGCTAAAGATGATGTCTTTTGTTGTCAATGGTTGTCTGAGGGCCCCATTGATGCAAGGCAGGGCTAGCCTCGGAGGTTGCCTGATGGTTCCCTTGTCACTAGGCAGGGCTGGCCTCACAGGTTGCCTGATTGCTAACATTTAGCACGCTTAAGGCTCTGAGTTCAACACCCAGCAGCGGCAACAATAAAAAGTTAAAGTAGCCTAACTTAAGGATTCTGTAAGAGAACCACAAGCTACTTCAGCCCTTCCATGTCTTCCTTCCCATTACACCCGGAGAATAAACCCTAGGTGCCAGAATCATTTTGGGATTTAAACTAAGAGAAGGCTCCAGGCAGAGGTTGACCCTTACTCCTTCCAGACATGACCCAGGAGAACAACTTGTAGTTTGTTAACATGTTTACTGCCCTGGCTATTAGTAACACTTCTCTGATGATCCTGACACCTTTTTCCTCTGACCCACAGAACACTAAATCATTAGGACCCAAGGCAAGCCAACTAAACAGTGAAAGGGGGGAAAGTAACAAATATAAAGAGTCTACAAATGTTCCCTTTGCTGATTACATCATTGGTAAGTTTCTACAGACATCCGGTCACTCATTCAATCAGTGAGTGTATCAATGAAGCCTCAGTCACTCCTCATTCATTCAGGTAGTTCCTCCTAGCATTGTGTGCAAGGTCTGATGGGAAATGAAAAGCCGAAAACTCCCACTTTTCTCCCAGGAGGTCAATGTACAAGATCCCTGTAAGATCTATTTGTCTATTCTTTACCCAGTACAATGCTTGCTTGTTATTGCAGCTTTATAGTCTTGACAACAGAAAATATTTTCCAGCTTTGTTCTTCTCCTCCAATAGCATGTTGATTATTCTGAGTCTTTTGCTTCTCCATAGAAACTTTAAACTCATTGTCTTGGTAACCACAGATAACTTTCTGGGGTTTTGATTAAGATTATTTTAAGCCCAGAGAGAACTGTGGAAAGAACACATATCTTGGCAATATTGACTATTTATGTTCAAGGATACAGTCTCTGCTTTTACATGGTTTTTGCTTGATTCAGTTAGTCTTGCATGTTTTGTTAGCTTTATAGATAAACATTTCATTTAGGATGCTGTTGTAAATAACAGTAAATGTTTAATTTTAAATTCCATTCAAAATTTTAAATTTCAATTGATGATGGTATATTTCTTTAAGTGGCTGGTTTTTACATATCAACTTTGTCTGAATCTTCAGCTCTAGAGGTGTTTCTTGATTTGCTAGGTTTTCTACATAGAGTATGCTATCTATAACAGACAGCTTTTTTCCTTCCTTTCTAATTTGTATACTTTTAATTTAGTATTTTTTTTTTTGGTCTTATGGCATTAGCTAGAATTTATAGGGACATTTAGAAAAGGAACAGTGAGTAAGAGGGGACTTCCTTGTACCTAGTCTTAGTGAAAAAGACTCAAGTTTCTTATTATTGAGTATGATATTAGCTATTGGCTTTTTTGCCCATATTCTTTATTCCTACAGGAAGCTCCCCTCCATTCCTAGTTTACTAAGAGTTTTATTTTTAAAGAATAAAAACCATGAAGAAATGTTTCATTTTGTTAGATTCTTCTCCTACCTCTGCTGGTAGGATCATAGGAGCTTTGCAGCCTTCTAGTATAATAGACTGTAGTTATTGACCTGTTGAGTTGACCAGTCTTATATCCTTAGGACCAATATTTTTGATTATGGATTACAGTTATTGTTTACATGTTATTGGTTTTAATTTGCCTAGATTTAGTTGATTGATATCATTGATAGTTGAGAGACGTTAGTCTTCCATTTTCTTTTCATACACACCTTTTAAGCATTAGTGTAAGGCTGGCTTCACATGCTCTAAGACTGTAGAGAATAGTATAACATCTTTATATGGCTGGTAGGATTCACCCATGAACCCATTTGGGCTTTGTACTTTTTGGCTTGAAAGATTTTCCATTACTGATTCAATTTCTTCACTGAATATACCCCATTCATATTATTTGTATCTTTTTCTGTGAGTTTCTGCAGTGTGTATCCTTCAAAACATTGGTCCTTATTACCTGGACTAGCAGGTATTTGTATAGAAATAGTCATCTATGGTGCTTTTTAAATTAACCATTTGTTGTCTGTGAGGTCTGTAATGATGTCCCATCTTTCATTGTTGGTATTGGAGATTTATATTATCTCTCTTTTTAGACTATTAATCTTATGTATGTATTCAAAGAGCTGTGTTTTTTGTTTGTTTGTTTGTTTGTTTGTTTTATTGATCTTTCTTCAATGATCTCCTATTTTTAATTTCTACTCTAATTCCAATCATTTCTTCTTTCTTCTACTTTTCTTGTAGAACTTCACTGTTTCTAGTGTCTAAAATGGAAAGTGAGATAATTGTATTCACTCCTTAAAAAATCTCCCTGGTAAGCAGTGTTTGGCTGCAACCTGCAACCTTTGACAATCTGCAGTTCATTTCCACTTAGTTCAAAATGTTTTTAAATTTCCATTGAGAGTTCTTCCATGCCCTGTGTGCTGCTAAAGAAGTATGCTTAATTTTTAAGTACTTTGAAATTTTCTTGTTGTCTTTTTGATATTGATTTCTAATTTAACTCCATTGTAGACTGAAAGTATACATTGTGTGATGGCTATTTTACATTGTAAGTGCATATTTCATGGTCCAGAATTTGGTCCATCTTGATGAATGTCTCACATGAACCTGAAAAGAGAGGTGTACCCTGCTGTTACAAGAGGGAGTACTTCCAATCATGAACAATTGATTGACAGTGTTGAATCCCCCAGATTTATTGATAATTTGTATTTTTTGTCCTTGCTTTATATTTCCACTTTTATTTTCAAGTTTTGTTCTTTTGTTGTTTTAATTTAATTGCAGATTTTACATTATTCCGTTTTCAGTTTTTAAGTATTTGTTTTATTAATTTTAGTCGTGTGTATATATATGCATACACACATGTATTCTCTGCCTATGAAGGTCAGAAGAGGCTGTGGGATCCCCTGAAGCTGGAGTTGGAGGTGAACAGCCCACTATGGATGCTGGGAACTGAACTTAGATCCTCTGTAAGACCAGTGCTGCCCTAAACCACTGAGATATCTCTTTAGCCCCTTTCTCCCTTTTTTTACTGTATACTTGTTTTATTCTTTTACTTTGTAGTAATCTAAAATTTGCAATGTGTATTTACAATTATTCCCCTTAAACAACACTATTCTAATCTCAAAACCCACCACACCGCCTCACAGGTTGTGTGGGTACCTGTGATAACAAGATCTTCCTAATTCTCCTCTCTTGCTTCTTATATCATTTTCTTTTTTTCTTCTCTTCTTGCGTGGTTGCTTGAAATTATAAATTAGGTATACAGCTTGCCTTTGGTGCTCACTATTGATCTAGATGACTCCAAACCAGCATTGACATGCTGTGCAATTTTTAGACAAATTAACTAAGAGTTGAATTGGTTTGGGCTCAAGGCCTTGACCTCTGGCCAAGGCCAGCTAACTTCTAGCAGGAAGTCCCGCCCACCAGAGGAAGAAGCTGCAGGGAGAAGAGAAGAGTTCTGCAGAAGTGGGCCATGGCACTGCTTCAAACACTTTCCAAAACAAATTATAGCAATGCTGAGTCATTTACGAATCTTTTTCAAAGCTACCACTTTCATCCCTGGGGCTCCTGTTAGATCTCTCCCTGGCCAGTCTATACACGCTGATTGTTTCCTGGGCGCTTTGATACTTCTGGCATAGTGTTTTTAAAGTGAATTTTATTCCCATGAAGACATTAATTGAAGATAATATTTAAGTAAAAAGACTCACTCTGGGTCTTGTTGTTTTTTACTTACCAACACCACCAAAAATAGTTTTTGTCTTTTGTAGTAGCAAAAACAAATTTTCAAAAATGTCTACTCTCTACTAGCTATACCACTCTCTACTAGCTATACTACTCTCTACTAGCTATACTACTCTCTAC
>NW_021620662.1:1505755-1614340 GCF_004785775.1 Grammomys surdaster
TCTCTACTAGCTATACTACTCTCTACTAGCTATACTACTCTCTACTAGCTATACTATACTACTCTCTACTAGCTATACTACACTACTCTCTACTAGCTATACTACTCTCTACTAGCCTGAAACAAACGTCCATTTCATGAACCATGTATGGACTCCAAAATCACCATGTTTTTTTCTTTCTCTTTGCTTTTTATTTCTAGTTCCTTGTCAGCCTGCATCATTGATCTTGGTCCTTCCCCTTCTCTGGACCCTGGCTCTAATGACATCCCTCCATTCTCCGGTGGTATCTCCTGCTGCTTCCCTTGTTCTTCCTCAGCATCCTACCTAGTATCCACCCAGGACCTGGATTCTCTTTTGTGTCTCTATGCCATCCATTAAAAGCCTTGCCTGTGTGTAAGTGATACACAATCCTCATCCCAACTTGGCCCTTCCTCTGAACTCCATGTGACTTTCCAACTGTCTGTTACCTTCATGTCTAGTGAGCATCTCAAACTGAACCCTTGGTGTTCCTGCCTGACCTGCCCCTCCAGAAGCTTCCCCTCTGTTCCGTAGAGCTGCACCATTGCTGTTGTTCAGGCCAATATCTTTTTCGTCTGTGCCTCCTTCTTCTGGACCCCATCCCACTCATTAGCAGAGTCTGCTGGCTGTCCCTTATACAGAGGAGACTGTCACCACTGTCATCCTCTACTGTCACCATTTGGGTGCACAATGGACTCTTGGATGCTCTCCTACTTCCACCTCTCATCATATAACAGGCAGCATAACCCTGTTATAACACGCAAGAGATGAGTTCACTTCTCTGCTCTCTTATAGTGATCCCTGACTTTGACCTAAATGTCAGGCCAGGACCTGACCTTTAGCCTGCTGTTTCGTTCTGCTTTATCTTTACAAAATACCTAACAGACTTAGCTGGCAAATTATCTCGTTTGCATGTGCTTCCTTCATCTAGGACATAAGGGTCTTGAAGGTAGAGGCTGTCTGTTTGGTTCAATGTCATTTCTCAGCAGTTAGAACTGTGCAAATAATTCTGATAAATTAACGAGTAGCAGGTGTTCTGTAATATGAGTCAAAGGACAAGGACCAAGGACAAGTGAGTGATGAAATCAATTAACACATGACACATGGCTGCATGACGTTCTACTCTCAACCTTGGGAATCCAGAACTTAACCTCTTTGCTTGGACTAACGTGAAGGAGAGGAGGCATTAATGAAGGAATGGTTTAATGTCTATTCTCTTTCTCTTGCCTGTGCATTTCTGCACCTAGTCCTATTTACTGATACATGTGCTAAGTCCAGAGCACACACTCATGGTCTCCCATAGGCTACAGTCTACCCAGAATTCATGCCAATAAATGACTTTAGAGATGGATAGGAATTATCTTAATTAAGGCTGCTATTGCTGTGATAAAACACATACCCAAAGCAACTGAGGGTGGAAAGGGTTTATTTGGTTCACACTTCCATGTCACTGTTGATCATTGAAGGAGTCAGGACAGGAATTCAGACAGAGCAGAAACTTGGAAGTAGTAGCTAACGCAGAAGCACAGAGAAGTGCTGCTTACCAACTTGCTCCTTAATGTGTTGCTTAGCATCGTTTCCCCTGGCACCTAGGAAGACCAGCCCGGGGATGGCCCCACCCCCAGTGGACTGGGACCTCCCACATCAATCACTAATTAAGAAAATGTCTTACAAGTCTATCTATACGCCCCTAACTTATGGAATCATTTTCTCAACTGTGGTTCCTGGTTTCCAATGACTGTATCAAGTTGTATCACGTTGACATAAAACTAGCCAAGACAGGATCAGAGGCAGGAGTGCTTCTGAGCACCATGAAAAGGCAGGAACGCCATGAGAGACCAAGAAGGTTTTGTCAAAACTGAGATTGGCCTTGTAAGGATAAAACAAAATTCTCTGTGGTGGCAAAGAGAAACCAGAACCTTAGGAAGCAGAATAGGACACAAGACAGCAGTGCACTGCTGAAGAACTTCCAGGCATTGACACATCCAGAGTCCAGAACAAAAGTCAGGGTTAGCTCTGAGACACAAAGCTAGAGATACCAGCAAGGGAGGCCTTGCTTACCAGGCTGACACAAATGCTCATGTTCTCCAAACAATGTGAAGGATTAAGTAGATTAAGAGGGCAAGAAAAGAATGCTGTGTAGACCCATGAGTGGGAGTAGACTGTGTGGGGTCCTGTCCGGTTCTGGAAGCAGAAGCCGTGCCCACGCTCCTAGTTTTGAGCTGGTGGCAGAAAAGAATCAGGAAGTGATACAGCATCCCTTTGGGACACAAATGGGAGAGCGAGGCGGACAGGAAGGATGAGGCTTTCCTGAGAGAATAACAAGAGGTTTCAAAGTCAGGATGTGAAAAGATGCGGGGCACAGCTGAGTTCCCACCGCCCACATTAACACTCTGTCCTGAACCCTGAAAGGGCTGCCCAAATCCTTTTACAACTCCGTATTGCAGAATCCTCCTTCTACTTGATCTCCTTTGTGGAGCCAGTGAAAAGCTTGAGGGCATCTCTGAGTGTGTCCAATCTGCCTTTTGACTCCCTTCTCAAATATCCTCAACAGAAGGAGAAAGAGCATGAACAATTTTTTTGACACTTGCCCTTTATATCCTTTCTTTAAAGCTTACATTTGCATTCTGAGTCCAAAAAAAAAAAATACTAGCATTTGTTTTAACATAAAAATCACAGGTTTTCTTCAAAAATCTTCTGTCATGTTGATCTTCCACAGGAAGCTGCACCATCTCTGTTCCCTGCCACCTTACCCATGCCACACCCTCAGGCATGACAGGACCTCGGGGAGCCCCTTATAAACAGATGAGAACCCAGGGGCCAGTGAGAGATGATGTCTGCCCAGGTTGTAGCTAGGGAGGTACGTAGAAGCCTGGACTTGGGCTGCAGCTCTTCCTGGGCCCAGTGCTAGGCTCTGCCTATACCTGAAGCCATAGTTCTCCCTGGACCCAGAGTCTCAGCACTTTCTGTGCCCAGACCCAGGCTCCCTGCCCATCCTTTGCCCTTGCCATTTGACACTGCAAGTACCTTCTTTCTTGCTGATTCTTATCTTCCTCTTGGTACCCTGATTCCACTGATGTTGTCCTGTCCTGGTTTCCCCATTCTTCTCATTACAAATCCAGGCTCAGAGCAGAGGGGACTGAGGGAAGGGATCCCACTGGGACAGAAAGTCATGTGAATGAGAGCAGGGCACAGCTTGCTTGCCCGGCTCTGTGCTGAAGCATCTTGGGTCATGCTTGTGAGGATGGGCCAATGGCTGCCTCAGATCCAAACAAAGGGTTATGAGGGCTTTCATGGACGCTCTTCATTAATTATGTCTTTGCCTCCTGAAAGCACTCAGATCATCCTAAGATCTGCCTGCAGCAGAGAAAGGAACCAACAGTCTTGCCCTGTCCTAGAAAAGCCTCCAGTGCCTGTCCATCATCTGTGCCTCCAGCAGCACCACCCCCACCCTGAGTGGACATACCCAGACTTCCCTCCCACAAGGCAGAGAGCTGCTGTTTGGAAAAAGCCAGAGTCATTCTGCAGTCCCCTGAGCCAGGCCACTGCAGTAAGAATGGTTAAGAAGCTTGGAGTCTGTCTTCAAAACAAACCTGATGTGGGCATTCCCCCTGCCTAAAATCTGTTGGCAGCTACTATTGTTCCCAGGATAAAAACATCTCCCTGCAAGGAAGATGAGGGGCTCCATCTGCCCCAACTTTATCATTCTAGACTCTATCTGCTCCCCTGAATCCCTCTCCCCACCCCAGCCACAGAGGTCCTAAACATTTCTCAGCTTTGACCTCCTGAGGGTCGATAGTTTGGTTGTAGGTTCTCATAGCCCCAGATGTTCTCTCGCAATCATTAAAATCAAAGACTCACATTTATGTAAACCTTTGTGCTATGTGTCCCTCCCTCACACACGGTTGCCTGAGCCTCGTGGGTAGAGTCCACGCAGGGTTGGCCCTTCTTCACAGCCTCCTCGTTGAACAGGCTGCCTGGAGTGTAGCTGATGCTTTTGTTGACCCTAAAACACAATTACCAATTAAAAAAAGACAGTGTCTTCTGAAGCCAAATATGAGTGACCATGACCCAGGAAGACAATTTATATTACTCTAAATTCCATTTTTCTATCAAGGTAACAGGCCAGTGAAGGGTTTACAGTAACAAAACAAGAAAGTCATATTTTTTCAAAGCCAGTTTTTAAATACAGTGGCAGACGCACCAGGAAGGCAGCTTACAACAAAGGGGGAAAATCTCAGTCATGGGCCTTGGACGATGTCTGGTGGCATTTTTAGCCTTTTAATTGGTGGAATCCAGGATTCTTTCTTAACATTCCAGATGATTTACCTAGTGAATAGTCACCAAGATGTTAGGTCATATACAGAGCAGGCCAATACATGGCTATTAATGGAGGCTAAAGATTAGTCTAAGATAATTTGCAACATCCCCACCTCTACTCTACACTGAAGGTCTCACTAGTCAATCAGCCTTGCAGAAGGCTCAGCGGAAGGTGTGGTTCTTCTTTCCAGGAACTTTTGTTCAGGGTTTAACAGAAAAATGCTTAACTGAAAAACTAGACAATGAATAAACGTAAAAGTGAAGACTTGGAAAATGTCAATGAAGAACTGGTAAATGAATGAACACAGCTACCATTGGTGCAGGAAGGCCATGGAACCCAGGACCCAGCTGCCATTGGTTCAGGAAGGCCACGGAACCCTGGACCCAGCTGCCATTGGTTCGGGAAGGCCACAGGACCCAGCTGCCATTGGTGCAGGAAGGCCACGGAACCCTGGACCCAGCTGCCATTGGTTCGGGAAGGCCACAGGACCCAGGACCCAGCTCTCAGGCCTTGGTGTGCACTAGGGAGCATGCGCTCCAGGTGAGCAGTACTTGGCAGCATTGCTTCATGTTGTTTCCTGTTACGTCATCCATGCCTATCCCTTACCATGTGTGACACTGCTCGAAACTCTCCTGGGCCCCCACTTCTCCGACTGTAACCCTTTATTTATATTACCAGCAAACCCTGTTTACCTTTTCCAAGACATTAAACTCTGTCAGATACAGAAAATCTGATAGGGTTTGTCACCAACAAGTTATCATAAAGGGAACTTTAAAAGATATACTTTAGAGACAGAAAATATAGCTCAATTGGCAGAGTGGTTGCTTAGCATGCGTACCACCCCGGGTTTAATCCCCAGCCCAAATAAAACAGGTGTGGTGGTGGTTCACACCTATAGTCCCGGCTTGTGGGAAGTAGATGCAGGAGGAACAGAAGTTTAAGGTCTTTCTTGACTACTGTTTGAGGAGCGGCTGGACTCTGTGGTGGATTGAACGAGAATAGCTCCTATGGGCTAATATATTTGAATGTTTGACTCCTGGTTGGTAGATTATTAAGGATTAGGAGGAGGTTGGCCCTATTAGAGGATAGGTGCCATTGAGGGTGGGTTGGAGGTTTCAAAAGGCCACATTAGGCCCAATCTCCTCTGTCTTTCTGTCTCCTGCCTGCAGTTCACAATGTAAGCTCTCAGCTACTGCTCTAGTGCTATGCTTGCCTGCCTGCAGCCCTGCTCCCCACCATGATGGCTCTGTACTAACCCTCTGAAAAACTCCCAGTTAGATGTTTCATTCTGTCAGTTGCCTTGGTCATGGTGTCTACTCACAGCAATAGGACAGTAACTAAGACAGACCCTTTCCCCAAAAATTAATATATATACATATATTTACTTTGGGGAGGAAGAGAGAATTGGCTCAGAAAGAAAAATTAATATGATAAAGAAACAAACAACAGCATCAAAAAGAATGAAGTCCTAGGGATAAGTTTGATCAAGGAAATGAAGACCTTCACACTGGAAGCTATAAAACGTTAATGAGAGCAACAGAAGACATAAACAGGAAGCATTGCAGACACTGGGAAATGCTGTCAAAATGCTCATGTCACTACAGATTCAGTGTGGTCCCTATCAAAATCCCAATGAAGTTCTGCAAGATAGAAAAAAAATAAGCCAAAAAGACAAAAGAATTTACATGGAAGGAAAAATAGCCCTAGTAGTTGGAAGTGACACCATGCAGAAAAAGAGCTGAAGGTATCACAATTCTTGGCTTTAAAATATATTACAGAGCTATAGCAATCAAAATGATATGCTACTATCATAGAAAAATGGACCAATGAAACAGACTAGAAATCCCAGAAGCCAACTATTTGTACACAATCAACTAGTTTTCAATGAAGTCTCCAAAAATTACGGGGCGGGGGGAGGATTCTAGTGTCTTCCATAAATGGTGTTGGGAAAACTAGATATTATGTTAAAGAAATTATTAAATCCTTATATTGCATCATGCGTACAGATGAGCTCAAAGTGTTTTAAGGGTTTAAATTTAAGACCTAGAACACAGGGGAATGTCATTGCCATTTCTTTTATGGATTGATGATTTCCTCTAATATGACCAAATATGTGTAGGTAACAAAGGCAAAAATAAACAAATAGGATTATGTCGACTTAAAATATGTCTATGCAGAAAATGGATCAATCAACAAAACAAAAAGCCAGCCCATAGAATGTGAGGAAACACTCAATAACCTTATTAAAAACTAAGACTTTATAAAGGACACGTACAACTCAATGGAAAATGTTCTGATTGTCTATGGGCAAGGATTGGAACAGGCATTTTCCAATACAGATCTATAAATGGCCCAGGCAGCACCATGGTGCGCCATCACCTTATTCCTATAAAAATGGCTGTGATCAGAACAATCAAAAGACAGCAGAGATTGGTGAGTACAGAGGAAGTGGAGGGTGTTCTTCACCAATGGCGGCAATGTCAGCTGACACAGCCACTGTGGAAACTGTATGGGGCTGCCTCAAAATTTGAAAAACAGAATAATTCATGTGATCCAGCAACTCCACTACTAAGTGCATGCTGAAAGGATAGCTGCTCTCTTCCAGGTTCACTTCAGGATTGTTTGGTCAATGAACAATCTTAAGTGTTCATCAAAGGATGACTAGTACAAGCAGAGCTATACTGATCTATACTGAGGGGCAAGTGGAACGGTGTCACCAGACAAACAGTGGGAAGGTTGAGTGGATTTAGAAACCCCAGTAAATGCTCATAACTGAGAATGGTAGGTGTTTCAACTACTCCCAACCTGGAGCATATGACCACAACACCCCACATGAGGATCATGACGGCTAGTCACATAGCACAGAGCACTTCATGCTAATGAGATATCTAGATTGGGGCCTGAGCATTTATCCAATAAGCCTCCCATCTCAGACATTCCTTCCTGCAAAAGGTATTTGATCTCTGGTCCACCCTGAATAAGTCATACGCACCCATTTTCCACAATGAACAATGAATAAACAATTTGGACAAGCAAAGACTGTCTCTCTCATCAAGAACTGCCATGGGGAGAAACCTTCATTATACAGAGCTACGCTGCCTAAGTCTCCTGTAGAAGGCCCCTCTGCCCTCTGTACTCAGACACTCGATTGAGCTAAGATGGAATCCACGCGGTTTTGGAATCCCTGACTCCTTGGTCTCAGCCTGCACCGTTCCTCAACCGACCTGGGGCCCCCATCTTGGGCTATATTACACTACCTCTCACCCTGATGGCTATGGTGGTGAGGATTGAATGTAGCCTAGCACACTCCCTTTTCCTCAGAGGAACCACACTGTGCATGGCTTTTATGCCAGGAGCCCAACCATTTTCACTATGGCTGCTCTGGAATGTGTCAGGAAGGCTGCTTCTAGCCTCCCCAACTCCCCCACCCCAACGAATGGTAGAAAGTTATTCAGCCTTAAAAAAAGAGGAATGCAAGGGCTGGGGAAGTGGTTCTGTGACTGACATGATTGTCGTGCAAGCTTGATGTCATGAATTCGGATCCCTACAACTCACTCAGAGCCTGGTGTGGTAGTACACCTATGGACTCTCGGCGCTGCTTTGGCAAAAGGGGATCTGGAAACAAATGAATGCTGGAGCCCACAGGCCAATTAGCCTGGCCTGTACCACACAAAGAGTAAAAGATCCCGTCAAACAAGGAAACAAGGTAAGGCAGAGCCGACACCTTGAGTAGACACCCACATTCTACAGACACACATACATTAAGATTGTGTGTGTGCGCGTGCGTGCGTGTGTGTGTGTGTGCCTATGTGTGTGTGAAATCCTTGGAATTCGTGAAAATATGAACGAGACTGAAGGGCATAATAACATTATGTGATAAAAGCCAGTCTCCAAAACACAAACATTACCTGTTTCACATCCATGCAGCATCTAAAACAATTGAACTCACAGAAACTCATAGAAAGAGTAGTTATAAACACTCTGGAGCTGGAGACCCATAAGACTCACAGGGCACACATTTGTAACCCTCCTGCCTGATGTTTCTGCCATTGTATTTTAAAACTGTCTTTATGGCCTTCTCATTCTATTACTGTGACCCCCTTCATCAGATGCTTACTTACCGTGATAGACCATGAAATCTGGAGTAATCTAAATTGTCTTCCTGGGTCATGGTCCCTCATATCTAGCTTCAGAATAAACTGTCTCTTTGAGTTGGGAATTGTGTTTTTGAATCAACAAACACATCTATATACCAGGTAACATGTTAGGTGAGCAGACTGTAAAACCAAGCAAACCCGGCATGGACTCCACCCAGGAGACTTTTCTAAATCTCAGAGAGCTGATGTTTAACTAATGTTAATATTTAACATGAATAATAGTGTTAATTATTACTATTACTAATTTATAATAATCATGAAGCATTACATTGACTAGGAGAAAATAACTTTGATCTTGTATGAACTAGTAAAGAAGCATCAAATACATAAACCAAATCTGGCAGAATTACAAGGACAGATTGACAACTTGTTTTGTTTTTCCTCAGAGTAGTAGAAGGTTTGACATGTTTATGTGAAACTTACACATCAAAGAGATTAAAACTTACAAAGGACATAGAGAATCTGACAGCACAATGACACCTTGGTATTTTTGCTTCTGTTTTTAGACAGGGCGTCTCCGTGTATCCCAGGCTGGCCTGGAACTCACTGTGTACCCCAGATTCTTACCCAACTCTCAAGCTTACCAAGTGATTCAAGTACAGTGTGTGCCAGGACATCCAGCAGCCACTTACTTTAGTGAATATAGATGGATCTCTAGATTGAGACTAGAAAACAATGCACATGTGAAATTTACTTAAAAGCATATATGAAGTGGGGTTGTAAAACTGGTCTTGAAATAGGAGCTAATAAACAAACCTTGACGTATATCAAAGAATCCATGTACTTCTGTGCAATATTTTATATGCAATAAGCTTAAAGCAAAGTAAGGGCTGGAAAGGCAGCTCAGTGGTTATGAGCATTTGCTTTTCCAAAGGGCCCTAGTTCAATTCACAGCACCCACACACATCAAGAGGCTATAACTGCCTGTAACTCCACGTCCAGGAGATTTGACACACTCTTTAACCTCTGTGGGTTTCAGGAGCCCATACAAGATGTAGGCACTCACACATATACATAGTAAAATAAATAAAAATTTTAAAAAATGAGTACACAGTGTGAAGAGAGGCACACAGAGGCAGTTCTGGAGATGTGGGGCTGATTGCCACTTCACTTCCTTTCTCCCTTACACAGTTCTTTGATTTACATATTTGCTCCATAAGCATCTCTTCTGGTATTACAGAAATCACTGAATGGAGCCTGTGAGACTCTCCAGCACTGTGGATGGCTGTGGTTAGTCCTAGACAGTTTCAAAGTGGGAATCCTGAGCCATTTGGTCTGTTTGCAACTGCTTATAGGTGGGAGCTTCCTAGAACTTAGCCTCTTTTGCAGTCGGGACACTACAGGCTATAAATTTCCCATTGACCATGGTCAGAGGCACAGACAATTATCCCCTGTGCATAGAGATAGCAGTACAGGAGTCCTTCAAATCAAAGCAGGGCACAGCCTCACTGGATGTTTTCTTGTCTTCTTGGAATTCTGCCTCAAATTGGATTTTCTAGTCTCTCTTTCAATGAGAAAGGTTCCTACCACATTCTGCCCACTGGAAAGTGAGACACTGCATAGGGCCAAAAAGAAACATATATTTCTAGCAGCTGTATAAAATAATTTGGAAGAAACAAAAAACACTCCCTGGAGCCCATTTTAAACAGCACTATAATACCAAGAGCCTCCAAAATGTCCTCAATGTCCCCAGATTCACAGTGACAGAACACTATGGTATAATGCAAACTGGTAGGAAGCAGACTGTAAAGAGCTAAGGAGAACATGTTCTCTTTGTTGGTGATATTATATACACACACACAAACACACACACACAAACACATACACAAACACACACACACACATACACACACACAAACACACACACACATACACACACACACACACACATACATACACACACACACAAAGGGGTGGGGGTCAGGTGATTCCAGATGGGTTCTTTCTTTAGTACCTGGCTGCCCCAGGTCAGCAGTTGGTATCAGGTAAGTTACATTCTATATTTCTCACCTCCAAGTTGTTTAACACCCCAACCTCTTTCTTTGCAAAGGAAGACTGCTCGTTATTTCTCAATTGCAGGGTTGAGTTTTGAGGACATGGATCAGTAGGTGGATTTTCAATCGGATCTACATCCTGGTGCCTCTTTATCCTGAAATATAACACTTGCTGTCCTTTATTTATTGGACTTCCTGACTATGTAAGACATTTTAATTACAGTGCTATCATAGACTATGTTAGATATGGCTCTTCTTCTGGTTAAAAATAGTGTGTGCTATGCGGCTGGCTTCAGAGATGCTGCATCTGGGCAGATGACACTGTCAGGGAGATATGAACCAGGAAAAAGAAATACATCTGCTGATCATTGCAACCCACTGCACAGCCTTATAGCTGCACTGCTCAAGTCAGGACAGAAGCGATGAGTCACAGTCTCCCTTGGGCTTCAGAAAATGAGTGTGTTTAACCAAGAAGGATTCACACATGAGGTTGTGCACCATCCCGAGGCTGCTGCAAGCACCTGAATTGTAAAGAAGCTCCAGGACCAAGTGCAGAAAGCAGGAATCTAGGCAAAAGTAGGGCCCCAGCTTGTTCCGGGAACCGCCTCTCCCCAAAGCTGTTCTGTTATTCATCCACAGCCAAGGCTCCATTGGTTGGGCTCAGTTCCTGGGGGAACTTACTAGATGACCAGCCTTAAAACACTAACAATTGATAGATCTGGAAAATGCGTGTTCTGCCCACATGTGTGGCTCTTTATAGTTGTGCTTTAGGGCACATTCAAGATGCTTAGATCCTGTACAAGCCCCCACTGATAAATCTCTGAAGAGGAAACACTATCTGCCTTTTCCTTTTGAGATTAAATTAAGAGCAGCCTTTAAAATACCTGCATTATAGACCAGTACTACCCACTTTGTATTTTCCCTTTGGTCATTTTTAAAAGTGGATTGCCTTTAGCTAGTCTCTAGTGCTAAATTCAGATGTAAAACCTCAAACCTGGAAGAAACCAGGACTACTCTTTAAAACAGCATCCATGACAGGATTTCTTTCTCGATTAAACAAAAGCAAAGTACTAAATGTTTACTATAAAAATATTGTTGAAAACAGAAAAATAGGAACAGTAAATATGCCACCCACAATCTTTCTATTTCTTTCTTCTTATCTTGGCATCAGCAATTAAGATTAAATCATATATATGCATTTATGCATATGAAAAAACCTAAAATTTTGTATTTTATGTATTATAGCCATTTTTCATACTACTAAATATTGCCTGAAATACACCTTTTCACAGCTACTTACTATTGTATCATATGAATACACATTAATGCTTAAGATAGACCCTAAATACATGTTAATCTGCTATATATTCCCACCATGATGATCTCCCTCTCCACAGACCCCAGAAGCAACAGGACCAACCCACAATGGATGAATGAAATGTCTTAAATTATCCATTAGTATAAATCCCCAAACCATAATTGCCTTTGTATGAAGAACCAACTTTGCATTCTTGGCTATGTGTATTAATTATTTAATATACTATTGAGTTCAATTTTCCAGCACTATATTTTATTTACAGTGTCTACATCTGTTGATGGGCTGTTTCTAAAGCCCACAAGGAATGCTGCACACAAAATAACTGAGTTCCACATCAAGGAGAGAGCCGTCTTGGGGAAGGTGATCTAAATCAGTGGCATTGGATTTTAAAGGGAAGCAGTCTTAGTACCAAGTGCGTTAATGCTGTGCTTGATACAGGTCCTCCGAAGAATGCAAAACCAAAGTTATTCGATTGGCATTGGGATTAGAACAACTGTTCCATTATTGTATGCAAACTCCTGCTATAAATAACCTGACAGTATCCATCTGCATGGGATGCAGGGAAGGAGGAAACATGCAAAGTAAAAACCAAAATAGACCTGGGATCCATCTGGTGCACCCTTTCCATGGAGCCCCAAACAGATGGTCTAAATTCCCAAGATATACCTGCCTAATGCCACTGGGGGTGGGGGGCAGTGCAAGGGGGCTAGGGTAGGAGTTCTTTCAGCAAATGGCCAGTCCAAAGAGAAAAAAAAGGAAAGGAAAGGAAAGGAAAGGAAAGGAAAGGAAAGGAAAGGAAAGGCAGTCACAGTTTCTTGAATATCTGGCATGTTCCAGACACTGCTCTGGAACCCAAGAATCCAATCATAAAGGTGAAAGACAAGTTCCCTGAGTTCACAATCTAGAGGCAGCTATTAATTTCCCTTCCCATTTTGCCAGTTTTTCTTTCTCCCTGACTGCCTGGCTTTTTTCTATCTCTTAGTCACATTGCTCAGACAAAGTGGCCTGCCTTTCACTCTACTGGGGCTTGAGTAAGTGTCCTCAAAGGTCTAATTTTTAAAAGTTCACAATAAGAGCTAGTGGAACTAGTAACAGGAGCGATCCAGTGAGAGGAAGTTCCATCACTGGAGGTGTGTCCTTGAAGGTCATGTTGGACCCGAATGGGAGGAAGTTGTCGAGAGGTTCCTTGAGGGGCATGTTGAACCCCAAGTCCTGCCCCTCTTTTCTTCTTTATTCCACCACATGATCCTCACCACAGGCCCCAAAGCAAGTGAGCCAACAAACCAAGAACAGAAGCCTCTGAAACCCTGAGCCAAAATAAACTCTTCTTTCTTATAAGTTGGTAGGTTCAGGCCGTCTGTCACAATGACACAAAGCCTTCCTGACACACACTTTCTTTTTCTAGGCCAGTCTACAACCTTACTGGTCAAATTTCACTAGTCTGCAGGTGTCTTCAGCTTGATTCTTCATCTATTAGACTTCTTGGTCAGTTTTAGAAGTCACAGCTATGGTCTTTTCATCTCTGAACCCTCTGGGCACCACCAAGGTCCTCAAAACACTTGCATTGTTCAGCAGCAGCTGGTGAAAGATCTCAGCCTCTCAGAAGAGGCCCATCATCTCTGGAACGCTCTAGAAATTGGTATTGTTTCTCCCAGATCCTTTCCCAGAAGGTTAGAAAATCTAATAAAACTCTCCTCAGGAGGTCTGAGGGAGGATAGCATGTGTCACCTCAGGTGTTAGGTGGGCACTACAGTATTCAGGCAATGTATTAAACTCAGAAGGGCTCTTTTCTTCTTGTGACTCTCGCTGGCAGGGAAGGAGATATATAAAGACAGACGGATGGAAATATATAGATAAGCCAGAAGATGGAGATGGATGGATGATAGAGGAAGTGAAAACTGGCAGGGAACACCATGTATCAAGATGAAGAGATGAAGGATGAGAAAGCAAGACTGATAGTACCTCAAAGTACAGATGAAGTGATAACCAGAGGGGAGAGGCATCAGGGGATTTGGGCATTAGCACTTTCCTTAGGTGTCAGCAGGGATGAAAGGGTTTTGGTTTTGTTGTTGTTGCAAATGTCTTTACCCACTGAGCCATGTCACCAGGCCTAATTTCTTTTTTTAAAGCAGAGATTCCTCATTTTCAGTGCTTGTGACAAGAGAGGCTAACGAAGGTTGTATGGTCCATAATTGCTTCTGGCTAAGGCAAATGTCATATATCCATATGCACAGAGATTCGAGTCACAGACACAGCTGACAGGTGGCATGGGTCATGCATTTCTACTGAGTTCCAGCTCTGGGTGTGTCTTAAGTGTATGCAACAACAACAGCAATGTTATTGTAGATGTATAGGATTCCTGCAGAAACCAAGCAAGTCAGCTCCATCTGGCAGCTGGAAACCTGGGATTCTTGCAAGGGAGGTTGGAAGAACAGAGACTTGAAAGGTGGAGAACTGCCTATGTTCTGCCCTGCAGGTGCTGTAGTTTTCCAAAGGACCCTGGAGTGAAGAGGAAGCCACTGCCTGCCCTGTGAGCAGGTAAACAAAAAGAAGACAGAACAAAGACCTGGTCCAGAATCTCTGGGCTGCATGGCCAGCGTGACTCATGAAGAAACAAGCCCAGTAACGGAGAACAAATCTGACTCTGAGTGTGGTCCTAATCCAACCCTGCTGTCAGTGCCAAGGATAAAAACCGAAAAGAAAAGTTACCTGCTCCCCGAACTGCAAGAAATAGCTAGTTGTTTGTCTTCTTGTAAAAATGCTATATGTGGGATTGGCTTTTCTGTTCTCACTTTCCATGAAGTTCATCTCCAGATATTCAGTACTGTACATGGTAGGTTAAAGAGATAGGAGATGTGGACTAACTACTGTACTCAACATGTCTCTGGTAATGCTCGCTCCTAGGAAACTCTTTTAGCAAGCCTCTGGATCCATGGAAAGTTCTTCCTTTAGGAGCTGAGTCTCCCTTAATTCTTCCCTGTCCATGGGATTAAGAGGGGCCGTGTCTTGGTATCCAAAGAATAAGGCACCAAATGAGGCAGAGAGATGGGCACAAAACAATGTGATCCATTGGTGACATGTGCAAAAGATATCAGACTCCATTTCCATACATGCCCTCACGAAAGCGATTTCAATGGCCTTATGATGGGGCATCACCACGAGTATCAGTCCTGCTATTTCACCTCGAAGTTAACAAGGCTTTCTGAAAGTTGCCTCCACTTGTCAGAACTATAGCTATGAAGCATAGAGCCTTTCACAGGTGGGAAGGCTGTGATGTCAGACCCGGGTCCTGCAGCTCTGCAAAGACTGAAGTCCTACTGAAGTCAGATCTAAATATATCCTTAAAGAAAATGGCTCAGCTCTTTCTTTGGCAAGGAGCATTGGCTGGGTTCTTAATCCATATAGGGATGTGCATAGATCATAGCAATGCAGTCTTTTCTCACTCGGAGATGAGCCTGCCAGCCATGTGATTCTGTGAGCACAAGCATGAAGGAAGGATCTGATCTATGTCCTGCAGTCTGTTCCACATGACTGTTTGAGTGACTGTCTCATGAGCTTTAGATGCTGGGCCCTGTGGAATATACAGAGCCAGATGAGGCAGACTATGACTCTGTGGCTTTCCATCAGTTCCCAGCTGCAGGTAGGTCATCTGCCCATGGAACATATGTCTTATGAGGACAGCAAACATGGACCCAGGACTAAGTGTATTCCTTACAATGTCCCATTCCTCATGAGGCCATTCAAGGAGGCAGGTGCTTCTATTTCCATTTGTGTAGATGGGAGAAACCTGACCTGGGTGGGGAACGAGTGACTACATGCCTGGATCAATGTTACCCAGAGAGTAGATGTGATTGCAAAGATCTAAGCCTGGCATTCCAAATTCAATTCTTCCTATTATGTCCCTGACATATGCACAGCCCCGCCACACAATGCTTCTGAAACTTTTGTTGGTGAAAAGGAGCAACCTACTGATACATACTGATACATAGGTTGGGACTAGCACACAAAGATGACTGGAGGACACCAAATGGAGAAGGGAAGCAGCCAGTGGTACCCCATGCTGATCTCAGTTCAGCTCTCTCCTGCATCTAAACCCAGATCCAGACAACACATAGTTCTTTGCAAACAAGAGATCATCAAGTCTGTATAAGAAGACCTGCCCCAGATAAACACAGTGGAAACTGAAGTCCCCCAAGTGTGGGGAAAGGAGTCTGTGGGAATAAGATGAGAGGGTGTCAACTTCCTCAGGAGAGATGGAGGCAAACAATTCTCCCTCGATAGCCCTCTTCCTCCTGGACCTTGGACACCCTCATTAGATTCTTGTTCTGTAAAGTCAGCCTTTCACTTCCTGGTGTCATCCACCATTTTAAGCTGGAGTCTTTTTGAAGCAAAAATAGCAAAGGGAGAAATTATCTTCCTGGCCTGGCTTAAAAATATCACTGAAACTACAGTCAGTGTAAACATCTACAGCTCCAGTCCAGTGAGAAACTCATGAAGGTTGCCTGATAAGACCAAATAGTAACCAAAGGAAGCTTTCTAATGGGTTTAAATGTCACACAGGCTAGAGTTCACTATTGTAGCTTAAGACGTATGCACCAGCCTCAAGGACAAAAGGAGGTGGTGTGGTGGTTATATTCATATGGGGAGTTGAATGGAGATAGAGTTTAAGGTGAGGGAATTCCACTGGAGATGGCTCAGAATGATCAAATTATGAGTTCACTGATTTGTCCAAAGTGAGCCATTCAAATACTTCTCTTGATTTTACTTTTCTCGGGTCATTCCATTGAGAATTCCAGCTAAGTCAAAAGAGCAGCTACTTCTCAAGAAGATGGAGTCTGATTTGCAGTGAGACGCTCATGGCTTTTAGACTCTACTAGATGTCTAGGAGAGCTGCAGAAACCAGCAAGACCCTCCTAGAAGATTCCAGAGATCCAAAGGACAGAATTACCCTTCCTGGTGGTGCCATCCCTCCCTAGTCTGCAACAAGGCAATGATCATGGAGATAATGGGCAGAGGATGACAAAGAGACTGAGACAGGTCAGAGAGGAGCCTCCTCCTGGGGGCGGACACAGTGAGCTTTATGAGCTCCAGAGGCATCCTTACTTTTCTGTTGCTGTGATAAAGTACCATGGCCAGAATCAGCTTAAAGAAGAAAGGGTTGATTTGGGCTTCTAATGGGTTCCAATGCCAAATTCCTAAGAACCTTTGGGAATCTGCCTATCTCCAGTCACAGAGAACTCTTGCAGCTTTCTGGAAGGAAAAAGAGGGGTGGAAACTGGAAAATTCATTTGCCCTATCTATGACTTCTTGCTTAGATCTTTCTTATACCCTTATGAGAATTTGCCTCCCTGAACCCTACAGGAAGGAGAGAGGCCCACTGTGTGGTGTGAGAAAGACTATTTATAAAGGAAGCAAAGATATCATTCAGGGAGTTCATAATTTAGTATTCTGGAACTCTGCTTTGTGACATTTTTTCTCTAGGATAATTTTGTTTTCCTAAATATTTCTAAGGGATGTTAGTTGGTAGAATCTGATGTCTAAATTATTCTTTGAAAAATAAGGGTGAGGCATTGGGCCATGCATGAATAGGGCCAGTTCTATCTTTTATGAAGTTTGCAAAGTTTTCTTCATGGGGGGGGGTCACATTATTTCTCTAAAACAGAGTTTTTCAAAGTGATATTCTATTTTGTAAATTGTTTACTTTGTCCAAAAACAGGATTCAGGACACTAGATACTTGGCTGTGAGCCAGGTATCCTGCATCCGTGCCTCAGGGAAGCTTACAGTCCAAGCTTATTGCTAAGTGGTACTTGGTAATTCCAATAAACAAGGTAAGTGTGGGGTGTTAATGGAGCTGACAGGCAGCCACAGTCCAGCAGTCTAAGGGTCTGTGAAGTCTTTCCAGTGGCATGATCGGGTGACACTTTGATTCATAGGTGGGAGAAGGAAGGTCTTCAAGCAAAGCACTGTGGTTTGCTCATTGTCCATATTGTTCTGGCTAAGCAACCCAAGTGTATAAGAATGTTGTTGGTTTTCATAAAACTTTCTTTTACATGGACCTTGTATGGAATTAATGCATTAATTCTAATAAATTTTTACTGAATATCTCAGGGTTTTACAGGTTAACATGCTATATACAAATCTAATATTTTTAAAGCCTACATGTAAGTTTCATTTTTTTGTCTAACATTTTGAGACAAAAAAAAATGGAAGAATTAGGAAGAAAGAGATGGCTAGGTTAGTGAAACACTGGCTGTGCAAGCACGAGGATGGGCATTCAGAACTCAGTCATTGGGTAAAAACCTGGGCATGGTTGCAAACCCTACAATTCTGGCACAGGGAGGCAGATACAGATCCCTAGGGCTTCCCAGCCAGCCGGTCTAGCCAAATTTACAAGTTTCAGGTCCCACTGAGAAGCCTTGCCTCAAAAAAAAAAAAAATCTTACCAGTGGGTAAGCTAGATGGCACAAGCCAGACCGTGGTAGGACTTGCTTTGGGAGGCAGAGACAGGCAGATCTCTGTGAGCTCAAGGACAGCCTAGGTAGAACAAGCTCAAGGACAGCCAGACCTACACAAAGAAACCTTGTCTTGAAAAAAACAATAAAATAAGAAAAACATAGATGGCACAGTGGATAAGAGTGCCTGCTGTCAAGACTGGTGGCCTGGGCTAGGTCCCCAGAACCTGTAAGGTAGAAGGAAAGAACTCCCACAGGTTATCCTATGACCTTCAAGTATGCTGTGGCAAGCTCACGCATGCACGCACGCACACACACATGCACACACACACCAAACAATTTTATTCTCTGCTACATAATTTGATAAATTATCCTGACAAAATCAGCTTCAGAAGCCAGGCGGTGGTGGTGCACACCTTCAGTCCCAGCACTTGGGAGGCAGAGGCAGGCGGATTTCTGAGTTCGAGGCTGGCCTGGTCTACAGAGTGAGTTCCAGGACAGTCCAGGCTATACAGAGAAACCCTGTCTCGGAAAAAAAAATTCAGCTTTAAAAAGGAAGGGATTACTTTGACTCACAGTTAGAGGGTACACAGTCCACTGCAGTGAGGAAGTCAAGGGAACAGGAGCTTGGAGTAGATGATCGCATGGTCCCTGCAGCTAGAAAGAAAAGAGCTCAGCTAGCCCCTCCCTCTTATGTAATCTAGTACCTAAACCCAAAGAATGGCGTCACCCTCCTTTTCGATAGGCCTTTGCACCTCAACTAACCTCATGTGGATAATGGCTCATGGACATGCTCAGATGCTAACTTAATCTAAATAATCCCTTACAAGTGTACCTGAAAGCTTGCCTCCCAGATGATTCTAGACCTTGTCCAGTTAAAAATCACAACACTGATGCTCAATAACCAACGTTTTCCAGAGAAGCCAGCTATCCTTAAGTCTCTAGCCTACTGATACCCTGGGACAGAAAAGTTGGAAGTAACAGCTTATTCATCTCGTTGAGTCCTCACAATATTTTAGATTTGGGCGTTTGTAATTCCATTGGTACCAAAGAAAAGACAGAGACTCATGATGATTGAATCAGAATCTGTCAGTTGCCAATCCAACATTCAAGTATGCTCTGTCCATCTTTCTAATAAAACCCAGGTTTTTCTTGGTATCTAGACTTCTCTGTATGATTGTTCACTTCAAGACTCCCATGAGCAGCCCAGCAGGGAGGAGGGGGACACTGTTGTACATGTCAGTCATGATGTCCTTGGCTAGACTGGTTAAGAAATAAATAAGTGATATATTTATAGAAAATGGCAAATGTTATGGTTTTATCAAGAGTTTCCAGAAAATATTTTCTTTCTGATAAAAGAAATAAATCCTCTATTCCTGATGGACAATGTTAAGTCTGCATGGGATTTCTGGAACTCTAGGCAGGCAGTTTTTAATCATGAGGTTACTGGGTTACAAGTGCAGGCAACCTACTGAGGAAGGCAGAAACACTAGGAAGAACAGGGTCTCTTCATGTACATTGGTGACCTGCTCAGTGCTTCTGGAGTTATTTTAAATGATAGCTTTTTAATATGGGATATAAAATATAATCTTGTTTATTTGGTGACTGGGTTGTATTCTCTTTATATTGTAGCCTCTAACACTCAGATAGGTAAAAGAGGAAGTTCTCTTGCCTGAGGTTGACCTGGTGGGGAGTCATGAGTATAGATATTCACAGTATGTATTCATAGATATAGTTTAGAAATTCAAGTTCTAGCCAGGTGGTGGTGACACTCATCTTTAATCCCAGGACTCAGGAGGCAGAGGCAGGCAAATTTCTGAATTTGTGGCCAGTCTGGTCTACAAAGAGAGCTACAGAACAGCCAGGGCTACACAGGAAAAAAAAAAACTGCCTCATGCAACAAAAATGAAATTCAAGTTCTATGGGTTTAATGTGATTTTACACTCTCCTTAGCTAGGGTGGATAACAAAGTGAGAGCAACTTCATGGGCTCCACTGGGCCCCTTCCTCACAGAAGGACCTCTCTGTTAGGCAGCTGTCAACTACCTCGTACTGAAAAACAAAAATAAAATAAAATTTAAAAGCTCTCCAATAACAATTTTTAAAGAATACAAAACATTCTCCTTTCCCCTCAGTATTTTTCCTTTCTGAAACATCACAAGTGATTCTTATTCTGCCCACAGTGCCAAGATAACAGGATTTAATTACCAAATTTATATACCACCAGCATGACATAAATTCATTGGCCTAAAATAAAATAAATGCAGTTATTTTAAAAGAGAGAGAAAAGAAAAGCTGCATCAATATGGTGACAGCGGACACTGAGATGACAGTTTTATTTGCTTTATCTCCTTGCAGGAAGCAGTTAAGCTATTTCAAAGAGATTATTGGGTTTTAATGATCCAGGGCAGTAAAAGACATCATCGAAGCAATACTGACACTGTACCTCGGGTATAGAGGTAATAATTCAAGAGCTAATGGGCTGGGTTTTCCCTCCTCTTTCCTTCTGACCCTCAAAGGAGGACTCCATCTTGTCTACTCGTCAATGACTGCGGGCAGTTGGCTGGGGAGTTGAAGGCATGCCGGTCCGTCCTCCCACTAGTCCAGGGAGATCCTCCTGTGCCACTCCACAGCAGCTTTCAGGCTCTCCAGTGGGCAGCAGCGCAGGTGTGGAGCACTGCCTGGAGAGCCACAGGAAACAAGAAAAGGAGGGGAATGGGAACTTTGGAGAAAGGGTGAGGAAACCAGGCAAGGAGACTTCTGAGTTTGTGCGGAAGAGCTCTGTTGCACCTCGATACTTAAGGTTGCAGTCTAACATGTCCAAATAGCTCCTCTGAGCTTGGAGAAAAATGGAGGAGTCCCTTTTCTTAATGGGGCTACTTCTTCTCTGCCTGATCTGGGGAGCCCAACACCCGATATTCTACCTGAGGAATGTCATATAGTCCTTGTCAAACCTACAAGTTCAACTTCCTCTTTCCCAGCCCAACAAGTACCTGGGATTTCTGAAATGCCTCTCTGTAAAAGTAAGACATTCACAGTACTTTAAACTCTGGCTGATGATTTTACATTCACCTTGAAAACTCCTTTCCACTCTCCAGGGCTCATATACAACCCCTAGTCACTCTCAATAAGTTTCTCTGAAGCCTGCATCTAAAAGAGCTGTAACACTAAAATCCTTGGTGAAGGTTTTCTGCCCCCTCTCACCCCTCTTACCCCTCTAGTACTCACTCCCAGCCAGTCCAGGATCCTGCAGACCCTACTCATTCTGGTCTCCACTTCATCCTTCCAGCATGGTGTGCAGTGGCACCTGGATACACTGAGGGAGGAAATGGAGGACAGGGAACCACAGCCAACCCTCAACACACATACAAGTGCCACCATGAATGTCTCACAGCTGCCCCAGTCCTCCAAGACTTCAGCCGGCCTTCATCCTGATTCGATGCAATTGCAAGAATCAGGGTCTCTTTTCACTCTCCCAGGCTGATATGATTCTAGAGACCGGGTGGGATTCTCTAGATCTGGTGATCCACAGAGAACACATCTCTCAGCCAGAGAAGTGCCTTTGATTTTTTTTAGACTCTAGACTGTCACAGAGGGATTCCTTTGAAGAAACAGTAGTCATAATCATGTATGTACACATGTTCTAGTGTGCCAGAGATCTAACCGAGGCACTAAGCACACAACTACCACCTAGCTACATCCTCAGTGACAATCTAAGTTTGGGAATTAAGGATCAAGGCAGTATCTTTATTTTTGTGGAGACTAAGGACCAGAGACTGGAAAGTTCAGGCTGGGAGGCAGTGGAATAGACAGATGAAGCCAAACCAAGTCTCCCCTCCCTGGCTGCTCCTGCATTCTTCTTGAAGGGAATGTCAATCAGTCCTGAAAGGGACTTACTTTGAATAGCAAGCCTCCAGACCAACAACCATGTTACTCAGTCCCTTGCCCTGCTCAAGCATGCATCAATGACCCCCTCTTCCCAGATAGAGATGACTCTTAACGTCTTTGAAGATTTGGTCTGCATTCCAAATCAAGCTCTAACTGGGCTTCCACGTAAGCCACAAGCTCCTGATGTCATCCTCAAGAGTTCTACTCTGGAGATGGTTCTCTGGAAACATGAAGAAAATAACAACTTGGTTAGCCATTTTGATGCATAGCTAAGCTTTGCAGTTCTGAGTACTGTGTTTGGATACAAGCTTCAAATGTAATGACCACTTGGGACCATTTTACCAGCTAATCTGGATGGGGCTTCAGTTCTTTGTGTCTCCTGGGACTCTTCAGGGCCATACAGCTCAGAGAGTCCACCCAAAGTCTTGATCTTCTTCGAGTTCAGAAGCCGACTTCTGGGAAGTTCTATGTGCTCGTCTCATCATGGGCCAGAGGCATAGCAGCTGTAAGCATGGTAATTTCACAGGATGAGGAAAAATATAGTTTGGAGCCAGTGGATGAGGGAGCTGTGCCCTAGCTCCAAGGGAATGAGTACTTCCTAGCTATACAGGTGGAGGGTAAGGTAACTTCTGCAGAACTGAAAGGTCTCCATAGATCAGGATGCTGGGGGAATACTACAGGCATACAGGCACTAAATCCACAAAAGCCCAGAGAAATAAACTGTTGCTTGCTATGTTACTGCCATTTGGAAATTTACATCCTCCAAAGGCCCATGTATTGGATGACGGCTTCATATCTAGCTTGATGCTATTGGGAGATAGGAGAAACCTTTAAGAGGAAGGGCCTGGAGCTGAAGAGATGGCTCATCTGATAAGAGTAACAGCTGTTCTCACTGAGGACCTGAGCTGGGATCCTAACACCCACCCAAGTCCAAGGATTCACAGTAGCCTGAAACAACCAACACCAAGTGATCTAATACCCTGACCTCTTCAGGCAGCTACACACGTGTGTGCATACTGACCAACAAACATGAATATAAATTTTAAAAATAATTTAAATCTCTATAGAAGAAAATAAGCTGGATCTTGGTGGGAGGTCCTTAGGTTTCTGGAATATCCCTTGAAAAGCATTTCTTGAAATGGCTTGTGGCAGGTGGAGGGATGACCCAATGGTTAAGAGCACTTGTCCTTGAAGAGGATCAGGATTCATTTCCCAGATGGCTGCTAATAATTACCCGTAATTCCAGTTCCAGAGGATACAGCCACTTCTTCTGCTATCAGGCATGCACATGGTATACATACATACATGTAGGTAAACACTCGTACACATAAAATTAAAAAAAACTAATCTAAAAAAATAAACAAATAAAAAGAATTGTGGAAGCCTGGTCTGTTCTTTCCTTGCTTGAATTCTAGTCTATGAAATGCTTGTCTGCCTCACACCCCTTACCTCGATGGGCTGCGTCCCACAGGCCCGAAGCAACTGGACCCAACTCTGTGGGTCCATCAAGACTTGTCCGCTTACAAGTTCATCATCTCAGGTATTTTGTTAGGATAGTCGAGAGCTGACTAATGTGGTATGTCACTGCTATTTGGAAATAAACATGGTATGAACATGGTAAGTCATGTTTACTGTGCAGATACAGAAAGAGGCCAATTCTCAAAGAAGTTACAAGTGAGTCCTCAGTTATAACAGAAGGAAAAGAAATCCAGTTATAGGGGAAAAAATCATTTTAGAGAAGTAACCATTCTGATCCTTGCTCTTACACATAGAAATTAAGCTGTCTGGAACAAACTGTTCAGTCTTCTACCCAGGCCTCAGTTCTCACAGCTGTGAAATGGGGCTAACGACAACAGGCCCTCCCCATTGGAGCAGAAGGAAGCCTGTACGTAAGGCATTCAGTATTGTGTCTGGCAAATTAATCAAATGGTAGCTATTACCACCATTGGTTTGTTCTTCACACCTCTCAGGAGTGCTCTGGACCTGACAAGGGCTAGAGTAGGAAGCCCCAAAGGGACATCCTACCATCTCATCAGTGTCTTAGTAGACTTTGGTGGCTCCAGAGGTTCTGGGGCAAGAACAAGGTTTGGTCTGAGCAGCTTGGAAATAAAAGACCCAGGAAGGGAACTTCACACAGAAGTCATGACTGGGTCTCAGAGAGAAAAGGGAGCCTCGGACTGTCCCAGAGGGTGGGCTTGAGTCCATCTAAGTAGGGAGCTGGGAGCAGCCCCAGGAAGTTTACCTCTCTAAAGAAGGTAAATCAGGAGCAGAAGGTGCTTCCCAGGAAGGCTTTTTGCATTCCCTTCTCAAAGGTCGTTTTGTGCAGTTTAATGTATATGTGTGTGTGGTGGGAGGACCCACCCTCAGGAGAGAGCTACTGAGCTTCCACCTCAGGGAAATGTTCAAGCCCAAGCTGATGATCAAATGCTGACAAGAGGCACTAGTGCTAGACCAGGCTAGGAACAAAAGCCTGAGCCTGGAATGTGAATGTTTACAGCTCAGCTGTCTGGGGCTTAACATGCAACAACTGATTTCAGCCCCTAGTCCTGACACAAGGCAGACATTGCTTAGAGCTCCATTTTACAGAAAAGAAAACTGAGGCTCATGGATGGGCACTCAGGCATGGCCTCGATCCTTTTCATGATGCTGTAACAAAATGCCTGATGCTAAGTACTTTATAAAGAAAGGAGGTTCATTTAGCTCACAGGTTGGAGACTGAAAGTCCAAGGTGTGAGGACTTCAAATGGTCACCTGTAGTGAGGACCATGTCACAACATGGCAGATAGTATCGAATAGTGAGAGAATGTATATGAAAGGAAGGCAGATGGCATGTTCTTCAGAATATTTGTTCTCAGAGTCACTAATCCACGTATGCAGAGACCAGACCACACTGGGATGCTAGGATTAGTCCTTCTGTAAGAGCAGTCATGAGTTCATCACCTCTATATAGGCCTGTCCCTTAGTGGTCCCTTGCCTTTCAATACCACTACAATGAGGACCAAGGTTCTAGCACAGGAACCTTCAGGGAACACACCCAAACTGTACCCAACCCACAACAGTTCCTCACCCAGAGTTGCTCAGTCATTAGACTACTGAGCCAGAATCACAATTCAGGCACTGCCCCTGAACCTGGAAGCTAACCACTGTTCTGCACTCTCTAGTCATTCTTTAACCCTTGTCCTGCCTTCATGAACCTTCTGGTCCTGACTTCTGGTGACAAGGATGGGAGCATGGGGACCTGAGAAGCCAGTGGGTGCCAGGACAGACAGGGTGGCCGGCAGAGAAGCAGAGCAGTCACTTAACCATGGCATCCACTGGGTGCTGACTGGAAGTGCCTCAGGCAATGGGGCTGGCTGGCTTCTTTACCTGTCTCTTGCTTCCTGTGTAGCAGACTCCCCAGCACCTGCCAATGGCACCTCCCATGTGTCTTCCCTGTATACCCAGCCTCTCACTTGGCAGAGTTATACCAGCCACCCACTCCCTAAATCCCCAGTTTCTGGTCCTCAGCTGCCCTTCTCCAGCCTGGCGGGGGCGTCCTCCTCCTCCTCCCCTTCCATACAGGGATCTGAGTCACTGACAGCAAGTGGGTGAGAAGAAACAGAGAAAGCAAAATCAAAAAATAAAAACTCCTGAGGGCAGTAACAATTAATATTTAACTTGAAAGTTCCTGGGAACAGATAGTGTAGGCTATTCATGTGCAAATTGTATGCAAATAATATGCAAGCGGTCTCCACACTGGCCCGGTTGTTATTCTGTAAACCTGCTGGGCAGCTCTGAGGGCAGCTGGAGAGTCCTCACACCCTAAACCTGCTGCAGGTGCACAGGACTCCAAAACAGGACTGGGCAGGGCTCCAGAGAGATCATTCAGGGGATACCAGCTGGCCCCCAAATCCTCACATCAGATAACCCTTCCAATTCTCAAGGTCATGTGTCTTGTGCCTGACACAGTGTTCCTAAACTCACATCCCTGCTCCCTTGCCCCTCCCAGAACTTCTGCCTGAGGGTCACCCTTGGCCTCCTGATAACTACGCTCACTTCTCTGCACCACCCTAAGGTAGCCAGAGCTTCTGCTGCTGACCATTGTAGCTGCTCTGTCTACTGGCTTTCCTGTCCTACCCTTCTCAGGCCCAGGTATAGCCTGTCTGGGCCAACGTCAGCCTTGCCAGACGCACACTGGGCAGAAGCATGGATCTTCCTGGGAGATGAGAACAAGCCCTGCCTGGGCTTCCCATTGCTCTATCTATGACAGGAAAACAATTCAGTACCCCAATTCTTCCCAGGTTATCCCCCAAGTCAAGAGGAACTGGGAACTCAGATCCCACAATCCAGGCCTGAGCTCTCCAGCTGAAGACAGAGTTGAGCTCACATGCTTCTCTCTTCTTCAGAATTGGGAGCTCCCCAGAAAGAAGTTGCTTGCAGGCCCAAACTCCTCACCATGCCTGGACCGACTCAGCATCTACAGCATCATCTATGCGAGCTGCATCTATGCTAAGAGAGTAAGCAACGAACCCAAGGAGGAGCCTTAGTCCCTGGAGCAGGGAGCTCCGGTGCTGGTGCCTGTTCATCCTGAAGCATCCTTCACTCAATGCATCTGTGCACCCAGCATTCACCACAACTGAACATACAGAGGAGACTCTGCAGAGGTCAGCACAGTCAGCCTGGTCAGCATCACCTCATTCGCAATTGCCCTGCATGACAGCTGGGACATGGGACAATTGTCCTGAGATCCAAAGAGTTTATGCATTGACCCTTTCTGGAGTCCCCAAGCCTGGGGACACATATGGGAAGAGAGGAGCCACACAAGGCCCCGCAAGGTCATCTCACCACCTTGCCTAGATCAAGTGGGAAAGGTTGATGGAGAGCAGAAACAATCCTGCTTTTGTGTCCTGCAAGACTTCTAAGTTCTGAGGTTGCCCCACAAGAGACTGAGGATCGGGAGAGTAAGAAATGCAGGTGGGTGGCTTGGTACAGGGCAGGAGTTGGGGGTGGGGAGTGGGGCAGTGGAGAGCTTGGGTGTGAAGATGGTGATTCTTTAAGAAGGTTAAAGGTGGGAGCACGAGCTAAGATGTAAGAGCTGGGGTGATCGTTTTAAATGGAGGAAGACAAGAGAGAGTGCTGAGAGAGCTGTCAGGCCCTGCATCTGGAAGGTGAGCTCACAGATAGAGCTTAGTCAGGGGCCTACACTATCTAGCTCTATATGACGAGTCCGTGATTTTAACTGTAGGTTCATTCCATGAGTATGTCATGAGCATTTGCCACATGTCCGTCACTGTTGTGGGCCTGGTAACAAAACCTTTACTCTGGGGCTTCAAGACCCAAGGAAGAAACTGTTCTTGAGATGGATCCAAAACTTAAGAAGAAAAACATAAGATGTTCACCATTCAACATTAACAAGAGGTAACTTGTGAGATTTAAAAGGGAACCCCATTTTTAGAAATATTAAAATATGGGGGAAAGGGGAACCTGAGGCCTGGATGGCTATAATAATATTATTTACTATAGCAAAACAATAAGAATGGAATATGTAATATAGTCACATAATAATAAAGGGTATTTATGTTAATTACAACTCCTCACATCTCACAGCAGCTGAAGTGAAGATCACAAGGCAGTTGATGCCATTCAAGAGGAAGATAAGTACCTGGTCTCATAAGCACCAGATCGGCACTGAGGATGGTGGTGGCCACTCTTTGTGGTCTCTTTTCTTCTTCCTCATTTCACACTAACTACACACTTTTTTCCACAAGCCAGCTCACTCCACCAGACCTTCTGTTGGGCTGAGCCCGCCCCTGATCTTCGCCATGACAAGTCAGTTTCCTTGCAGCTAACCACCAGGTTTCTGCTTCTAAATTGCAGGTTTTGTTTCGATTTGTTCAATGATTGTCCAGATATCACGTGACTTACAGCAACAAGGAGGCACCCAAGAAACCACTAGCTCAAGCGTGGCCAATGTTCCTTTCTCTCCTGCCAAGCCTTGTGTTCTTTCTGCAAGGGCATTTAGCACCAGAGCTCTGTCCAAGCTTTGCTCTGTCACTCTTCTGGTATGGACTTTACTCAGCTCATACCACAGCCACACTGCGGAGGCAGGACAGAGGCGCTGAGCAGGAGTGAAATCAACCCAGTCAAGAGCAAATTACATTTATTTGGAGTTAATTAGGATTGCAATCTGGGAGAGCACAGACTCACAGAATCCTGGAAACAAGCTGAAATGCTGATGTTGAGCCTATTATTAGCTAAGAATTGACATAGGTGCTGTAAGCCTTAGACTGTCTTCTCAGAGGAGAATCGAGCCCAGCAGACTTTGCCTCCAGGTGTATCTAAATATAAGGAAAGGAGTCCATTGTACAGGACAGTAGAGGGTAGCAAACAATGTTTAAGCAAACTGTAGTTTGGTCTATCCATGAGAATGGCTCAAAGGTTCAGCAGAAGACAGATCTGAGATATGCTTACCAATGGCCCCCTGACTCCATTTCAGGTGTCCAGAATCAAAGTTACTCCATTTTTATTATGATCGTTGTTATCATACCCTCCATTCTCGTGGCTAGAATTTATTTTGGGACTAAGGCTAGTTTGAAAGAAGCACAGAAAATTACATCCTGGTTCAGTAGACAACTGGCCATCTATTGTCTCTGACACAAGTAGGCTAGCTAGCTATGGTGGCAGGAGGGACTACCTCAAGCAACTGTGTGGATGAAGCTCACCTGGTTCACGCCACCCTGGCAACTCCATATCTCACCTTGCACTACCTACCACAGCTTCGGTCTCTTCAGGTAGATGAAAACTTCCTGTGGGAGGTGGAGAAGATGAGCTGACGCCTGTGTCTCACACAGAACCAGCATCCAGTCAAGGGTGGAGTTCAGTTGTTAGACCTGAGCATACAAAGGAAGAGTGGCCAATCCAGGCAAAGAGGCTCTGTATGCTACTCAGTCCAGATTCTCGGGTGCTCTTCCTTTGCCACCTCCAGTTCTTGGGGAAGCATTTCTTTCCATCTTCCACTCCCAAAAATGCTGATCTTGTTTTGTCTGGTGTAGAAACCCAGGAACCTGCTTTTTCATGCCAGGAAATGTGGGGCCCGTAAGTGAAGAGCCATGCTCTGAGAAATAGCATGGAAGAGATAGTCCTATCCTAAGTCACTTCTAAGTACAAGCATCAAGCCCGTGCTTACAGAGACAAGTTTTCACTCTGCTCTTCTTGGTTTTCCAAGGAGCTAGAAGACTGGATGGAGTCCATAGGACAGAACGTTACAGTGGAGTGGTTTGGTCTTGAGATTTAATGTGGAGTATCTCAAGCCTAGTGATGAGCTCCTGTTAGAAAACCAGAGGCCTCTTGGGCAGCATCTGTGTTCATCTCGATTACCAAAAAGTGCATACTGATATGAGCCACTATTAATAGTGGCACTAGGTTGGCCAAAATCACACATGTAAAATGCCTCCTCAGGGAGATAGTTAATCCCTTGAGAGCCCAGGTCATCTCAGGCGTGACTTGATCCCCTCAGACATGACTGCTGAGCTCCAAGAAGTAAGGCAGGGGACTGGACACAGAAGGCCTAAGTACAGCCCTCCCTGCATTCCTCTACTCTCCTGCAACCAACCCAGAACAGCCCTCAGTGTGTGAAGAACACTGACTGGATATTATATGAGTATAGAAGAAGTATAAACTTATCTTAAGTGGTTTTTGAAGATATAGAAAGGCACAAAAGAAAAACAAAAGTCACCTGTGATCCTGCTATCCAGAAATAACCATTATTATCATTTTAGAGTAACACACTACTAGTTTTTCCTATGCATATATTTGCATAAAATTGCATACATCAAACCTGGATTTCATCAAATTCCCAGCTCTGTAACCTGCTTGCTCCACCTAACAATACACACCATTTTCCTGCATCATCAGCTGTTCTCTGACAACCTCATTTTTAACAGCCACATCCGAGCACAAGGGTACACAATGGTTGGAATATTTTAGACTACTTCTATTTTTTGTTTTGGTTTTATTTATGCTTTTTCTATTATAAATCTTATTATATGTCAGTAATGGTTTTCTCAGAATCAATTCTGGGACACTAATTCTGAGGTCTTTCCTTAAAATATACTTTTTAAAGTTTTAGCCACAACGCATCAAATTACAAATATCAATTAACACTTGGGTAGAGTATGGTGAAGACTGGGGTTCTGGGTCAGGCTACAGGGTATAAGGAGGGTGGTGCTGAACTGAGAGCTGTCTGTCCCAACTTCATCTCTATTACCTCTGAATACTAGGAAAACCTTGCCTTCCCGTACCAAGTGCCCCAATCTCAAGGACTCCCTTTATAATCCACAGATACTTCTCTTCTGTGATGATATTCAGCCCATTTTAGGAATCCTATGCAAATCTTTATCTGGCCTACAGCAATTATTTCTGAAAAACCAGACTTTTGACAGAAGTACATTTAAGTTTTTTAAAAATAGCATTTTTTTTAGTGCATGCTATTATCATTGTTACTTATTCAAATGTGTTGATGGTAGAGTAGGTGGAAGGGTGATGCTTGCATTGGCATGGCAACCAGTGACTAATTGAATTCTTCACAGCCCATGATGGCTTCTGTGACTTAGGTGGGGCCAGAAATGGATTTTCCTCCCTCTATGTGTCATGAGCTTACGGTAGAGAAAAGGCTTCCCACTCATGATCAAGCCCCACTCATGATACAGCCCTTTCTTAAGCTATTTCTATTTTCAGTTTGTGCACTTCTTGGGGTAAGAGGTTCAGAGCATCTCTTCCCACCTGGTGGACGTAGGGCTTCTTCTGATCTGCAGATACCACTTCGGGATAGACTAGGACTCCTGGTTATTGTAATAGCTAGTACACAGTAGGCCTTTCCAATGGTACCAGACTCTCCTCGAGGCACTTTGTGTTTTTCATTTAATCCTTAACAAGCTGTGTGATGTGAGTACTGTTCTTGTCATCTCTCCACTGTTTTAGTTCCATTTTGCAGTATTGAGAATTAAATCCAGGTCTATGTGTACACCATGCAAGTGTTTACCACTGAGCTATATTCTGACCCTCTTAAAATCTTTTCATGTTGTTCTCATTTGTTTGTTTGCTTGCTTCTTTGCTTTTGCTTGGGGCTGCTATGGGGAGGGTTGAGACAGGATCTCATGTAACCCAGGCTGGCCTTGAACACCCTCCTACTTCAAGGTGTTGTCATACCTGGTTATTGAGTTTTCCCACACAGATGAGGAAACAGAAATGACACATGACTTGCAAGGATGCAGAGTTCACATGATGAGGGATGGCACTGAGCTCTGGAAGCATGACAGTATAGTCATGCTGACCATGGAAGATGTGGAGAGTCCTTCACCCACAAGGAAGGATTGTGGCCAAGCATAGACTTTTCTTTCACATTTAGGACAGGTCTTCGATCTTAACTAACCTAATCAAGATAGTTCCTTACAGATATTACCAGAGTTTTGTCTTCTACGTCCTGTCAAGTGACAAGATTAATTACTATACTGTTTTACAACCTACTTTAATAAGGGTTCAACCCTTCCTTTAGCCCATCACTCACCAGCAATAGTAGAAGAGAAAAGTTATTAGGATATGGGGGAAGTGGACCTGTTTAGCAATAGTTCTTTGGGGGCAAGCCCAATCTTCTTTGTCAGCAGTTCAGTCCAGTAGCAAACACCACACACAAAACAACAGCTACATTCCAGTCCTCTAAGCAGGGAGACACTACTCACAAACTAGCAGCTGTAGTCCAATCCTGAAGAAACTGTAAGGCTTACCAACTGGCCTGAGGCCACTGAAGAGGCAAGCAACTGCAGGAACATCAAGAGCAGTTCTTTGGTGAATTTCTCTCAATGGTGGCATTACCGCAAGTAGAGTTCAACAATGCTATGTAAAGTGAACCAGTACCTGTGCGTCCTTAGCAAAGAATAGCAAGGTGGCGCAAATCAAACCAAAGCTCAACGCTCGTCTCACACTGTGTATGGGGTCATATCTATACTCCTTCATCACATGTCTTTTGACGTGTCTGCTATAGGAAAACAGAAAAACCTGTGCCTGCTTCAGAAAAACATACTTTCACATGTCTGCTTTAGCAAGACATTCTCTCACCAAGCAGCTGGTCTTTAGTAAAATTTATCCTCCTTGGTACATTTCATTGTTATTTTTGTGGCTTTATGCCTCCACCAGGACAACCATTGTAATTGTTGACCAGCTTCTAGAACAGCTGACACCACTACTTTGTGGGAAAACTCTGCTAATTAAAGACAAAGTCTATCATTGTCCAGATAACATTCTGGGGCTCGGTGCAATATGGATGACTACCTTTATTGGTATGGCTTCTCCTTCTCTGACCTTGTCTAGGGAGTAAAACTCCTCTCTATACTTCTACCTTTGATTAAGATTACAAGTCCAACTTCCTTTCTGCCAATAAGTACCCATTCAGTTAGCACCTGAGATTCCTGAAATGCTTCCCCATGCTAATGAGGAGGCATTTTGGTACCCTAAGCCCTCAGCCAATGAACTTTGCCCATCCTGGATGTTTCTACCCCACCCATACCCCTGTCCCCTGAAATTGTATAACCTTGAATCACCCCAAGTAAAGTTGATTTGCCTCCCTGCAATTGGTCCTGTGCCAAGGACCAGCCTCAGCTTGAAGGGGGGGGGGTCCTGAGAGAAGGGGTGTTTGAGAGAAAAAAAAAAGCCTCGAAGTCAAATCATGGGTTACAAGCTGATGGGCTATATTCTGCTCGAGACAGTTTTCCAGAATGTTCTCGTTCTCTCTCTCTCTCTCTCTCTCTCTCTCTCTCTCTCTCTCTCTCTCTCCTCCCCCCCCCCACACACAATTCTAAAAAACTCTATGGATAGCTCATCTCTAGCAGATCAAAAGCCTAGTCTTATTTACATATCAATTCAGTCATTACCCCAGATTCCCTTTTGATTATTCCATTAATCAGCAGCCCATAACCCCAGCCCCTTGATTCTTAGAAAGAGACAGCAAGCACATTTTTTTAAATTGCAAATGAATTCAGAGATCTGCCTGCCTTTGTAAGCACAGACAATGAGCTAGGTGGGTGGGATCCTGTCCTGAGATTACAGCCCAAACTAGTTCTGTCCCAGGCTGATCTTGAACTCAGGAATCTGCTTGCCTTTGTATCTTTCTGAGAAGCCTGCTCATAGTGCAGCTGCCTTTGTTCTTTTAGATTTGTGAAGCCCCTCACATAATTTGTATTGCATCCTTATATTTTGCATAGTTGCAAAAGTATATATTTTTGAACTCATGTTTTTAGAGTTCTTTCCCACCTCAAGGGCTATCCTGAAGGTCTCAGTGTTCACCATTTTTCTGAGACATAGACATAGCCTCGCATCCCAGATTAGCACTATCTCTGATTATCATGGAGTCATTAATCTTGACAGAGAGGTCATTCCCCCAATAACCTTGGTAGGGAGAATATTTCCCGAAGGAGGAACATGAAGTAAATACACACACACACACACACACACACACACACACACATGCAAGCCTCACACCTAGCAACTATCAACACTTGTGGAGGCCTACACCCTGGTTCTATTCCAGAGGCAGGAACCGTGTCATGCCATCCCTTCCACAGGGCCATGCAGGACTTGGCAGTCCTGGTATGTTTTCTTCCTTGTATGTACAGTCACGGGGCTCTCGATGGTGCACGAGGGCAGGGACTGTCACACTACACCATCCATTTTTTCTTCTGGAAACAAGAGTTTTTATTTTTGCTTTGGAAAAACATCCTTTTCCACTCTCAGGCCCCAAGTACAGGTGGGGCCAGCTCCAGTCTTACTTAGGCCTTGTCCTGTGGCCATAGTCACTGGTTAAGAGATGAACACATGACCCAAGCTGGTCCCATAGGAACCATACCATGCTCTTTTCACTGGTTACTGGTTCTGCTAAACTGATAAATTATAATATTGGATCTACTATAGGAAATGAGATAAAATATGCCTTCCTGGATAACACCATTAACACTAATAGATAAAGAAGTCAAGCCTGGGTAACACTGTATGGTCCAACCTGATTCCAACCATGCCTGATACTTTTAGCTTTTCCAACTAAATGAGCAAAATAATTCAAGCATTTTCTTTTCATTTTTGCTTAAATTATTTTTTAAAAATGGATTTCTTATTCTTTGTTTCTAAGAGTCAAATGCTAACTGTCCAAGCAGGGAATCCCTCTAGTAAGAGTACTGAAAAGAGGGTGTTTGTTCTCCTTTGAGTGTGTCAATGAAAACAGGTACACACCAACCAACACAAATATGCACACATACATGTGCATGTGAGAGTAATGTATATGTATTTTCTCTGCTCATACCTGGGCCCTGTTTCTAAACTCTCTACTTTCAAAAAATTCAGGTAGACAGCACCAGAAAATGGGAAGAATTCTGTCTTCCTTATCCTTTCTGTTGGGTAGTCCCCACCCCCATGTTTGCAAAGGAAGCTAAAAATCTTGAAAAGAAAATTAAATTGTGCAGAGGGACTCTTCATAGCTGAATGCTTATAACTATAAAACTGATTTTACTTGGCAAAATTTGAAACCACAAACAATGAAGGCTATAGGGAAAGTCACAAAACAAACAACATTCTCCAGGGTTTTTCTGGGGGCAAAGTGGGGCAGGGGGCAGGGGGGTCTTTCAAACAGAGCCAAGCATTGGCACAGCTGATGCAGGTAAGTGCTGACACACCGGTACATTTTCCTCACAGAGAGGAGGGGGGAGAAATCAATACGATATGCAAATAAGGCATCAAACTTCAGAGCATGGAAATGTGGGTATTTTAATTTCCCTTGATACAGACAAATGCAGCCATGAGAAGTTTCTTCGGGAGTTTTTGTCATCTGCCGTTTGTTGAGGGGGAGGGGAAGGGGAGGGGGACTTAGTAAGCAGTGAGCAGAGGAGAGAATTATCCAAAAGCCAGCAAGACCCTTGCCCACAACGCAGTAGGCACAGTCATTCCCAAAGGGCCTGACTCCCTCCCAGAAGCCACTTAAAAATCACGAACGTGAGGATGAAATTGTCAAACTGCACCTTGTTCTTTGTGGCAGCTAGTGCAGTTTGGAGAGACACTGAAAGAAGCATTTGCAGTACTGGAAGCTTCCTTGTGGCCTGTTTGGAAGATGTCTCTTTCTGTGGGAGAACACAGTTGAGCTTCTGAGCCCTGCTTCTGACAGGCTGCTGCTTCGGGGGCCTGACTGGGCTGCGGCAGAGCGGCAGCTTTGGAATCCCAGCAGCACTGGCTGACTTCACACTGACAGCTTGTCGCTATGGAGGCGGCTGAGCCTTGGTTTCCTTATATGTAAGCTGTAATAGAAACACCTGCTCTAAAGCTCAATGGTGTACATTAAAACTAGCTAAAAGGCCAGGCATGGTGCTTGCATACCTTTAACTCCAGCATTCAGGAAACTGAGGCAGCTGAGTCTCTTTGAGTCAAAGTCCAGCCTGCTCTGTATAGCCAGTTCTAGGCCACCCAGGGCTGCATAGCAAGACTGTCATTAAAAAATAAAACAAAACAAGCAACAACAAATCCTCTAAAAAGCTAAAAGGATCCAGGAGTGGTGGCATACTTATGTAATTCTGTGGTCAGAAAGTTGAAGCAGGAGAATTATGATTTCAAGGTCAGTTTATAGCTGTCTAGTAAAATCCTGTGAAAAAAGAAAAGAAGGGAGGGAGAGAAGAAGAGAGGGAAAGAAGGAGGGAGGGAAGGAGGGAGGGAGGGAAGAAGGGAGGACATAGACTCATGATCCCTTCATAAACAGAAATAAGCTATGGACTTCTAAATACCCTCACTGTATACCCTTAAGTTTGTGTCTAGAAATCACACAGCGATTCATTCTCTCCTCCCCCTCCCTCTCCTCCCTCTCCTTCTCCCTCTCCCCTCCCCCTCCCCCCTCCCCTCCCCTTCCTCTCTCTCTCACCAGCCACACGTAGGATGAATGTGACTGTCTATTACACAATGAGTTCAGGAAATTGAGATTAGGGCAATAACAGAGTGGGTGGACTTCTGTATTTCGGGGCTTAGCCACTGCAAAGGAGCAGGAAGGAATTAACTCTGGAATAGGATGAGACCACAAAGGATCCAGGCTCTCCTAGAACTGGAAGGACAAGAGGAACTTTCTGAAAGTTACCTGATGCTCCTGGGTGAGGGCAGCTGGAGAGCAGTCAGGAGTGAGAACATATTACCTGGGTCAGAACCAGCAGCTGGCTCCTTGCTGGTGGGAGCCACCACTTCCTGCCTCTGAGCAAAGATGGGATGGTTGTCAGGCAGGGTTAGTGTGGCATTAAGTAGGCCCACACAGGGAAAGCCTCCCTCTCTGTGCCTGGAAAGAAGCAAGTGCCAAGAACTGCTATTATCTGAAGAAATTCGGATTCCAGGTGAGTTGAAGAAAAGCAGTTTTCACAAGGCAGCAGAGAAAATAGACACATAAAAACCATCCAAGACCTGTCAACAGATTACACTGTATCCTTTCTGCTTTCAAGTTTAGGAACACCTCGCTTTCCTTCATTGCCACCTCAACAGCACAGTGCTCTGGATTTACAGAAACCCTTCATATCAGCAGGGAGACCCCTCAGAAAAAAGACCTTTAATGCTGTTTTCAACTTGGAGAATTTCGGTGTGGGTGGCTCTGGTGTGACGCTCTGCATTAAACAGAGCTAGGGCATCGATACCCAGTGCCCAGGCTGTGGGAGGGTTGGTTTACACCAAAGGGAAAGCCAGGAGGCTGGAAGAATGCCAGATCCCCTGAGTCAGGTCTTTCCACTTCTGCCTCAGAAGCTGTTTTAGCTTCTTGGAGATAGTTGGAACTGTTTCCCTCAACATCAGTACCAAAAACTAAGAGCCGACTCTGGGAGTGATGGTTCATTTTAATTGCCACCTTTATACATTTTAGAAGCGCACTGGAAAGAGTCTCAGTGAGGGATTGTCCAGATCAGGTTGGCCTGTAGGCCTTGTGGATTGTATTGATTACATTAATTCAAGTGAGATGGCCCAGCCTAACACAGTGGGCGCCTCCATTCCCTCGAAGACAAGCTGAGTGTAAGCACAGATGCACTTTCTGCTGTTGACTGTGCATATGTCTAGCTGCTTCTAGTTCCTGACTTGATTTCCCCACAGTGATGCACTGGAACCTTGAGTAGAGGGTAGAATTAATCCTTTCTACCTTAAAGTTGTTTTTTTGTTGTGACATTTATATCACAGCAACAGAAATGAGAGTGCCAAACGGGTTAAACGGGGAATATTTGGAGGACCCCACAACTGCTCCTAGGATCTGATCCGTGCCTGGCTGCAGCATCTCCCGGGCCTCCTTTCTCACTACAGGCGTGGCTGCAATCACTTCAGGAGTGAATGATGCTAACCTGAGGGAGAGACAGATAATACCATAGCTTATTAACCTCCCGTGCATGGTGCCCAGCACAGTGAATAGACTAATAGTATTCCATATGAACGGATACATTTTAGATTCCCCCCCCAAAAAAAATGGCTTTGTGGGCCTGTAAGACAGCTCAATGGGTAAAGCCCTTTTAGTGCAACCCTGACAACCTGAGTTTGATGCTTTTGTAAAGATGGAAGGGAGACTCAACTCTACACATTGTCCTCTGACCTCCATATGTATGCTGTGGCCTGCACGCACTGCTACACACATCATACACACACTCAATAGCAATAACATGTTCATTTTTAAGAAAGCTTTCCATACAACATAAATATCAACTAGTTGAAAGCAACTGTACACAATTAGGCAAACACACCTGATTGAAGTACAAATTGAGAATCTATTATGTGGACCACCCTGTATTAAAAGGCTAGAGAAACCAAACATTATCATCTCCTTCCTGAAGGTCAGTCTGATAGGAAAGAAACCAGGTGGACAGCCACAACACCTGGGCACCCCCGACGTGGGCACCCCCGACGTCATCTCAGGAAGTGAACCCAGGCTTGGTCAAGGTTCTTGCTCACAGACAATGCTCTCCACTCCAGCTCGTTTAAACTGAAGGGATTAATTGAGGTTTATAAATATCTCAGAAAATCACTGGGAAGAAACAGGCTCTTGCCTGAGCTTCCATAGTCCTGCCAAAATAGCCTGCCAAAGACATGCTGTCTCTGCCACAGACAGGAGCCTCTGAATCAGGAAGCCATTGCCACCACAGCTGGCTCCATCACCTCGTCACTTCTGCCATAATCCAAGCCAGCAGAATGAATGTCCCCACGGCCTTCTTCTTTTCCCGTGAAACTTACGTCCAAATCCAAGTACCTCATGAGTGCATCTGGCTATCAAAGTATAAATCACTATTAACAGCCCCCACATAGGTTGTGGGGGATGTGGGGGTGAGGTGCTTACAATAGGGAGATATCACAATGTGGAGAAACTGCTGAAAGTCATGGAGGTAAGGAAGGACCACTGTACCTTCAATGGTTAAGTAAGCAGCTACTGTGTCAAGTGAGACCTGCGTGTCATGCTGTGGGATCCTGGAAACTGCATTAATAACCTAACATGACAGAGGCATGGTATTAATTGATCTCTTCCTCTTGACCTTGACTGAGTAGAGGTTGCTGAAGCAGAGGATTGCAGGAAGAAAACACTCTAAACATTCAAATAAGTTTAGGATCCCACAGGTTTCCTGTCATACATAGAGGACACAGTTGTGACCTAAAAGACCCATCTTTCACCTTGATGATCCTCACAGTTTGGAGTAACAGGAAAAAAGCTATAATTATTTGTCAGAAGGCCAATGATAGTTAACATGGAACTCACAGTGCCATGGCTTGGACAACGGCTATTCACAGGCCTGTGTATAACAGACTTGTTCTTCACCCTGATAAAGACTGTTGGGTTGGAGGCTGGCAGGACCTGTAGGAGGTGAGGCTTACTGATGGTTAGATGGCTAGAGCTTTGAGGAGCAGTTTCCTCTGTTACAAGCTCTTGCCGTGACATGCCTTGACATGCCTTGACATCCCTTGACATGCCTTGACATGCCTTGACATGTCTTGACATGCATCTGGCCACAAACTCAAAAGAAGCAGACCAACATGCCATGGATTGAATTTTCAAACACTGTGTCTACTAACTTGGATATTTGTTATAATAGCAGACATCTGAGTAGCCCTGGGATGGAGGTGATAAGGACAGCCTTCCTGTCTTCTGTCTGTATAAGGTTTCTGTCCTCATCCTAGATGTTAGTGTTGGACTCTAAAATCCAAACCAGGGGACATGCTCTTGCAGAAACACACACGGACAGGGGATTCGCTGCAAAAACATGAGGTTTAATGATAATAACCAGTGCACTGGGGTTCCCTCATACGCAGGCAAGAGGAACCCTGAGCTAAAGCTGAGAGCAGTTTTTATACAGTTTAAAGGGTGGACTAGAGAAACAGTGATTAGGCATAGTATGACTGGCAGAACAGTGTGACTTTTAAACTGATTGGTCTTTGGGGAATGGGGTGGCAAAGACCTTCCTTGTCTGTAAGTGGTAAGGGTTGGTCCGTCCTGAGGAATGTGTGCTCTGGGCCTTCCCCACCAGCAGGTGGATTCCCTTCCCTAAGGTCTAAGGAATATTAATCCACCTCTCCCTTCTTCCTCTGAATGTTAATCCAGCAGGTGTCCTCTAACTAAGGAATGTGCTCCTCCTAGGATGTGTCCTGGGGCAGTTAATTTTTAAGTTTAAGTGAATTCCTACATTAGTAGGAATGAGTAGTGAATGAGTGTACAAACTACCTCCATTCCAGCTCTGGTTGTACAAACTACCTCCATTCCAGCTCTGGAATTCCACTACTCCATTCCATTTGCCAGCCAGTGGTTTCTGAGTTGGTAAGCACAACTTGGCCCAAACTGAGACAACAGTGGCTACCAACACTTGATCCTCTCTCAGAACTGAGATGGGGAATATGAGAGGATGGATAAGCTAATGGATGGAGAAATGTATAGAGTTCATCTGATATCAGAGTCGGGAGCTACAAGGGACCACAAGAGAGCTCAAGCTCTGTGTGAACAGATACAACGCTGGGGAGGGAAACAGGAACAATGTCCTGCTGAAGGATGGGGGACCTACTGGGGAGGTAGGGACATGGAAGCAAGGCAGAATGGTTGAGTCTCTGTCAGCAACATCAGGAGGGCTATAAAGTCTTGTTAAAGAGAGCAGGGAAGGCTGGGGCAACCACTGTACTGGAGCCTTCCTGGGTTTTTGTTTTGTTTTGGTTTTTGTTTGTTTTGTTTTGTTTTTTGGATCCCATCATGGAGCCCTATGGCTACTGGTTCCTGTTCTTTCTTTCTCCTCTTCAAGCTTCCCCCAAATGCCCATGAGGGAGTAAGGGAGGAGTTTCACATGACTCTTTTCGACTTTAGATAAATGGGAATCTGAAAGGTCTAGATTCCACCCAATCACCCACCATGGCTGGAGAAATTTGTTTTTTTTCCTTTAATGAATAAGAAAAAAAAGTGTTAAATATTGGTTGATTACAGTTTAAAGTTATATTTTTTTAATATTTCATTTGTACCTATGTATTTATCTTAGCAAGATGCCGTATCATGCTTACTGATCAGTCAGTGTTGCTATGGAAATGTCGATAACTATGACGTAAAATCACAGATGTGATTATTCCACCCATCCATTCCAATACCTCTTGATACACCCACCTCTGCTCCTAGAAATGAAACATGTGTGTGTGAGGGAGCTAAGATCACCAGGGACACATCCACAGGAATGGATGTTTTATCGTTTTTTAAGAAAGCCTAGTTTACATTCAGAACAGCACAGTCTTCCTCTCGTGCCCTCGGTGATCAGTAAGCGCTAACCACATCCCTGGGACTCCTAAGAGCATATTGACTGGTAACGTTTCAAATCAAAGGCTGTTTAAGGAAAGTTTGCTGCTGTGTGAAGTTTTATTGAGAAAGAAAGGCTGCAGATGCCCTCCTAAGTAGGGTGGCTGTATCCCATTACTGGAGCTTCTTTCTCAGAAATCGAATTTTACTTCCCCTCTGCCCTTCTGTTTCTAGCTCCCACCCCTCACCCCATCTGATCCAGCAGCCCCAGAGAAGGAAAAGGGAGACTGTTCCCAAGGGGGACCAGCAGCGAAGGGGCCAGATGAAGCAAGGAATTAGAGAGCATGAAGATGCAACCAGAGCTGGAATGGAGGTAGTTTGCACACTCATTCACTCATTCATCTATTCTTTTAGCCATTCAGCAAAGATTTATTTGGACTGGAGATATAAGTCTATAAGACTTAGCCCCTGTTTTCAAGGGGACACAGTGCCCAGAACTGTCAGGTACTGTAAAGTGGTATGGAGGTGCTTAGAAGAAGTCTAGCCATCTCGAATGTGCCAGTCTCTAATGTGGAGCACGTTGGAGGAGTAGGGAGCTGGTTCCTGTGTGGAATGCAGTTCTGTCCTCCAGGAGCTAGTTAGAGGAGACCCGCAGCAAATAACAACAGGACCGGGCAGGGTATCCATGGGGACCCGGGCAGGGTACCCGTTTGGCCAGCTGGTCACGGTTATATCTTCTGCTACTCTGCTAAGTAGTAACTAATATGACTTTTATTGAGCACCTACTATGCACTAGACTTCTTGATTTTCTTCATTAAATTCCTACAAAAAAGCTTTCAGGGGCAGATATTTTGCAGATAGAAACACCAACCCACAAGATGGGGTGGGGTGAGGTAATAAGTCAGGGCTACCAGACAGAAATATAAGGACAAGGAACAACTCAGAACATCAAGACTCCCATTGCTACTATCCGAACCCCCGTGACTCTTGTTTCTGCCTGGGTGAGGTCCATGGACATGCTGGAAGCACAGCTGGTTCTGATCCTAAACGTGCTACAGCAGTAGCAGGTACAGCAGCCCTGATAGGAAGGATGACCTCAGACATGCTGGTATCTGTAGAATGTCAAGGGACTTGAATCTTGAGGCCTCACCTTCTGCCCACAGTCACTGTAAGATGCTGTGGATGTCCCTGAACAGAGCCAAGTTCAGTAGCTAATCACCAAACAGGACCCTAGGTGGAGGCTGGACCCAGGAAGGTTGTTCCAGGGTGCCACTACTGAGAGGTAGTCTTTTAGCAATTACAATGCCAGAGTGGAGGCTACAGTTGTCAAAGGAGGCTGAGGAGAGAAGGTGAATCTCACTGAATGAAGCATGGTCAAGGGGTGGGAAACTAAAGAGCCATCTGTTAACTGTTGACACAGAGGAGTAACTGGTATGGGAAGTCAAAAGAAAAACTGAATGCCTGTCTTTGAACAAGGGAAATGATCTTTAGAATGTCTTACAATACTGTTGGCTTTACCCCAACAATGTCAGTGTCCACCAAACCTTTGTTCTTCTCTCTTGATTCTCCACCTACTGGGTACATCTGCTTGAAACCCATTGAGAAGATGCAGGCTCATTTGAACAACAGTTAATATTGTTGTGAGAATTCATCTTTAAACTGGAGACTATGGGGTCAGCCTATCCTGTCCCCCTTGGGATGTTGGCTTGTCAGAGTTTTCTTTCTCCTTTCCAGGCCTCTCCTGGCAGCGTGGCTCTTCATGCAATCAGTGTGTTCATGGAGTCTTGTTGTCTTGATAATGCCAGAGGAACCTTGAATTACTCTCAAAATACTTCCTTGCTTGTACATGCTATCCATTGATTTTAAAAATCAACAGTTTTGCAACGCTCGGAACTGAACTCAGAGCCTTGTGTATGCTGAGCAAGTACCACCCAAGCCCCAAGCTATCAATTTTTCCCAGCCCTCATTTCCATTTCTGACAAGCAGATGCTGCTGGCTGAAGACAGGACTTTGAAAAAACAATGTTAGTCTAAAGTATCCCCAAGACAGCTAAAGGACAGAGTAAGAAGCTGAGTACATCTCACCCACATCTGTCTGGATCTGGATAACAACTGGATGATTCTTTATAAGGAAATGTCATCAGAGCCAGGGTGATGGCTTGATGCAAGGCAAGCACAAGGACCTGAGTTCAATTGTCAGAGCCCATGTTTAAAAAAGAAGAAGAAGAAGCCAGGCATGGTGTCATGCTTGAAATCCCAGTGCTGGAGATACAAAGACAAGGGAATCCCTAGAGCTTGCTGGTCAACCTAGCCAAATTGGTAATTGGTCACACACACACACAAATCTACAGTTCAGTGCCCCCTAAAAGATCCTCAGGCTTCAGATAACAGTCTTGGTGAATACATGGTGAACACAGTTTCTGCTAGAGAAATGCCCTGGGTGGATCCCATCCGAGCCAGAGAAGGCCAGGAGATGAGATGCCTAGTTTACAGGTTTGCATCAACCACAATCCCCAGGGTAGTACACCTGTCCTGGGCACTCCTTTTCCCCTGGTACCCAGGCAGGTACTTGATGCTTGAGAAGTCACCTGAATGAATTCAGCAACCAGACTCCAAGGCCTCCCCTGGAGCTTTGTGGGGACAGAGGCCTCCTGTGCATGTTGGGATCTCCAGGCTTGCTTCTCAAGAGGGGATGACCCTCACTGCCACCACCTGCTGCTGTTTGGATTACCCAATCATTTAACTCCTGGGACTACCCCTCTTGAATCTCCTTTTCCATTTATGATTGTTCAAAAAAAGAAAGAAAAGAATCTCTTACACAGTCATTTCCTGGAAGCCTTGGGAGGCATGGGGTCTCTTGACAGGCCATATATATATATATGTGTGTGTGTGTAAAATGCATGTTAAGGTAGCAATATGCTTCCTATTTATCACAGAACTTTCTAAAGCAATCCTTTTGCACTCCCTTTTCTCAGTAAGCTCATTAGTCTGCTGTACACATCTTATCTAGAGCAAAGGATTCCAGGATAGGGAGGGGGAAGACTAGGGGAAGATTCTTTTCCACATCACATTTTGAAAGAATTACACATTTATCTATGCCAAGGACACCATGAGATACATAGAACACTGTGGTAATAATAGTTATCTGAGGAGGTAGATTTTGTGTAGTTTTTATTCATTTATGGCTTTTGTGCTTTGCTGTCGGTCAGAAAGACATACCCATATCTTAATCACCAATCTTAGCTCCCATGGCCTTCAGAGTATGGGTGTGTAGGGGAAACTGCGGGCAGAGGCCCAAGTGGACGAGTGTCCATGGATCAGGACAGAAAGGTCTAAGGAATAGGGTTGTGGTAGGATTCTGTGGATCTGTAACTCAGACCACAAAACAAAAAATTAGTATTACTTCTACAAATGGAAACTGGCCTTACACTGGTGAAAGATTAAAAAGAGAAAGGCCCCAAGTTTCAGTTTAGGGGAGTCGGGCTTCCCCAAAGGCAGGTGTGTCTTATATTCAGGGCTCAGGGCTCACCTCTATTCCTCACAGGAACACTTCTGTCTCCAAGCAATAAGGTCTGGGTCTTCATGAATTTACTGAACCAAGCTGTGCATGGCATCCCACCGTGGAGAGAACCTGGATCTTTCATTTTCCTTCTCTGTGCCTTTCCTCCCTTTCTCACTCCCATGTCAATACAAGAGGCCCTGCAGCCTCACCACCTTCTGCCTCCGCCCTAAGCTCTGCCATCCCTCAGGTCCAGGGAATCAATCTTCCCCAGCTTAATTTTCTTTTTTTTAATATATATTCTTTAATCTTTTTTTACAGTCCAGTCTTTATCTCCTTCCCGGTCCACCCTCTGACTGTTCCACATCCCACACCTCCTCCCTGCCACCTCATCTCCAAGAGGATGTCCTCCCACCTCATCCCCACTCCACCCCTACCCCACCAGACCTCCCTATTCCCCGGGGCCTCAAGTCTCTTGAGGGTTAGGTGCATCTTCTCTCACTGAGTCAAGACCTGGCAGTCCTCTGCTGTCTATGTGTTGGGGGCCTCATATCAGCTGGTGTTTGCTGATATGAGCTAGTGTATGGTTGATGTTTCAGTGTCTGAGCAATCTCGGGGGTCCAAGTTAATTGAGACTGCTGGTCTTCCTATAAGGTCACCCACCTCCTCAGCTTCTTCCAGCTTTTTCCTAATTTTCAACCACAGGGGTCACCAGCTTCTGTCCATTGGTTGGGTGTGAGTATCTGCATCTGACTCTTACAGCTGCTTGTTGGGCCTCTTGGAGAACAGTCATGCTAGGCTCCTGTCTGTCAGCACACCATAGTATCAGTAATAGTGTCAGGCCTTAGGGCTTCCCTTGAGCTGGATCCCAATCTGGGTCAGTTACTGGACCTCCTTTTCCTCAGGCTCTTCTCCATTTTTGTCCCTGCAGTTCTTTCAGACAGGAACAACTATGGTCAGAGTTTTTGACTGTGGGATGGAAACCCCATCCCTCACTCGATGCCTTGTATTTCTACTGGAGGTGGACTCCACAAGTTCCCTCTCCCCACTATAGAGTATTTCATCTAAGGTCCCTCCCTTTGATTCCTAAGACTCTCTCAGGTCTCTGGTACATTCTAGAGAGTCCCCCTACCTCCTACCTCCCAAGGTTGCCCATTTCCATCCTTTCTGCTAGCCCTCAGGGGTTCAGTCCCGTTCTCCACCCCCACCTCTGTGATTGCTTTCTTCTCCCTCCCAAGTGGTGTTGAGGCATCCTCACTTGGGCCCTTCTGCTTGTTAGCCTTCTTGAGTTCTGTGGATTGTATCTTGGGTATTCTGTACTTTTTTGGCTAATATCCACTTATCAGTGAGTACACACCATGCATGTCCTTTGGGGTCTGAGTTATCTCACTTGGAATGATAGAAAGTATCTTCCCCAGCTTTCCCCAGTCTCGTCTACCTGATTCTCCCTCCTTTCCCCTACTCCATGCAGTTGGCAGAGGGTGTCCTGCACAGCAGGGTCTGGGATTCAGGCTTCCAATGCACTTGTTTGAGGAACCCTTTGAGGAACCTTTTTTCGGTTCTTGCACTAACCAGAAAGAACCATTTAAGGATGAGATGATCACACATTGAAAATGTGTTCTCTTTTGCTGCCTTTGAACCAAGATGTTGAAGTGACCTTGTGTGGCACCACGGGCATAGATACACTACTGTGTAGGACCAGAGCAGTGATTCTCAACCTGTGGGTCACAACTCCTTTTGGGGTTGCATATCAGATATCCTACATATCAGACATTTACAATTCATAACCATGCAAAGTAGCAATGAAATACTTTTATGGTTAGACACCACAACATGAGGAATTGTGTTAAAGGGTCACAGCATTAGGAAGGTTGAGAACCACTGGACTAGAGTGTGTAAGTTGACGTGACATCACCTGACAGCTTGCCAGTGGTAGAGGAGCTTTCAGGTGACATCTTTTGTGGGGGGGTATAAACAAACATTTTGTATTAGTTTGTGTCTCTGTTGCAGTAATAAACCATAACATCAAAAACCAAATTAGAGATGAAAGGTATTATTCCATCTTGCCACTTACAGTCTGTCCTAGAAGGAATCTAAGGTAGAACCTTAAGGCAGGAATCTGGAGGCCAGAACTGAGGCCGAGATCACGGAAAAAAAATTGCTTTCTAGTTTGACTCACTGGCCCACTCAGCATTCTTTCTTAGAGAAGCCAGTACCACTTGTCCAAGGGAGAACTACCTATAGTGGACCAGGCCAGCTCACAGATATATTTCTTTTTAATTTTATTTATATGAGTACACTGTTACTATCTTTAGATACACCAGAAGAGGACAACGGATCCCATTAAAGATGGTTGTGAGCCATCAGGTGACATCTTAACACTAGCGTGAGCAATTGCACTTTGAGTTGTAAGGAAAGAGAGATGCCCACAAACAATCTTTTATGCAAAAGTATTCATTGAGACATTATTTACAGTAAACGCTTATTTTGTTCTTTTGAGACAGTCTCCCTATATAGTTCATGTTGGCCCTAGGGCTTGAAACTGTAGGAAGAAAGGACAGATAGGCAATTCAACAGAGGGGACAGGTTTATTTGAGGATAAACCCAAGAAGGACTCTCATCAAGGAAAGGCAAGAGAGCAGTGCACAAGAGAGCAAACATCTCTCATAGGCTAGGGTTTCTGTAGGGCTTGGGAAGTTAGTCTTGGTACTGAGGTTTTCCAGAAGGGTCAGGAATGATGTTTAGTGTTTCAACTTCAGAAAGCTGAAAGTCTTAGCAACTGGACAGAAGAGGTGGTTCAGGCCAGAATGAGGCTGCTTTTGAGATAAGAGGGTTCTATTCTTGTTCTTGAAGCCCCCACCCCGCTTTAGCTTTTGGGGTGGTGGGGTTCCAGGCATGGGCTGCCACAGCAAGAGTGTATTAGTAGAAAGAAACACCAATAGAGGTTGATGCAGAATGCAGGTAATAAAGACAACAGAATACTGCAGAGCAGCCGTGCATATTCTTGTAGAGAGGGGATGACTGGGAAGTACTTTGGGCTTTATTGTCAATCAAAATGCTGACAAGAAAAATCCAGCCTGCTGCAAGCACAGCCCTTCCCTGGACAACTGTTCATCAGTGGCAGATTGTGTGTGTGTGTGTGTGTGTGTGTGTGTGTGTGTGTGTGTGTGTGTGTGTTGAGGGGACAGTTGTGACACTGCCCTTCACCCAGTGTTTTGGTCTGACAAAATCAGCATTTCTCAAAGCAGATTTTTAAAAAAAAAAAAAAAATTGCAGTGAAAGAGAACTCAAATGAAAAGGGCTTAGGAATCAAAGGCATCTAACTGGCTAAGAACCCAAAGGCAGGGTTGGCTGCAGTTGAGAAGCCATCTGGCAGTGGCACTTTGTCACCAAGGACTTGGTTTCCTTCTGGGGAGAGAGATATACCCCCCTCCCCACACTTTTCCTTAAGAGTAGTCTCTGAGCTTATTAAAGGACAATGGCAATCTGTTGAATGGCAGGAGGGCTGCTGGAGCCCTCACTTCCTCCTGTTCCCGTTGGGTGGAGCCTGTACCAACTATGGCTTCTCTGCCCTCCAGCAAACCGATGACCCAGTTAGGCTTGTTCACTTTATGGCTGCAATGACTCTTTCACATCTCCAAGAGGAGGGAAAGGAAAGGGTGGGTACCTTTGGTACACATTCTGAAAAGCATGCTCTCATATGTCCAAATGCTTTCCCCTGAACCAAGGGAGGGGATTTCTTAATTGACTAGAGCAGAGGAGCCTGAGAAGTTATCACAGGACAAAAGGGCCTCTCAGACAAGTGATACAGATGATACAGGACAACAGACAAATTAATACAAATAATTATTTAGATCTCTTTCTCTGACCACTGTTAATGCTAATGTACACACAGTAAACCAACAAGAAAGAAGGGAGGGGGAGGAAGAACTTAGCTTTCAGTATTTCTCATAAAGCACACTCTGAAAAAACTCTGTACTAGGAAAGATAGGAGCCATATAAGCCAAGGGACCATCTGCCCCCCCTCCCGCTTTCTAGCCTCAATTTATCTCTTTCTCCAGTCTATTATTAGCCCTTCCATCCCCTAATTTAAATGACAAATTATCTGGTCACTTCTGGTGACCAGAATGGAGAACTCCATGTTAAATAGTGAGTCATGGACCCTTCTCTTTGAGGGCTATGCATTTGAGATTTGGGAAAAGGGGAACACAGGACAATTGAAACAGAAGAACTAGAATACTGTGCCTGAAAGAGAAAGATGGGTTGGACTCAGAGCCATGTGAGAGGGTTGGACTAGGAGCCTCATTCTTGTGCTTCCCCAAGAATGAGGAGGGAGGTCACCCACCATCCCATGTACCCCATTTCCTATTGTTAATTCAGCTGCTGGGATACCCACAGTGTCAACTTACTGCCAAGGACACTTGCTCAATCTCGGCTCCCAGAGCTCATCTGAGCACATCTGTGTTGCCTAAGACTGCCTTTCTCAGTGTGGCTCTCAACTCTGGCTGCATGTGGGAATCACTGTTGGATGTTCTAAGATACAGTGTTTTGTTTGTTTGTTTGTTTGTGATGCTGTAATGGTTGTTACTCATTGTCAACTTGATAGGTTCTAGAATCACCTTGGAGACAAACCCTTGAGAATGTCTGTGAGACCTACCTAATGCCACTCGTGGTCTGAGGTCCTGTACTGAATCAAATAGAGAAACTGAGCTGGGCACGAGCATTCATCTGTCTGTGATTCCTGACTGCAGAAGCAGTGTGATCAGCTACCTCTCACTCCTCCTGCAATGCCCACCCCCTATCATAGACTGTGTCCTTGAATTGTGTGCTAGAACAAACCCCTCTTTCCCTTCATAGCAATAAGAAATGTAGCCTTCACTGACAGGGCTTCCTTAGCCCAGGCTGAACTTGACCTTACAAATCTGAGAATGACCTTGAGCTCCTAATCCTTTTACCTCCACCTTAGAAGTTGCCAGCTCATAGAGCTGGGATGCCATGCTCCCTTGCCCCAGACATTTTGGTTACAAGGAAAAAGATTATTTTAAACTTAAAGCTTCAAAATGTGATTTGCTCATCTAGATGATATTAAAAATATTCTAACATCATCTCCTTTGTTCCTTGCCATACTTTCCAAAAATATCTGCAATGGTATTTTGTAATATGAAAAAAATAGCCATGTACAAGGAAGTAGAAATAAATCTTTATGTGTCTGGTGAGTTGCTAACAATGACCAGCTGATTCAATAGGAAAAAAAAACAGGAATCGTCACCAAGTATGTTGACATGATAATACACACAAGCAAGAAACTGAAGTTATATCCCTACCTCACACCACACATAAAACCAATTCAAGAGATCATAGACCTACAGGTAACAGTTACTGCTATAGAACTCTCAGAAAAAAAAAACTGAGTGTAAATATTCATGATTCTGAGTTTCGAAATGCTTTCTTAGATGTGACAGCAAGCAAACAGGAAGAAGGAGGAGAGAGTTGGGAAAGAGGGAGACAGGGGGAGAGATGGAGGAGTGGAGGGGGCTAGAAAACACATATATGTGTATTGGAGTTCAACTACATTAAAAATCCTTTAAGCTATTGTGCTTCAAAGGGCATAGTATATAAAAATGAAAAGGCCATCCACAGAACAGGGAAAGTATTTTCAAGTTGTATGCCTGATAAAGAATATGGGTCCAGAAGGCTTGTATGTCAGACCATAGCAGAGGATATCTCAGGGTGAGACAGATTAAGTAAGACAAGTTTACTTTGATATCAAAGACACTCCATTGATAATTAACTTGTTAACCTATGAATGAATTAGTCCATTTATATGAGCTGGCTTGGAACTCACTACATAGACCAGGCTGGCCTCAAGTTTATGGTAATCTCCATGCCTCTGCTTCCCAAGTCCTGAGACTGTGTGTGCCTAGCAATCTCTTAAAAGCCCAACCTAGTCCCACCTCTTAATACATCACTATGAAGATTAAATTTCAACATGTGTTTTGATGGGGACATTGAAACCATAGCAATAGAAACAAGCAGAGTAGTAGTCGCCTGGGAACCAGGGCTAGAGGGCATACTGCTGAAAGGTGTGGTATTCCTGCTTAGGCTGATGGTCATGGTCTAAGACGCAACCATGGTGATGCTGTGAGATCTCATGAAAGACCACTGGGTCATGGACTTTTAGGACTGAGCTTTTGGATATGTGAATTACTAAGCAACAAGCAAAGTCATGTGTGTGGAAAGTAAGGGTGTGTTCAGCCATGCTGAGGTGGGACAGCTGAGAAGTACTGGGATGAGGGGTCCTACCTCCTCTGGTCACAGCCTGCTCATTGATTCACCAAACTCTTGGAATTCTTTTTGTTATCATAGAGTCCTAGACTTTTAATGCAAAATCATTTGGAGGATAGAGGAAGTTAGTAATTCTTCTAACCCACCTGTCCACCTGTTTTTATTATGTTATATATTTATATTTTATATATTTTATAAAGTTTAGAATATATATTTTATATTGTATTTATATGTGGTATACACACATAAACACATTAGGATAGTTTTCACTACTCTTGGCTATGGTCGAGTATAGGATAGCTTTCAATTTATTACATTTTTTAAATGTAAATTTAGATTTACAGAAAAATTATAACAGCTTCCTCATATGCCATAATTCACCAGTGCCTGCTATTAGTAATAACCTCCATTAGTATAGTACATTAGTCACAATGAATGACCCCAGAATAATGCATTATGATTAACAAGAATCCATGCTTCATTCAGATTTCCTTAGTGGTTGTCTTTTTTAAAAATAAAAAAAAATCTAATGTGTTTCCCACCACAGGATCCTATACTACATTATGTTCAGTTATTTTGTGTAAGTAAGCTTCTATTGGCTTTGACAGTTTCTCGGACTTTCCTCATCTTCGGTGACCTTAGCTGTTTTGAGACATACTTGCCAGATGTTTCACTCCCCCCCACCCCCTTAGGTGTACCTGAAGTGCTTCTTAACATCAGACTGGTGTTGTGCAAACGCTGGAGGAAGATCATAATGGCAAATGCCATTTCAGTTATTGCTCAAGGGCACATTTTTGCAAAATACCTTCCCATTGTGGATGGCGACCTTGACCACTGGGCTGAGATAGAATTATGTTTCTTTATTTATGAAGTTCCTGGTTTCTGTTGTTTTCTCTTCTTCTTCTTTTATTTTTTTTCATATTTGACTCAAGAAGAATGTCTGTATAAACACCCCACAGAGGCAAGTTGCAATGTCACAGCTAGAATTTAGATCTAGAATGTTCTCCAAAGACCGATGGGTAAAACGCTTGCCACTGGGAGGTGGTGGAAACCTCAGGAAGTAAGAACTAGTGAGAGGTCTTTAGGTCACAGGGTGTGGCCTTGAATAGGACTGAGAGAGCGAAGGTCTTGTTCTTTCTTCTTGGCTTTGTGGTTCATGAGATGAGCTGGTTTGTCTTCCCATCTTGCTATCATGGAGCACCTTTCCACTTGCCCAAAGACATCAAATGAAGACTAACCTTTTCTCTTGGGTTAATAATTGCCTCAGAACAGCCAACAGAATTTACTTCCTCAAAGGAGGGATATTTATACCAAGTATCTGGAATTCTTCACTCCACAAGATTCTCTTTTTCTCCATTGCTTATGAAATGTCCTTGTTTATCTCGTCATGAGCACACGTTTGTCTTAGGTGTTCATTATAAGCTAATCCTGATTTTTGTTGTTGTTTGTTCCAATTGTTCCACCAGGAGCCCTTTCAGTCAGCCACTAGAGTGAGCTTGGTCATTTGTTGCTGTATTGCTATTGGGGGTGCCTTGCTTGATGAAAGTATAAGTCCTGTTTTTTGTTTCTAATTATAGACAAAAAAAATTTTCAATCATAGCATGAGGACATTTCGCACACCTATCCTTTGGGTCTAACACCTGCTAACACTTTTGGGGGCATATCTATCTATATTTTCATTTTCATCTATAATGGATAACTATTTTTAACTAACCATAATATATCACTATCAGGCTGTATAAAAGTCCCAGAAAATGATTCCTAAATAGTACATGTTATAAGCTGCTGCTGAATTTTTCTTACTATCAAAATGTTCTTTTGTCTGTTTGTTTGTTTGTTTGTTCGTTCATTCATTCATTCATTCATTCAATTACATTTGGGTTGCTTAAATCAGGGCAGCCCTGGATTTGACTCACTGTGAACTCATTGTGCCATTGTGTGCTCTCCTGTCAATATTCCTTCTGAACTACAATTAGATCTAGAAGTTCATGACCTCCAAAGGTAACATCGTTAACGTGGAAGCCCACATCCTGACTCAAGACTTTTAATTCTGATGGATCATTTCCCTCCAGGAAGTGACTGTCCTCTGATCCACACTCATAAGGAGAAAGACAGAGTTCCAAGCCTAGATTTTAAAGCTGCCAGGACTTCACTCCTGTCCCCCTCGCTGACATATGGAAATACCAGGAAAGAGGCAACTGGGTCCATATGTGTTATAAAGATTGTGATTAGTTTTTGCTGGTACATAAACTCTATTTTCACCATAAGCTCTATTATTTTTCAACATGCCATTTTTAGCAAAATATATGTGACATTAGGTCAGAAATGTTGATACATTTTTATTTTTTTAAAAAAAGTTGAGAATTCACATTCCTGGAGATTTCAGAATGTTCAGTGTCTTTATTTATGTCCCATGCCCTTCCTATTGCAATTCCAGGTCCACTTCAGTGTCCTCACACAGGGGTCCAGGCTGGAGACCTAGCTTGCTCCTGCTGCACAGGTCCCTGTCTGCATCTACAGCCTCCCTGGCTCTGTCAGCAGTGCTTGGTTTGTACTCAGAGCTCCCAACCTTCCACCAGGAAGTTGAATTGCTTTCTTTGATAGTCTTGGGCATCAGTGGCCTGACTGTTCTTGGGAGGCAAACTGAACTCTCTCATCTGCCACACACAGAGATGCTGTGTAGTGATGAGGCTAGACATGAACAGGTCAAACCCAGGACAGGCTGTCATGCTAGGCTTCCATTCCCAGGCAAGACTGCCCATATGCCACTACTGAGGGACAACATTAATTTCTTCAGGAAATGACTTTTCATTGCTTCTGTTTCTCTTTCACTCTCCGTCCTGCCCCTTAATCACTTTTCAACAAAAGATTGAAAACTTATGGGTGGGGATGTGGCTCAGTTGGCAGAGTGCTTAGGTAGCATGCATGGAGGCCTGGGTTCGATTCCCAGCTTCAAATAAACCAAGCTTGGTGGGAGTTAGAAGCAAGAAAATCTGAAGTTCAAGGTCCTCCTCAGGTACATAGTAAGTCTGAGGCCAGTCTGGGCTAGGTGATACCCCAACTCAAAACCAGAAAAGAAACCCAGCCAGATTTAGGGAAATTGCATTAATATAAATTCAATACATTTTAGTATACATCTTATAAAAGGAAATGAACAAAATTCCCTTTCTGTGTACTTAGGAGTGCTTGGTGAACCCTGTCTGGAAAGTTCTGACACTGTGTCTTTCCATTAGGGTGCTTCTACCATCCCAACTCCAAAGGCCCATGGGACACTGCCAAGAGTCCCCTTGGGAACATGACATCATCTAGACTGACATGGCACTGAAACTGCCTTGGGTATTTCTAGTGAAAGAGCCACAGGCTTCAGCTCGAGTTTTGTCCCAGGCAGGCTACTACCCAGCCCCATGAGGCATGATGGCTGATTGCCACTTGCAGATGGCCCTGGAGTGGCTTGAGTCACATTCCTGTCATTCTATCCTGGCTGTGATCCTAGGAAGGTTTGGGGGTTCTTAACTCAAATGAAGTTGGGAGTGGAATACAGTGCCACCTTCCCATGTCTAGAACCCACTGGCCACTCCTTTCTTCTATCACTAATACCTGCCCTGCCCCCATCTCCCTCTTAGAAACCTGTTGTTTGGTTGACTCTTTCTGTGCCTTCCTGAATCCCTGCTTTCTCCATTTTTCTGGACATTCTACTTCCTCCCTCCCACAGAAATCATGTCCTAAGTCTGTTCCTGTGACACGTTTCCCAGTCAAAAAGCTTTCTAAATCTAGACAAGGGCTGGAGGCCTGCTTCTGCCATCATGTATTTGAGTAACTTTAAGCAGATGGCAGGGTGCATATAAGCCATTAAGTGTCACTGGTAAAATACAGCTCAAGCCAACCTAGTCTTTTTAGGTTCACTGTTGCATCAAAGTCAGCTTGACAAAAGGTTTCTGTGATGGCCGCACTACCAGTGTCTAAACAGTGTGTCCAGATGCTTGCTTACAGAGGCACCATCCCACAAAGGTAGACTGGAAACTCTGGGGACTCTGGGGAATCTGCCAAGCCAGGACCTCCAGCCAGCTTGGAGCTTCCTGTCTCAGGCCCTCTCGAGAGCTTTCCAGGGGTGCACCTTGCTTGGTCAGGCTCCCTGTTGACTGCTGACCCAGGGGACCCCCTGCCCTATACAAGGGACTTGGAGCCTGCCCTGGCCAATTTCACTGCCTTCCAGTCCCCAGGCCAAGGGTGAGCCTTCTTCAGACTCTTGCTACACTTTCCCAATGAAGGCTGAGGAGTGAGGTGATGTAGGCCCCAGATATGGACAGTTCTGGAAAATCAAACCTGACTCTCTTGGGGTTTCTGGTTCAGTTGCCTACAAATAGTTTTATAGCATTTGGAGACACCTGGGGATTTAGTCTTTGGGAAATGGGCTGCAAGGTCAGCCTGTAAGAATCGGAAGAGGTCCATCTTCTGCTAGTTCGGTTCCTTAAAAGCTGCAGTGCAGGCTCAGGGAAGGGGGAGTCCAGCCACAGAGAAACGCATGCCTTGGATTTGGACAGCAGAGTGCAATGCTCTTTTTCCAAATCAGTTTTGCTGAGGGATGCTATGCCCTCCCACGCCCTGGACACCCAGGAAGCTTCTGCCTTGTGAAGCGGCCATTGAACATTCACTTGTTAAAAATAACTTTTTAATTTATTGGCTGACAAAATGCTTTATTTATCAAACCATTCTGAGGCCCTCCAAAGATAACATGGAGGCAAAACCAAAAAGGAAAACCCAAGCTTTAAGGCAGGCTTGCAGCCTTCTGCTCCATTTCATTGTAAATGGAGGGCAATAAAGCGCAGCCTTGGCTGCAAACACAGCAGTGTGACTTTCTTTTGTGCAGGAGACGGATGCTGAGGTACAGGATTTCTTACCTACAAGAAGCCTGATGGTGGTGGATGGTTCTCATGCACTAATGATGTCTTCCTTTATATCTTTGGCTTGAACTCTAATTTGCTTACAGTTTAATGAACATCAGTTCTCGCTGCGAAGTGTCTAAGTACCTGGGAGATTGAACACTTAGGCAGTCAAACGGTCTCGCTCCCACACTAATCTTCAAGCTCTGCATTCTAAAAAGACTTCTAAAGGAGAGTGGCTCTTTCAAGCCTTGTGAGCCACTTCTGAGGAGTAACAGGACACTCAAATTAAAAGCCATGATCTGGATGGAGACTTGAGTTGTGCTACAGGAAAAGAAAAGGGTGTCTCTTCTGTAGGCAGTAGTGAATTTCCGGCTGCTGTCATTGCCGGGTGTGGCTTCATGGCTGTTTCCTTCCCTGACTTTGGTTTGCTCAACAGTTACTCCCAGCACTTCCCTTCTTCAGGCATTCTCTTCATCTCTGAGAATGTGGAAACAGGAGGTGATGACATCAACGGAGGCAACGGAAGAAGTTTCCAGAATGGCCCCTGTTGCTCATTTCAGAGGTCCCTTTACTTCCAACACTTTGCCCCTGGAATACGCTGAGGTTATTTGATAGGGTCATCTGAATGTACATAATTATCTCCAGCAGTCACCGTACACTTCACTTACCACAACTTCTCAAAGCTCAGTCTTTGAGGTGAAGCGACATCCACAGGAATGACCCTGAGTTGAGCATGGCCATGTGGCCATAAGAAGAGCCTAAATTCAGCAGACACTCCCTGAGTTCCTAATACAGGTCAACAAGAGCTCCCAGCCAGACACAGAGAACCTCTACAGAAATCAGTTTCTCTTTCATCATTTTGGGTCTCTTGACTTTGAAGTGACTGCAGAGGTAAATTTGTACCTCCCTTAAAGACTGCAAATGGCACAATGTACTTTCTAAGTGTACTTCTCCATTGTGTTGGAAGAATCCACTCTTCTCCTTCAGCCTAGGCCTAAGGCACACAAGGTTAAATATGCCAAACCTTGGCTTAGCTGCTGCTGTATGTGCAGATGACTTTCAGCTGCCTGTAAAGAACAGGGCAGTTGGTCATGGTGCCCACAAGATTACTGTGAACAGTGTATGAATGAGTTCATGTGAGGAATCTTGCCATGGAATAATCTCTCAAAAAAAATTGGACCAAGAGATAGCCAGTGATTAAATCTTCTTATTGCACTGGCATGACCTGAATTTGGGGCCCTAACACCCATATAAAAAATCAGGCATGAGGCTAGAGGGATAGTCCAGTGGTTAAGAGCATGTACTATTCTTCCAGAAGACCAGAGTTCAAGTCCCAGCATCCACATCAGTCAGCTCACAGCTATTTGTAGCTCTTCCTCCAGGGAGATTCCTCTGGTATCTGCAGGCTCCTGTACATGTATGCACATACCCACACACATAGACATAACAAAAATGAAATGAAAAACCAAAAGGCAGGCATGGCTGCATGTGCCTGTAACCCCAAAGCCGGCCATGGGTGGCAGAGATAGAGGGTTCTTCAGCTTGCTAGATCACCAGCCTATCTGATGAGCACTGAGCTCCAGGTTCAGCGAGACCCTGCCTCAGAGAATAAAGCAGAGATAAAGTGGAACGCCCATTTTCCTCATCTGGCTTCCACAAGTGCACATAGGTGCTGGCACATACTCATACCATAAGTGGGCACACATACACACAAACAATATTTTAATTTTAAGAAAATGAGACCATATATATATATATATATATATATATATATATATATCAATCAAAACCCCACAAATAATCCAATTTTTAAAATGGGGAACAGATTTAAACAGAGAATTCTCAATAGAAGTATCTCAAATGGCTGAGAAACACTTGCAGAAATTTTTAACATCCTTAGCCATCAGGGAAATGTAAATCAAAACGACTCTGAGATTCCATCTCACACCTGTCAGAATGACTAAGATCAATAACACACATGACAGCTCATGCTGGCGAGGATGTGGAACAAGGGGAACACTTCTCCATGGCTGGTGAGAGTGCAACTTGTACAGTCACTATGGAAATCAATATAATGGTTCCTCAGAAAGTTGGGAATTGATCTACCTCAAGACCCAGCTATATTATATCACTGTTGGGTGTACACCCAAAGGATGCTCCACTGTACCATAAGGATGCTTGCTCAAGGACACTATGTTCATAGTGGCTTTATTAATAACAGCCAGAAACTGGAAACAACTTTGATGTCCTTCCACAGAAAAATGGATAAAGAAAATGTGGTACATTTACACAATGGAGTATTACTCAGCTGTTCTTGTTTCTGTTTTTTTAAATAGCATCGTGAACTGTGCAGGCACATGAATAGGACTAGAAAAAAATCACTCTGAATGAGGTAACCTACCCAAAAAGATAAACATAGTATGTATTCAATTATAAGGAAATATTAGCCATAAGTAAATGATAACTGTTACAATCTAGAGGCCCAGAGAGGTTAGGTAAAGAGGAGCATCCTGAGAAATGCAGAGGTTTCTCTGGGAAGGGGACAAAGGATAGATTTCACAGGCAGATTGAGGATGGGATGAGAGGAGGGAATCAGGTGAGGGAGAGGTGGGGTGGAAGGAGCGAATGTGGGGAGAACTGGCTGGAATTGGGGGGCTCTTGAGGGTATATGGAAACCTAGCACAGTGGAAATTTAGAAATCTTATAATCTTATGTGTTCTTACAGAGGTGATCCTAGTGAGTACTCCTAGTAATGGGGGATTTGGAGTCTCAACTGGATATCTCTTGTAGCCAGGCAAGTCTTTTAGTGGTGGGACTAGATTGCATTCAATTGAGTTGTTGGCCAAAGGGGTCCCATGGACATCTCCCAACCCCTTGTTGTTGTCAAGACAACAGGTTTTTCTCTGCAAATTGACAGTGGGGTTTCATTGCTGAGGACAACACCCACACAACTCCTTGAGCATGGAGAAGCTGAGCTGGTGCCTATACAGAGCCTCACTCCTATGTCCTAGGTCTTTGGTGCAGGGTGGGAATCAGCAGGCTAACAAAGGGAAGCATGGACACTAAAACAGCCACAAAACCTTTGACCTTCAATCCGTCCTTGCCCGCAAAATATGCTAAGACAACGGTGGCACAGGACTTGTTGGAGCAACCAACCAATGTCTGGTTGGACCTAAGGCCCACTTCATGAGAAGAGGAACCTACACTATAGTATGCTTGGGTAACAAAGAACTAGAGTTTAGATAGCCCAGAGATCTACTGCAAAACCATAGAATACTGGTCTAAAAATAAGAAAGAACAAGAGAGAGAGAGAGAGAGGGGGGGGGGAAGGGAAGGGAAGGGAAGGGAAGGGAAGGGAAGGGAAGGGAAGGAAAGGGAAGAAAAGGAAAGGAAAAAATCGACAAAATGATTCTTAATGAATACTGGATCAGTGCCTTATCCAGTTATCATCGGAGAGGCTTTCTCTGGCAGCAGATGGGAACAGATGCAGAGGCCTGCAGCCAGTATGCATGGTGAGAGTCTAAATTGGAGCTGTCCATCACCCTCCCTTCAGAGCTCAAACTCCACAGGAGAAGAGGTGGAAAAGGTGGAAAAGTCAGCGGCAATGGAAGACACCAGAAGAACATGGCCCCTCTGAGTCAAGTAAGCAAGGCACTTATGAACTCATGGAGACTGAAGCAGCAAGCACAGGACCTACATGGGTCTACACCAGGTCCTCTGCCTATACAGTACAGCTAATAACTTAGTATTTGGTGGGACTCCTGACTGTGAGAACGAGTGGCTCTCTGACTCTTGTACCTGCTCTTGGGGCTCTTTTCCCCCTGTTGGATTGCCATGTCCAACTTTGTTTTTATTGTATTTTTTGCTTCATTCTATTATATTTTATTTTGTCATATAAAAAAAAAGTGACTATCTAGTACTAACAGCAACCTGAACAGACAACACCACTGAGCACATTCATGAAACATGGATGATGTTCTTTTGGGTTTTGTGTGTTTCCTGTATATTTTAGGGTAGAGGAACTCACTGTATTGATTCTTCCCAATAGATAACGATGGGAAATGTCAGGAAAGCATTACTGATAATCCAAGGCAGAGCCAGTGAGACAGCTCAGGGGAAAAGTATGCTTGCCACCAAAGCTGACCATTTCCATTCAATTCTTTGAGTATATGCACGCACATACACACACGTTTATATACACACAAAGCAGAGAGAGAGCAAGAACAAGAGTTAGAGCCCACCTCAGTGCTTCATGTATCCCCCAGTGTTGGCACTGTTTAAATGAGGAATATCTTGACTAATAGTTGTGGTGGTGACAGTATATGGTAAGCTTGACTCTCGAGTTACTTCTTGGATGCTAGCTGTGGATGGGCTAAGCATGCTGAGCCTAGCTCCTCTCTACCACCACAGGACTGAAAGGCAAACATGCCTTTCAAATGGAAACACACTTTTATTTCCTGAGGGCCCTCTAATCAAGGCAAAAGCTATTACTTGATCGCATAATTAACCTTAGGAATAGAAGTGTAAACAGCACAATTCATGAAGCTGTTAATTGGTCTTCCCGCTACCAATATTAGCCCAAGTTGATCTGTTGTTTCTCCTCCGTTGAGTATTTTAAACAGGAAGTTTTCTCATTTGGATTTCTCCAGCACACTAAGAGGGCAAAGAGGAAAGCACGGTATTTCCAGTGGTCTGAGAATATTTTGTAGGTAAGAGCTATTTGTTTTTCCTGGAGGAAGAGACCATTATATTTGGATCCAGCTCTAGTCTGCCCTTCTGTGCACTCACTAGCCGTGGGTTCCTCATGCAGGAGACCAGACCCCTAGGCAGCAGAAACATAAAACAGCCAGCAGTGCTCATGTGCAGCCGTGCTGCCCAGATGGAATCGCAGTCTCATTTAGCAGTGATTTATTTGCACCACTGCAACAGTTCCTTGACTGAGTGGGAATAGAAATATTGGGGAGCATGCATGCTTGGGGCCTGCAGGCGGAGTGCCTATGTACATGCATGTGTGCATTTGTGTGTTTGTAAAGGTGTTGTGCTTTGGGGAGTCCAGCATCAGAATCACTATAAAGCTTCTGTTTTCTTTTTGAGTTTTTTTTTAAAGATTTAAAAATACTTCTTATTAAAGTATGTGTGTGTGAATATATGTGACTACATATATGTGTATACCAGTGCCATTGGGGGCCAGAAAGGGGAGTCTGGTCCCTTGGAGCTGAAATTACAGGCATTTGGGAGCCACTTGACATGGTTCTGGGATGTGAACTCCAGTCCTCATGATGCAGTGCCATCTCTCCAGGCCCATAGTCTGTGAATTTTAAAGAATTGCTCGTGACCCAGGTGTGGTGGTGGACACTTGTAATCTCAATGCCCAAAACGCAGAAGCCAGAGTTCAAGGCCAACTTGGGAGACACATGAAGCACTCAAAAAAGAGAAGGAAGGGAGACAGAGGGAAAGAAGGAAGAGGGAGAAGACAAGAAAAGAAAAAGGAAACGGTCATATTCAACAAAACAGGAGATTTAAGTTCTAATATAAGACCTGTCACAGCACTCTATCCTTTTCCACAGTGCACACCCATGTGGGAAGTTGGGACAAGGTCCAGAGGTGGCAAACAACACTTAAGGACTCTTTCATCGAAACCCTGAGTGGGGAACCTAGTCATTTAGTTATGTTAGACCTTGAGCCACTAAGAGCTGCTTTAACTTATAAGTGTATGTGTGTGCTAGGGTAGTAGCATGAGCCTTAGTCTATTCACAAATACTTTAAAGAATCTGAAGGCTTGAGTGAGCCATCACTGATACTTCAGAAAATTAAGAAGCTGCCTGCTTCAGCAAACAGCCAATTTCAGTTGATAAGTAATGGTTACAAGGTTCTACAAGACAGATAAAATTGCTCATGATCTATCTTTGCTTTGAAACCTGAAGTCATCTTACTAAATAAAAAGTGTACCCACACATACACACAAAGCCACTGACCAGAAAGCCACAGTGAGGCATGCACAAATGGATAGCCTGTGACTATAGGACTCACAAACCCACAGAGTACAGTCAGGCCGTGTCTGTGGTTTAGGGACTTTGGAGCAGGCTAGGGTGTATTCAGAAGGATCAGGTGACAACTATCTGTCTGTCATTTAGACTTCGGGATTTGGCCTGCACAGATGGGCTGACACCAGCTAGTCTTCTGCACTGGCCACCACACCCTGGGCCACAGTGGCTCACTGGTTCTAGAATCTTCAAGGAGACCAAGCCAGGGCACAGGAATTCACTCAAAGAACAGCTGTGACTCCGCCCTTGCAAATGGAAGGTCAGCAGTAGCCCATGGTGCTAATGTCCACCCACTCATTTCCCTTGCACTTTCCGGGGACAAAATATCTTTGGTGTCAGGGAGTTGTGCATTTACTTTAAGGAGGCCACGTAGTTACTACATACCCAGAGATCTCCTTCCAAGTGACTGCCTTTACTTCTCTACTCTGACCTTGTTGAAATTTTGCTCTAGACATTTAAAAGGGAACAAGAGAGTTATAAAAATGAATACTCTAAACTTAGGTTTCCAGAAAAGTCAGTTATTTACACTTTCCCAAAGAGTACTTTCCAATACAGAAAAAAACAAAACTTAAAACTCTTGGTAAGAAAACTGCAAAATATATCCCACTATGAGTTAAGAAGACTTGGGGAAACGAGCCGATGAGGGGAGAGGGGTTACTGTCCTTGAAGCTCCGGGTATAGTTAGTCCTCTTCAGCAAGTGCATACAGACTGTTTACCCACCTCCATGTACTTAATTCGGAACCTGGAGCCAAAGCTCCAAGCCCATGAAGGCAAGCATCTCACTACTGCCTTATAGAAAGCACACACCTAGAGCTACATCATTAGAGATTAATAGTGTCTAATTATGGTCAATGAGAAATAAACTCTCTTCTTCCATTTCTTCCTCCCCCATTTTATCAAAATCATTAGTATTTACACTTTATGGCTTTGTGAATATTGTATATTTTAGGGCTAAGTAGTCTGCCTGTTTTTTCATCTTTTTGGAATTACCAGCTGCCCCATTTTATCTATTGCACTGCTTTTTATGTATGGAATCTTTCTGTTTTCTAAATGTATTGTTTGAACTTCTGAACTTGGAAGAGTTTCTTTTCTATCATGGTGATTTGTTGCTTTCTTCTGAATTCTTGGGACCTTTCTTCATGGGCCCTCCAGGCTTCCACTTCAACTGACTCTTAAGTACAGCTGCCCATCTATCATCCTAGAGTGCCCTTTGCTCAGCTCCTGGGTTGACATTCTATTTTCTGCATGACATACCATCTTAGTCAGTGTTCTATTGCTATGAGGACACATCATGACCATGGCAACTCTTATAAAAGAAAGCATTTTACTAGGGCTGGCTTACACTTCATTATCGTCATGGGTAGGTGTTGAATCCTAAATTAAAAATAAACCACCTATGTAAGTATGAAGGTCCCTGGCATCTACTACTGCAATTGAGGAGACTAAAGTTTCTGTTTTGATTGATAGGCTTAGGTTATGCAAATCTCTGTTCATTGCACATGTTCTTTCCCATGATGTGCCTGCTCTTAATCATATGCACATCCAGTCGTGCATAAGTATAAAATGTAAATTCAGTTTTATTCCGAAAACCTTAGAAGCCACAGTTGGCTTTACTGCATGTGGACCAAACTAGTGTAGGCGGAATTGGTACATTGCCTCAAATTTCAGACTATGTTCCAAGATGTGTTTGGTCACAAAAAGGAAGTTACTAGGCACAACAGGTTATAGTGACCAGTTACTTTATCTGGAGACATGTTTGTGTGTTACTTGATGCAGTTGTTGGGTGGGAGGGTTGTCCCAGGTTACTAAGTTATCCTTGCAAACTACCTGCTTCAGCTGGAATCCAGAGCCTTGCATGTCTGATGAGAGGCCTGTCAACCCAATTATACCCTGGCCCCTCCAGCTCTCTTTTTTAATCCCTGATTTTCTTTTCCTCTCAGGGTTTAGAATCTTCTCCTCAGCCCCACAGTATGGCAGACTTTCTCATTTGTTTGCCTCAAAGGCATCTCAGTGGTCCTTCTATCAGCTTTCAATTCTGTTCATTTTCTTGTATTATTTTTGAACAATTCATTCTATAATCTCTACCCTCCTTTCTGACATTCCTGTTATTCAGACAGTAGGCATTCCAGACCACCTTCTAATCTTTTATATTTTTCCCTGCTTTAGTTTTCCCTTTAATTTTGCTTTTTTAATATTTATTTTGAATAGGTTAATTTTTTTCTCCTATATTTTAGTTTCCATGAGCTTGTTTTTTAAGTTGCATTTTACTCCCTTACACAATGCAGTGTTTTCTTCTGCAAGGATAATATGATCCTTTATAAGATTTCCTATTCTCTCTCTCTCTCTCTCTCTCTCTCTCTCTCTCTCTCTCTCTCTCTCTCTCTCTCTTTGTGTGTGTGTCTGTGTGTCTGTGTGTCTGTGTGTCTGTGTGCATGTGGGTGTGTGCACAAAAGTACAGGTGCCTACAGAGGCCAGAGGCATCAGACCCTTAGAGCTAGAGTTGCAGGCAGTTGTGAGTCAGCATGGGTGCTGGGAACCAAAGGTGGTCCTTTGCAAGAGCAGTATGTGCTCTTAACCACTGAGGCGTCTCTACAGTTCCATATTATAGCCCCTTATCAAGGTTTCTTATGGTTTTTGGGGTGAGGGGTTACTGTGAAATTTCATCCTTTTCCCAAATGCTCACTGATCCTATCATACTTAAGGGACAGACAGTAAAAGATCAAGAAAGCTAGGCATGATAGTGCATGCTTTTGACTCCCAAGCGTGGGCTAAGATGGAAGTATGGAAAGTTCAAGGACAGCCTGTCACAAGCAAAATAGTAAGTACAAAGCAACCAACAGGGAGCTGTGTTGGTCTAGTGGACCAATAGCTCTGCTGGAGGACCCTGTGCACACCACTGTGATTGTCTGAAGCAAGTAAGCAAAATGCAGATGCCCTTATCGGTTTGTGCAGACATTTTCTCTCTTTCACCTCTCAGGAAATAAGGCTCCACTGCACACGACACTCCCATAGGGAGACTGCTTTCAGATCCCTGGCACATTTGGGAAGGCAGTTTGTACATGGTGTCCTGGAAGTCTTACCGATGAGTAAGTCTGAAAATGGTTACCAAGACACTGCTAGTGATAGTGGCAGTGACAACGATGGTCACTTCGAAGTGAACACATAATTAGTCACACACTCTGGCCTCCACACATGTAGGATGCTATCTATGTTCAAGTCCCCCAGGAAAGAATAAGTGTAAAAAAATTAAAACTTGTAGAGTCACACAAGTGGCTGAGATGGAATTTGAATCTGGTTGTGTCCCCTTCCTGATGATGATAGCAGCATTTGGCTGCTGACATGTGTCGAGGACTCACTGTGTACGCCTTTACCTTCTGCACGGTCTGGCCTCTTTTCAAGCCTCAGAATGCAAAGGCTTGCTGTTCCTCTTTAGATGGCTGTTTTTGGCACACAAGTAGACCAGTAACATTTATTTTTAAAAATTCTTATATAAGTGAAGTATTTAACTTCTGAAGCAATACCCTCCCCCCCCCCAATGCCCAAGGACCTGAAAACAGACATTCTTTAAAAGATAATTACATTTATTATTCCTGTAGGGGGAGGGTGCAGGCATGTTGAGGTCAAAGGACACTCGTGGGAGTTAGTTTTCATCTTCCACTGTGTGGGTCTCAGGGATTGAACGCATGCTGTCATGCTTGATGACAAGCACCCTTATAGCTGAGTCATCTCGCCCGCCCTAAAAAAGGTGGCTTATGACTTACCAACATGATTTCCCCACTCCTCCTGTATTTCCTCTGCTGTGCGGATCTCAGAGAACAAATTCTTCTTTGGCAACCCTTTTGTTTTTGCAGTTGGAAAAACTGAGGAGATCCCAGCATACAACACTAGAAAACTAGCTCGTGTTCTCTACAATTCTCTCCAGTTGAGTTAAGACTCTTGTTTGTTTTTGTATCTTCCAAGTTGATAGGTCAAGAGTGAGGATTACTGGTATGGAATGTACTTACATGTTCGTGTGTGTTTACACATACATACATACATACATACATACCCACATATGTACGTACGTACATGTACGTACGTACGTACGTACATACATACACACATACCCACCCTCCTCAGGTTTGTAAGACAGTTCTAAATGGGATATACACAGTGCATAGTGGTGCATACCTTTAATCTCAGCACATGGGGGTGGTGGAAACAGACAAAGCTTTGTGAGTCTGAGGCAAGCCTGGTCTACATAGAGCATCTCATGCCATTTATGGCTGCACAGTGAGACCTTTTCTTTAAAAAGAAAGGTGTGGTGGGGGGTAGGGGGTCCTCTGGAACCGTAATACAAGTTTCTCTTTTCTTCTGTGTGTGCTTGACAATAAAATGAGATTACCTGTGATAATAGTGTTTCATTACAGTGGTTAATTAAAAATACTTAGAGTTGAAGTGTACAATGGATACTAGCTGCTGAAGTTACAGTAGTTGCTAGGTCTCAAATCTGGGACAAAAGGCTGAGGTGCTGATTTAACATATCAAACTGGACCTGGCTGCCAGGTTCTCCCAGCATCCCTCAGCCCCTACCTGCCACAGGGTCCTCCTGGCTGCCATACTTGGGCCCCTACCCTAAACTTCTTCAGCCCAGGGCTGGGCTGCCTTTCCTGCAGCTGTTCTTCCCTACATAATCCATTTTGGTTACACCAGCCCTTTTAGCCTCTTGCTCTCCTCTGAAGTCTGCTGGTCATGTCCACTATGGACAACTCTCTCTCCCTGATGCCTCTGCACTCTCTCTCATATCTACAGTAAACCTTCTCCTCCACCATACCTAGTATATCATGTCCTCCTTTTATTCTTTTTTTCATTCAGTAATGACTACAACTCTTTAATGACTACTCTTTAATGTCAAGCCCTATACTAACTTGACCTACATTGTGTCATATTGTCATATTACCTCACTTACAGATGAAATTGAGAGACTGGCCAATTCACCTTGAAACTGAAGAAGCTACATAAGGGCAATGAGTTGCTGGGAGTTGTAGTACTCCCAATAGGCAAGGCTTGCTGGGAGCTGTAGTCCTGCTTATGAGCAGATGCCATGCTGCAATGAGATGCGTTTCTAATACACAAATCTAATCACCTCCTAGACATCTCACAAGGAAGGGGTCCACATCCCCGAAGCGCTCACTTTGGATCCAGTTTTGCTAAGTCTTTTTTAAGTTAGTAAGCTTCAGCTCTCCCAAATCTGCATCCAAGCTGTACACAGGTGCTCTCTGCTGCACCCTTACCTTTTTGGATCCTTTCTGGTGTGTTTAAATTAACCACCTTAATTTATCAGGAGCGTCATCAGATTGACAAGCTCACCTTTCCTGATTACTACTTAGTATGGTGTAAGGAGGGTTTGATGAAGTCTTATGGGCTGCAAGATGAATCTAAGTCTTGCTAGCACCCGCGTACTGAAGAGTGCTTTGTGGTTTCTTTTGTAAGCTGTGAACCTCTTGGGGAAAAAAGAGTAAATTGGTAAAATGTTCTTGTGGCTCATTATAGTGGGACCTTTGGTTTGCAAGAATCCCTTCAAAGTAATTTTTTTTTTCTTGCAGACCACAGCTGTCCAAGTGAAACAAAGTCCAAAGACAAACAGCAGAAATAGGTTTTGGCCTAAGATGTTCAAGAGAGAGCCATCAAAATGTCCACTCAGTGGTTCCTTGTCCTCCAGAATCCTGGGAAGAATCAGATCTGAAATAGAAACACCACTATTTTTATACTCAATTGTAAATTGGGAAGTTGCCAGGACTATGCAGCAACGAATCTTCCTAGTTGATCTAGAATTCCTTTATACTTTTCTTCACTGGGGGAAAGGTATGTATGCTCTGGTGCTTTCCCTTTCCCCAGAAGAAGCTTTCAAATTACCTTTTGATAGTTTTCTGTTGTTTTGCTTCATCCACCTAGAAAGAGGTGGCAGTTGGCAGGAGTGTCACTCCTGTGGGCCTCACTAGTATTAACTGAGTGGCTAGTGAGACATGCTGGCTAGTTACAATGCCAGATCATGATATGTTTGTTTACAATTCAAAGCAATGACTAAGAGTGCAGCCACTCTGGATCTAACAGGATCTAGCTTGTGGGTGGCAGAAAGTGCCAAAATGAAAATTATGTACCAACTCTTCAGATTGCCATATGGTTACTTAATGCAGGAGTTCAGGAACAGTGTGGGAACATACATAACCACCTCTCATATCCAGTGGCCAGTGATCCACTGAGGAAAACACTGGGGGTCTAACTAGTCACTAAGCCCCCTTTCAACTGTTTGCAGGTCTCATGAGGCCTCGATCTCCTGATCTTCATATCTCCTGAATGCTGGGATTACAGACAGGCGCCATCTAGCCTGTTGGTTTTTTGTTTGTTTGTTTGTTGTCCCCTCCTCCCTTCTTTTTCCTCTTGGTGGGTGAAGGAGGAAAAGGAACAAGGAAATGCTAGGATGTCAACACAGAAGAAACTGTTTCCAGTAGTCTCTGTTTATGGAAAGGTGCTTGTGTATGTAAAGGTGCATCTTCAAGATGCAGTAAATGCCAAAACAACCTGCCTCGGCAGCAGTTACTCTAATTCATTTATGTTTTGGCAATACAGAGCTACTTCACCCTTAAGAGTTACACAGCCCTACAGAACTGGATGCCAGGATGTTCTCCTAACTAGCCCTAAGGTATGGCAGGTTAGAGCCTTCCTTGGCTGGGGAGCCCAAGAGAATACAGGCTGCAGTCTAGACCTTTAATGGGGATGAGGCAGGCCTAACAAGGAAAACAAAGCCATGTGGAGGCAGACTGAGACTTCAAACCTTTCTATTTTCCTAAAGAAGGAACCAGAGGGGAAGGGAGGGCAGTACACATCTGTCCCAATAAGCAAGCAGCAGGGCCTCATGTTTCTGGAACACAAGTCTCAGGGCAAGGTAGCTGGGCAGGCTGAAGGCTCTGCTCTTCTGGAACCCTTATTTCATGAGGTGTGGTGGTTACCTTAGGGAGAAAGGTCTAGTCTGGAAGCTGCCTACAACTCTGCATTCACTGGAGACAGGCTCCAAGGAGGTTTCTCCTGTTTCTGTTTGACTGTATCCTCTAATCCATTCAAGGAAATAGACATTATAATAAACCTGGAGGGAGGAGTGAGAAAATGGCCCACAATAGCTGATACAAAAAATTAGATGTCAATTGCTTTCTTTCTTTCTTTCTTTCTTTCTTTCTTTCTTTCTTTCTTTCTTTCTTTCTTTCTTTGTTGGAAATTAAACAAATAGGTTGGAAGATTCATGTAGCTTTTACATAGGCATTAGCTGCTGCAAGTTAATGAAAGTACCAAGACAACTGAACTGGCTTCGGAGTCAAAATTATGAACAATTTCAATAAGAACTGAAAGCCCAGTCCTTTGCCACATCTGATAATATCCACTGAACACCTGCCCTGGTCACTACTCTACCCTAATCAGAGCATTAGGTTTTGCTACAATGCTATAAAAATGTAGTTACATAAAGCAGCAAATTCAGCAAGAGTACAACTGTTGAGTTTTTTTCTTAAAACTATAGTAATTCCTTACTTTCTTTACAGTAAGACTAACATGTTCTCTTTTAGAACAGATCCACCTTTTTTTTTTTTTTTTTTTTTTTTTGGACACAGGGTCTTTTATATCCCGAACTAAAATAGAACTTGCCAGAGATAACTGTTGTCTCAACTCTCTGAATGTTGGGATTACAGGAATCACAATAGTAATAGCTGGCTTATGCGGTGCTAGGAACTGAACCCAGGGCTTTGTGCATGGTGGTCAAGCACTCTACCAACTAAGCCACTATACATCCTCAAGCATCATACATTCCTAGAACACTTAATACCTGAGTAGACACAGTATCATTGTTAGGTGCTCAATATTAGTTTGTATTATATTTTTTTAAAAACTGCAGAATCTATGTGACTTGACTTAGAGTAAATACACACATATAAATACAAATTCTACAGATATACCTATGCCATTTTCATTATATACCTGAATGAGCTGTAAAAATAATTGCCAAATACAGAACATTTCAATGACCTGGTCTGTTTTCTTCAGAACTGAACTTGTTTTTGTGTGTGCATGATGAGGGCAGGTGTGCTGCTCATATGCCATGGTGCAGGTGTGGAAGCCAAAGAACAACTTTTGGGAGTTGGTTCTCTCCTTCCATCATGGATCCCGGGGACAGACCTAAGAGCAGCAAGCCTGTGCACCATGCCATCTTGGTAGCCCTGTGAGAGCTTTGTAACATTCCATCCAATCTTCACGTTAACCTTGGAGATGCTATCTTCCACATCTGAATGTGAGGACAGATGAAGTGGAATGGCCAGAGATCTAGTAACTATTAGAAATGGAATGCTTGATTATCTGCAAAACCAGTGAACTCTTAATTTCTGCCATGTTTTAAAGGTGGGTGTTTTCTTGAATTACACCACCATGTAGCATCATATATGTGACCCTTTGAAAATATTAATTCCAAGAACTGTATCAGCCAATTAACTTTTGTTGACCAACACCACCAACATGAACAGCTGCAGTGGCTCTGGGCTGTGCTCTGGTCTTCTCTGAGCTGCCTCAGCTCACCTAGTCTGCACTGTGCCTGGCTGTCATGTAATCCTCCAGTCTTCACTACTGCATGCCCTATAGTTCTTATGGTGTGCTTGCTGAGGCCCAATGAACCAAAAAGAGTTCCCTGAATAGTAAGACAGTGCCTCTTTATGCTCAGGGTCCACTTTAAGACAGACTCTGTGATCCTATTTAGCCTTTCAGCAGCGTGGCTGTAATGGTTTATATATTTTTGGCCCAAGGAGTGGCACCATTAGGAGATGTGGCCTTGTTGGAGTAGGTGGGTGTGGGCTTTAAGACCCTTGTCCTAGTTGCTTGGGAGCCAGTCTTCTAGAAGCCTTAGATGAAGACACAGAACTCTCAGCTCCTCCTGTACCATGCCTGCCTAGACGCTGCCATGCTTCCAACTTGATGATAATGGACTGACCCTCTGAACCTATAAGCCAGCCTCAGTTAAATATTGTCCTTATAAGAGTTGCCTTGGTCATGGTGTCTCTTCACAGCAATGAAACCCTAACTAGGACAGCGGCTCTGTGAATAAAGAGTAGAAAGCCTCATTCCCTACAGGGAAAGACTCCATGTTTGAGATTTATTTCCTATGGCCTGGGTTGTTGAGATTATTAGAGATGTGTGCTTTTCCAGCCTCTGTAACAGCAGAAGAGTAAATACTACAACAAACAAACAAACAAACAAACAAAAATGAAACAAGACAAGGCATTTCCCTCTCAAACTCTGTTTTAGTTTGCTAGAAATTCATCAGAGGCAGCATGCACTCAGCCTTTGGAAACAAGGGTTGAATACTGCCCTCCCACTGCTTCATCTGAGGCATTACCCAAGCTGCCTGAGCTGCAGCTCTCTGGTCCATCTTAGGCAAAGGTGACAGAGGCCACTTCTCAGGGCTGGGGCAGCCTGAGAGAAGAATGAGCACGACTGCTTTGGTGAGCACTAGATACATGGGATTTGAAAGTGAGCTCATTATTCTAAGGCTTCTAGTTGTTACCACAAGTTTTATGACTAAAGAAACCAGCTTTTATGTTCATGTACCCAATGCAAAGAGTGGCCTCCTGACAGCTCGGGATGACATTTGCAGTGCCTTAGTTGAGCTTAGAAGCACTGGTTTCTATGTTCCAATGCAGGGGATGCTGAGAAACCCAAAACCTGACTATTTAAAGTATCAGACACAAATACTACATACTTATAATGAAACAGTCTTATCTAGTGGAAGAAACAGGCATAATAACATGAAAAAACACATTTTATTGCACTTAAGTTATAAGAAAATAAAATTTCTAAGTGAATCAAACCATAGACACAATCCCTTTACAGGTTGTTTTCCTCCATCATGTCAGGTTGTTACATAACTAAAATTAACCAACTTGAATCTGATTGTTTTAAATCAGACTATAAATAAAACGAACAAAAAAATAAACAGGAGGAGGAAAAAAAGACGGCCTAGGATACAGTGTTAACCACTTTCACAGTTCAGCTTGAGTTACGGCTCCTGGTGAATGAGGCGGACCATCTGACTCCCGCTCGTTGCGCTGGGAGGCAAGTGACAGGGAGCGCCACTGCAGAGCGAATTCCTCTCACGTCAGTCACTCAGAGCAATGAAACTGTAACAGTTGTTTTCCCAAATACTGTAAGATGCTACGACTGACCAGCAACTTCCTTTTATTTTGTATTATATATATCTTTAAAATATCTTGTCAGTTTTACTATGTATGTTCATCCATTCACCACAGCCCTCAAAAAGAAGTTTCTCCACAGAACAGGCACCTCAGGCTCTGTCCCAAGGAATGTGTTTTAATTTTTGCCCAGATAAAAGAAAATAAGCTTTGCACACACTCTCGATTCTTTATTTGCAGGCAAACTTCACTCTTTATTATCTGAAACTTTTCCATTCTCAGCCTCTTAGAGGCACAGATGGCTCAAGTTTCAGTGGCAAAAAAGTCTTTTTTTCTGTAACCAAACTAGAGCAAATTTGGAATTCAGTCTGGGACTAAAACGTCACAGCAGAAAAAAAATAAAAAAAAAAATAATTTGCTTTTTCTTTCTTTCATTTAGCAGCATAAATAAGTTTGGCCACTGGGAGTACAGTACAGGGGTGGGACAACGATCCCGTATTTGAAGACCTACTTCTAGCACCAGCATCCAGAATTAAATCCATCTCAGGACTCACAGAACCCAGGACAACTTGCCACCTTTGAGCAACATATGCATTGAAGAGTGTATATAGAAGCAACAGTAAATAGATTAACAGAGGCTAATACTGTGATTGATTGACATTGGCAATGGTTGGCAAAAAAAAAGAAGAAGAAGAAAACAGAAAAAAAAAAAAAAGAAAGCTTCATGATAACTGTACAAAAACAATTCACAGTAAAAAAAAAATTTTTTTAGCTTTTCCACTTCAGAAAAACGACTTTTTGTTGAAGATCTGATTAGAAGATAACCAGCCTGTGTTTGGATATTATTGCCACTCCTTTCTAGGTGACGGAAACAACGCCGATGTAGCTCTGCCCAATGACCACTGGAGAAGAAAATAAAGAATAATTGCACCTGGTTGGATTTAGAGAGTCTCATTTCGCCAAGCTGCCCCTCAGTCAGAAGTGAGGCCTTCGCGTGATGCGGCAGCTGCCGCCTGCTGTCAGTTACGGTCTCTTGTCTTTTCTTACCGTCTTAGTCTGTAGGTCTCTTCAGTCTGTTGTCCCAAGCCAGCATCCTGCACCACTGAGTACAAGGGATTTTTTTTCCTTTTCTTTTTTCTCTTTTTTTTCTGTTTTTTTTTCATTTTTTGTTTGTTTGTTTTTGCTTTTTGCGCAGGGGAAAGGGCAGGAAGTATATTGTCTACACAGTTGGACAAAATTCATCTCTTTGCTTCTCATTTCATGTCCACATCGAAGTCCAGCACCAGCAGCTTGGTTTCTTCAGTCCCGTTCCGACTCCCAACTGCACACACTAGCTTTGTGTTTGAGGCCCTGATCCTCCACACAACGCCCCCGCTCCCCCCACTCTCCAACGTGACTAGGTTTCGGATAAATTCACCCGTTTTCAAGTCCCAGAGTTTTACCGTTCCATCGTCTGAGCTGGTAATTACAAAGTTCTTGTTGAACTGTAAGCAGGTCACAGCACTCTGATGCTTGCTGGGACCTAGGCAGAGGCAAAGGGTAGTTACTGCTTAGGAGCAATGCTCGGGCATTTGCATGGGCCATGTGCTCTTCTACATTAGAACATACAAGAACTTAAAAAGCTGCACATTTCGAAACCTTGTTGTAGTTTAGGACCAGATTAGATATAAGAAAACCTGGTAGCTATTTGTAACTACAGTACCAAGTCTCAAGAGCTCAGGCTCCCAGGAACCCTGGTCAGCCAGCCCACATGTCCCACTGCTGGGAAAAGGAACATACAGGTTTATCATTCCACCACTCTGAACTGACCAAAGAAGGAAACAGAACTTGTAACTACCCCAAACTCCTAGGAACAGTTACAATTAATGAGCAAAGGCTGCCCTGTGCTGCCTCCTGATGGCCTCACTCCAAACAAACAAATAACAATAACACCTTCTAAGGGCTGTAAAGAAGAAAGTTATCCATGGAGAAACCAATGGTGCTATACTTCCTAATGCCAATGCTTCTCACTTGAACCTTTACCTCAGAGAGCGCCATTATTCCTTCCATTCCAAATGAAGGAGTTGAGTAATCGAGATCAAAGTAATTTCCTATCAGAGATGCTTCAATTCAAAATAAAATGATCACTCAAAAAAAGAAAAAACGGGCTGCTCTGTGAGACAGCCAAGTCTTTCTTCTCATTGTTAAGGTTAAAAACAGAGTCAACTGAACATGCAAAAAATGATTAAGAATTTTCACATTAAAGCTACAATTGAAAACATTTCTCAAGGTGGCCTACTTTTGAAAGCCAAACATTCATAAACTCATCAGGAGTAAGTACTCTGTAGAAGGTTAAATCTCTTTCTGTTCTTCACAGGTTCTCTCTTGAATAGCAATGGCACTTTTAAAGACATGGCTAATGGAGGGCCAGAACTTACCTTGTAATGTTTGTAAACACTGTCCTGTTTTGATATCCCAGATTTTAACTGTAGAATCTGCATTCCCAGAGACAAGAATATTGTCTTTGAGTTCCATTCCACTTGTTAATGACTGGTGTCCTGTTAGCGTGTGAATACAATTCCCTGTCTCCACATCCCAGACTCGGATTGATGTATCAAGAGATCCACTCACCACATGGATGCCGTCAAACTACAACAGACACAGAGTATTAGAACAGAAACACAGACCCCCATCCTGTCAGCTGTTGGCCTTACTCACAGTGGGGAGAGGGGTACAGGCAACACATAGGCCAGCACAAAGCATACTGGGATAAACTTGCAGGTGAGCTGATGTGCATGCCATGTGAGTCTGTAGAGCATGTCTCCAAAATGCTTCTTTCAGAAATTCTCTTAAAGTTAAAAAAGAAATAAAACAAAACAGCCTAATAGTTCAAACAAGGCAGAAACCACTTCAAAAAGGCAACAAAGCATCTGAAATAAACAATATTACTTTCAGATTACCTGGTCCCAGCAGAAGCTACATCCCATGTGTTTAGTAAGACTGTAGAGTCTGACTTGCCTATAGAAAACCAAAGCCAGAGCCCGAGACAAAAGACATGCTTATCAGCACCCAAGGCAAGGGAATAGCCACAGATAACTTTCATGATGTTCAACAGTAAATTCCATTAAAAAGTGTTTATAAAATGAAGTTGTTTGGCAAGAAATTAATGCTAATTAGCAAATATCCCAAAAGAAAACTGTATCAGGAATTAGAAGAGGAGGCATTTTAGTAACAAAAGCAAGCTATGTAGCCTTTCTTCTTCAGCTTCCCAAGGACACTACCAATAAGCATCTACCAGTCCCCAGAAGGTATATATAACGCACAGCTATCTATTCTGAGTTCATTCTCTATGGTTCTGAGCACATCACAAGCAGCAACATTAGCAACTAATTCCCTCCCCTTGGAGGCCATCATCTTTTCTGAAGTAATCAACATCTTTATCATATATCAATACTTCATTACTTGGGCAGTATCATCAATTAAGAATCAAATGCCCTAAGAAGAGCAACGTCAGCACTGGGATTCTATTCTACTTTGCTCATCACTAGCAGGCAGTAGTAGGAAATTATGTAACAGGAAATATTTTAAGATGGAAAATGCTGCATTTCCAGAAATAAAAGTAACCCACGTTTTATGTCTAGTTACTGAAGATCTTGAAATATTACAATCTATTAATAAATATCAAGTTAAAATCTAAAGGAAAACAACAGGTTGGTCAAAGTCATCTCTCTGTGGCTCCAGTCAGTGGCCCTGGGCAAGACGGTACAGAGCTTTCTGCAGAAAGGCTGAAGCTACTTCAAATGGAGGTGAGGTCACAATCACGTGCTCCATCAACTTTTAGCTATCAAGGCAAAGGGGCAGCTTTTGGCCAAATTAATCCTCAGCTAAGGAGTTTATTAAAATCCAAGTTATTTTCCTATGAGACTATCTAAGTATTAATTAATAAAGCAAAATTTTATAATCCTGAAGTATCAGGTTCCAAGACAAATATTTGATTTTAAAGAGAAAATGGATCACAGAAATTGAAATCATTAAATCAGTTAAATAATTTTGAAATTTGTGTTTCTTCATGCTAATTTTAAGGTACATATAAACAGCCACTTGACAGTAACTGTCTGAGAACAATCTTATGAGTCACCAGCAGAAATTCGAAGGGTGGGAGAGACACTGTTTCTTACCTGTAATGAATAGACTCTATTAGTGTGTCCCTGTAATGTATGCAGACAGGTCTCAGTCTCTGGATCCCAAACCTTCACCATGAAATCATATGCTCCACTAACAACCCTCCTGCCATCATACTGAACACAACGGACTGCTGCTACGTGACCCATCAAGACGTGTAAACACTGGCCAGTCTCAATATCCCAAACCCTGAGAGTGGCATCTCGAGAACCGCTCACAACCCTGCAGAGCAGAATAGAACACAAGAGTTAGGAGATGAATGCACAGGACAGGTAAAACAGTTGCTCTCTCCTCTTTTCTTAAACAGAAATCCTCTTTCGAGAAACTCTACCTAATGCCTTCAAATGCAAATTCTAGTTCCTTTGCCTGGAATAGGAAATGAGGAAGACCTGAAGCTCAACTAGTCATCTGGTTGGTTCCCTGACATGAACCTTGGTTCCACCTCAAGGTTCCATGACAGTTTGGAAAGCACTGCATTCAAGAAACAAGCAGCTCTCCATACATACAAGAAGATCTCGCTCGATTAGCAGTAAAATGGAAATGTAGCACATGCATAAATCCTCAATGCACCTTTAGGTGGTATGAACGTTCAACAATCCAGAACTTTCCTTCTTTATGATCTTGTCATTTCATTACACTGCAGTTACAAACTCCTATTACCTATTTAAGTAAAATTTTCAATACAATTATTTCTCAACAAAACAGAATTTTAAAATGAATTTGGGACTCAGAAAGCCATGGTTGTTTCCTTATGCTTCACATTGAGAGAACATCAGTTTCAGATGCATGCTCACAGCTGGTGACTCACAGATTCTTATACAGATATTCCTATAGCAGTAAAGAAACGCCTAAAGACCCTGTCCCAGTTCTACAAAATTATACTCTTCTGAAAACCAGAGTGAGCCAATCATGCAGTTACCTCTGGATTACTAACCCAGGCACCTTTTCGTCATTCCCAAGAGATAAAAGCCACTCTACATTTGAAAGAGTGGAATGTTGAAGTGTGGGAGAACGAACACAACAAAAACCAGAAATGTGATGTCCTTTGAAACCCATCCCTACATTTTAATCATAGAACACACTGTGCAAAGCAGGCTCAAATTTATGAGTGAGAGGAGTGCCCAGTACAATCGTGGCTGTAGGTAAAGTCAATTTACAGCAATGGTTCTTAATAAAAAGCAGTATGGACAGAGCAGTAGGTCATGAATGTGGATTCTACATATGGACCCTTCTAAGATACATTCTTTCAGAGGAAGGGTCTCCTCCAAAAGCTGTAGACTCAAGGATCTGCCTGTCTCTAACTCTTCAGTACAAAGATTAGCAGCATGTGACAAACAGGCAGGCTTGGCTGAGACCACTTTGAAAACAGGACTGAAAGTTCTCCTTCATTTGGTGGGCAGTAGGGGAGCAACACCATTCTGAAATGAGGGTTCTGTCAGCTGTGCAAAGGCAAAAGGACCCCACATCTGAGGGCTCTGAAGATCAGATGACTAGCACTGTGAGTAAGCTAAGGCAGTGGACTGCAGCCTGCCTCATGCAGGCATGTGATGGAATGGGGGCAAAGTGGGTGTGCCACTCAAGGACTCAGGCTACAAGTCCCAGCAACTGACTTTGTTGTTCTTGCACAGCATAAATATGAAAATCAAGAAAGAAAATGATTTTTGTTTAAAGATGATGAATCATCAAAACATCAAAACAGATTAGAGAGTAGAGTTTGAAGAAAACTAACCATACATCAAATGAAGAAGGAAATTTAAGGATTATCCTCCACTTTAAGCTAATATATCCTGTCTTAATTTAGGACCGCCTACACTCTATCCTTAGTGTCCACTTGAAGAGCCCATTAGCACTCTATGAATCCAAGTTCACAAGGAACAGTAGTGTGAGCCCCAATCCTAATGGTATGTCCTTTACCTTTTTTCATGGAGATGCATACACCGTACAGTGGAAGTGTGCCCATATAAAGTGTGTATACACTCTCCAGTCTCAGCATTCCACACTTTGAGAGTCCGGTCAGTCGATCCACTGATGATAATATTATCTCTCATCTGTGATGACCACACTCCACCTGTATGTCCCACTAACGTCCTCAGACACTGGAAAAACACTTCAGATGATTAATTTTAGGTAGAAATGCAAGCAAGTCAAAAACTACACTAAACATCTCATTAAAATCTGGAATAAATTTTACTTATTCAACTTTATTTCAGCACTAGTAAAGTATTTTTTGCATATTAATGCTACAATGACACCATCAGAATATGCTTATACAGGGATACATGACTGAGGAACAAGTATGGAGAAAGGAAACATGGTATAAAACATAAGATTCATATGAGAGGGCTGGAGAGATGGCTCAGTGGTTTAGAGCACTGGCTGCTCTTTCATGGACCTGGGTTGGATTTCCAGCATCCACATGATACTTCACAAGCACCTGTAACTCTAGTGCTCAGGGATCTGACACTCAGTTCTGGTCTCAGAGGCACCTGGCAAGCATGTGGTGCACAGGTATACACATAAGTAAACACTTATGCATATAATAAAATGAAGTAAAATTTAAAAAGAATCATATGATACAAAGCATAAGACATGCCAGAAAGCAAATATAATGCAAGCAAGTTCAACAGCTCTAGTCTGGCCTGGCCGCAGGGTTAAACAGTGCTCAAGCTGCAGAGGGTGTCTCCCACAGAAGAGAACCAAGGCAAGAATGCAGGGTGTGGCCACATACCACAGCTCACCCCGTCTGCCTGAAGGCAGTAGTTAGGACTGCCTATGCTACTTCTAGACATGTAAAGACAGCCGCTGAAACCCTGAGATAAACCCGAAACTAATATTACACCCTGGAAACATGTAGCTGCTTTGAACATCTTAACATCTGAGTTGAGTATTTGTAAAATTCTTGTCCAAAGAACAACATAGCAAAAAATATTTTAAAAAAAACATAAGCTTTTCACATACTTTCTTCCGTTATTTTTTAAATGATCAATTACTTAATTCATGAAAATGTTCTCTTTTGGACAGATAAAGTCAATATTCACTAAAGACTCGTTAAGGAATGGTATATGGTACATGAGGTACAGCCACTGCGTGAACTGATTGACTCCTCCACCCTGCTTCATTAATGTTGGAGATAACTTTAACAGGATTTACTTGATTTCTAAATTATAGAAAGCTCAGCAACAAAACAGTTTATAAGGAAAATTACAAATCTCTCAGTCATGTTTTGGAAGGCATTAGGAAGCAGTGATTCTAGCTCACATGTGCAAGGTGAAAGGTACTGAGGTAAAGAAATGGGGTTGTGCACCTCAGGTATCTTAGACCACCTAAGTGACAAAGACAGCAAGCTATTTAAATGAAGAAAACACTACTGCTCCCAGCATGCCAAGGCGGCATTCATAACCATAAGAAGGTACGTGTTTCTAATGGAGGCCTGATATTTGTTATTAAAATAGTTGGGATCACAACACCCCTTTTACTGTGACTGCACACACAAAATGGTGACTCCCTGAGGAATGGAAAGAAGTGGACTTACCTTGCCCGTGACTGCTGACCAAACTTTTAAAGTGTTGTCATCAGAACCACTAACTATGCGGTTACCACAAAACTGTAGGCACGTGATCACATGATCATCATGCCCTTTCAGCACCTATAAGAAAAACATACATATCCCATGGATGGTACTACATCACATTCTTTAAAATACAGTTAAGTACTGCAGAGATGGCTCAGATATACAGGACCTGGGGCCAAATCCCTAGAATTCACATAAAAACTGGGTGTGGTTGCATAATAATCCTGACACTGAGGGGCATGGAGACAGGAGAGTTGCCGGAGCTTATAATTGCCAGTCTAGCTCCAGGATCAGTGAGAGAATCTATCCCAAAAAAAGTCAGACAGAGAATGAAAACCGATCGCCTCTTCTGGCCTATATGTGCATGTACACACACATGTGCATGTATCACACATACACAAACCCCAGTGAAAACAAGAATGAGCCATGTGTCAGAACAGTAATCTATAACCTATTTTTGAATGAAATTTATTTAAAAGACACAACACTTCTTTTTCCTGGATGATAAATTAAACATATGATATATGATTTCCATATTCTGTTGTCTGCTATTAACATTTTACTAAGCCAAAACGTCATAAAGATGGTTCCAACACAAGTGTCTAATCTGTAAATACTGTTGACAAAAAACAGAAGAAAACCAGGCAGCTCCTGACTGTGGCTCTCAAGGAGGACAAGAGGATCACAGTTAACGGTTAAGGCCTGCCTGGGATACCAAGGTGAGCAACAGGACAGCCTGGATAGCTGAGCCAAACTCAGCTTAACAGTAAAGAATAAGAAAAGGAGGAAAAAGAGGAAGAAGAGGAAAAGGGAGGAGGAAGATGAGGAGGAGAAGGAGAAAAAGTGGGGTTTAGATAAGATACAACTTTTAGCACTGAAAAAGGAAGAAAAATAAAGCACAGAGAAACAGAGGAATAGGAAATAATATTTTTTGGTTTTTTTTTCAGCCTGAAAAATATCCCCAGGACATGATGGCATATAAAACAATGCCTCCCAAAACTGGCTAATTTTTTGTTATTAAAGTATATATTTAGTATTTCTACCATTTATACATCTGAAATAATATTCTAAGACAGAAAATGAGACTTCTGCTTCAAATCATTAAAAACAAACAAAAAAAACAAACACATAAAAATCCATTTGGCTCACGAGGGCTGCAAACTTGTAGTGAGAATCATAGTAGCACAGTATCTGGCAGAGTGGTCTAGTAGAAATTTAGTTCATCCCAACTCACCTTTTCTGGGAGAAACATTTTTGAGACAAGGCTTCAGGTTTGCCTAGAACTCAGTATATTGCCCAGGTTAGCCTTAACTCACAGTAATCCTCCTGCCTTGGCCTCTTGAATACAGGGACTACAAGCATGAGACATCATGCCTGAGTCAACTCATCTTTGATTCCAATAAAATTATCAGATTAAAAAAATGAAAAATAAAAGAACACTGCTAATTGCACTTTGAGTTAATTTTGAAATACAGCCGCTTTCTTTCCATAGAAGGTAGGTGCTGAGTTCCCCTGCAGCCGACAAGTGAAGAGAACAGGCACTGTTACTGATGAAAGGTTCGTTAGCACGTCAAGAGTCTGTTACCTTAGGAGATTTGAGTTCTCCTCGTCTCCAGTTGGTATCAATTCTGTGCTGTCTGATGTACGCACTCTTCCATGGGCTGTGTATGAAACCTGGTTTTATTATTTTTCTTCTTTTGATGTGCAATGGTTCATCAATCCCTAAAGTATCAAAGAGTTCAAGAGAATAATTCCTTTTACCACTAATACAAATTACACATCTTTTATAAAGGTCTTGCTTTCTCTGCTTAACCCCAGTGAAACAGACTCTTCAATTCTGGCACCAGGTCTGCCCTCACTACCCCAATACTGTTCTGTGTAGCAGTGAGCCTACATTTGGTATAGTGGTTTGGTCTCACTACCCCCTTCTCTCTCACAGTGACAGGAGAGGTGCTGGTATGGACATACAAAGTAGGGAATGTGTATGAACTGCTGTGGAAATTAGTACAGTGACTCCTAAAAATGCAAACATAGTGCAGGATTCGGGACTTTCAATTCTGCTTGTATATGCAAAAGGAAGCAAAGCAGAGATATGAACAGTTATCTACACACCCATGCTCACAGTGGAAAGCATGCAGCAGTCCAGGTGTCCTTCAACAGATGGAACACCAAGGGCAGCAGTGCACACACGAATGCTGCTCGCCTTAACAGAGGGCACGTGGATACATGCTGTGATGTGAACCTTGAAGGCATTTTGCTGAGTGAATAAGGAAATTTCAAAAGGGCAAATGCTCTATAATTTTACTTATCACAGTTTTCTACAACAGTAAACTTATAAAGCATGTAGGCAACAGGAATGGAAGAATGGGGAGAATATCACTGCATCATACTCAATAAAATGGCTTACTATGCAGACCAAGATGGCCTCTAGCTTTCAGCAACCCTGTCTGTCCCCCAAGTGGTATGAGTACAATGAACACAGTCTGGGCTGCCCTGATACCTGCTATGTAAACCAAGCTGTTCAGAATCATTTTGATGAAATACAGTTTTTTAAGAGGACATTTAAAAAGGACTCTGAAGCTAGGCACGGTGGCATACTCCTTTAATCCCAGTACTCAGGAGGCAGAGGAAGGTGGAACATCATGAGTTCAAGGGCAGCCTGGTCTGTTTAGAGACACCCTGTCTCAAGGGGGAAAAATATTCTGAGAAAGAAGGTAAGGCAGTTGATTAATCCTGGTACACAGAAAAAGACACTTGAGAAAAGAATTTTACCAATTAATCCAGTAGCAGCTAGACATTGACTGCAGAACCAGGCTTAGAAAGAAGCACCTGAGATCCTACCCTTAAGTCTTTACTAATCCTCACTAGTCAGTGCTCTCTCTACCTGGCCACATAACTGCGAAGGGAGCCTAATCTATAGGATAGAGTGTGACCACTCCCCCTCCCTGCCCTCAAGCATTTTTGTTCCTCAGAAACAACTGTTTTTTTCTAAATGATGACATTTCTAGATACCTCCTTACAAAACAAAAGACCCTCCCTCTGAAACCAAACTAAACTATACTTCAAGAATATAAGGTCCACAACAGGAAGATCATGATGAAACAGTACCATCTCCCCAGCACTTACGAATGTTCAGCTCACAGGAGGTGCATAGTAAGTGTTTATGGGAGGAGTGGACACAATACTCAATTATCTGGGTATTTAGCTGCGGATTTGTGGTTTCCTCCTTTCCTGTTGGGATCAAGGAAGTGAACAGATGCAGACTCACTCTGGCAGGCACCACCAAGCCAGCCATTTATTCTCACTGCACAGAAAAGTTATTTTGTCAACTTGTTTCCAGAATTCTTTACTCCTACAGAGTAGAACCACATCGTCTCTGCGATTCTGAACTTACCCTCTTCTTTACATTTCTCTCTCCAGAGAAGGTTATCCTCAGCCAAAATTCTCCAGTATCGACAAGTCTGAGCTGCTTGCAGCAGATCTTTGGGTTCCAGGAATGAAAGTACATAGAGTGCCAACTATGGAAAAGAAAATAAGGAAGGCATACTCACACTTCAAAAAAAAAAAATCACAGAAAAAAAGGTTACTCTACACAGGATGAGCATCTTGCTAGGATTGCTGTATTTCAGTGGACTGAATGAATCAAGAAAAGCAGTATTTTAAGGACAAAGAAAATGCTCATTAATCTCTTATTAGGAATCTGAGGCTTTATTCTGGGTGACCTGTGATTTTATTGGTATTTTCTTACAAAATGAGAGTAATGGCACTTATCACAAGTTTCTCTGTGAGCCTAGTGCTCAAGCTCTTAGATAACCTAATGTAGAGACCTGAGATTGTTAATTAAGAGACTTGAGATTGTTCATACCAATTATCAAAACAATACAAGTACATTTCATGTCAATATGGTAATAATGTTTTAAATAACGTACTTCCCTACAGGGTTAAGTCTATGCCATTATTTTTCTACATAGACACAAAGCATTCCCAAATAAAGAACACCCCAGTAGCTGGAAACAAAACCATAGCTGATATGCTAAGCTAGGGCTCTCTCCTTCCTAACTTCTTTTTTCTTCAGAAGTCTTTAAAAGAACATGGAAGCCAAGAAAATCTTTTGGGGCTTTATCATCTGTGCTTACTTCTTAAATTCTAAAACACTTGCCAATTTTGGGGCTTGGTGATGGCTCAGTCAATAACATTTCATGTGTAATCATGAAGATAAGGGCTTGGATCCCAGCAGTCTTGTAAAAAGCTAGGCACAGCAGTTCTAGCTATAGTCACTGCTCACTGGACAGCCAGCCACCCTAGCTGAATGGGTAAGCTCTAGATTCAGTGACAGACCACATCTCAAAAAATAACATGGAACAACTGAGGAATACAACTCTGGCCTCCATAGACACATGTGTGCAGGAGCATCTGCATGTACACATGTACGCCCACTTGAACACATGCACAAACTATACATATACATATTCTAAAGGAGGGTATCAGGCATGTAGAATAATCAAGATGAATATTCACTCCACTCGCAAAAGATGTTCCCTATTATTTTATGCCCTGATGGAAGCAAAGAGATCTCATGTCACTTTCATAAGCTTATTCAAAGAGTTCTGTAGTAGAAAAAGCTCTCAAGAATAAACACTTTTCTTCTGGGACAATGTCATTTTTAAAAAGTACTCCAAAGGGGAAAAATTGCCAGGAAAAAAAGATGTTTTATCAATTTTGCTTTTCCCCATTTATGCTTCATTTCATTGATTTTTCTCAAATCTAATGCCATGTTACAACTAGGACTATATTTAATGCCACTAGGAATTTAGAGTGATTATCTAAAAAAAAAGAGAAGGCAAAATTCTTTCTGTTTAAATTTGAGGTTTCAGGATCATCTGTATGAATGATGTGCTAGTTTTTCTGTGCTATCTTTTTTTATATTTATAATATGTGAATAGTAATTTGAGAAAATATAGACCATAAGGATACTATTTAATATCACATTATTCCTTTCTATTGATAAAAATTAAGCTATGAAGTCTAATGTCAATACATGCATTATATTTAAACTATAAGCCACACATGTCTGTATGATTAGTGCTGTAAGAATATAATTTTTATGTTATCTCTCCCTCTCTCTTTCTCTTTCTGATGGGGGATGATTAGTAGAAATGCCACAAAGACATATAGGTAAAATTCTATATATTAAAAAATTACATAATGTAATAACCAGAGACATACAACAATTATAAAATTACTGGTCTTGAGGGGACATTAAATAACAAAATAAAAACAAAAATAGTATTGCTGCTTAACGAATCCAGAATTTTGAAAACATTCACTATAAACAATAAACATATCCAAATAACTAAAGTCAGCCTTTAGATAACCTAGGGAAAAATCCTTGAAGAAACTCAGTGACTCTCACATGAACCTTTACTTGATCCAAGCGGAAGAAAGCAGTACCTTGGTCTGAATGCACTTTATATGACAACTGTACCAAAAAGCCATAGCAGTTTGTCAAAGTGTCAAACCATAATGGGCAGGCCACTGCTTACAGGCGGTGGTTATGTACTACGGCAGCACCCATGCGCGTGCAGCTGACGGCCTTACTCACCTCTTTAGGGAGCAAGGAGATGAAGTCTCTCTGGAACTGGGGCTCTATCACTTGCATCATATGCTTCACTTGTGTTGGTTCACAGCTATCAATGAGCTCATCTAAAGCCAGCAGCTTCTCTGGTCCACTCCAGCTCTACAAGAGAGGAATCGGACAAATTACAAATTCACACACAAGACCCACAAGCACCTGCATGGCCATGTTTGAGCAGTGGAATGGCATGAAAGAGACCATGAACAGGGACCTTGTCTCCAGAAGCCACTGAAGCGACTGCAGTTTTTAGTTTCAACAGGTATACTCTGTACCTTTCCCACAAAGCATTAAAAGCCATGACTAGCAGAAAAAACAAAGTCTGCATTTATTTTTAATTACAAGAGTTATGCATTCATCTAACACCAAGACACTGGGAGACACAAAAATCTTGTTCCAGAAATATCCATCTGGATTATTGAATAAATAGGGAATTTTGATAGATCATTTTTCTCTATATATTCTTTTTAGTGGACAGCCATAAAATTTTACGGCTTGAATAAGGCTTTCATCTAAGAGCTAAGAGATTTGCAACATAAAAAATTAATAGCTGGTTATTCTGCATATCTGACAAGTATCTTCTACAAACTTTAAAAAAATGTCCTACTTTATAAAAATTATAGATAACAAACAGCAAGCAATAGAAAAGATTAGCTGAGTTAATATTGCAAAATTAGAATATAAACAAAGACCAAGAAAAAATGCTGTACTTATGAAAAATGAGAACACATGTACTATACTTCAAAAATATGAGTTCCTTTAAAAAATTCTTTTTGTTTGCTTGTTTTTAATATTTTCCCTCAGTAAGCATGACTGCTTAGAAAAACCATGGCTCTTTAAAGGAACAAATTTAAGGCCATATGAATAATCTAAAATGTTGGAACTTTGCCATCACCACGTAAAACATTTAAGTAACTTCATAACTGTTAAGTGAAAGCATATCAACACAGGCCTTTGATGATAACACCTCTGGGGACTGTCCGCCATTTTGGACACAGATGAATAAAGAATAACAGACAAGGTATGACCCTTCCTCTAATACTTGCACTTGGACTCCATAAGCTGTAAGATACACAAAGACTGAGCTATGTTAAGGCTCGCAGGAAGCGGCACTCAGAATAACTCAAGAGGTATTTTGTCCCTTAGGGTGTGCAGTGATGTGAGCACTATGGAACACCAGTCAGCACTGAACTGTGTCTGTGACCTACTCCACTTTGCCAACGTAAGGAACCAGGGCTCCAGTAAGTCAGTGGTCTCCTTTCACTTGCACATACAACGGTTAAAACATTCACTTGACCTCAAGGACTCTGCTCAGACAGGATCTACACGCACAGCTTTGAAATGTAACACATAGAATGCCCCACACAGGAGTCAAAGCACTGGACTGTTTGTCTGACCCCACAGCACTAACAGGCATTGCCTCAGATTTTGCCCATTTGACAATGTGGTCAATTTTGATTCATCACTGACCATAAAGTATAAATAATTTAAAATTACAATTTATTGACTCATATCCCTCACAGAATTTGAATTTTTTTTAATAGTATGTTGGTTATTTTCACATTACAAGAAATCTGTAGACAATATCATGGCCAAGGCCATTTTCGGAGATGGACAACTATGCTGACTCAACAAAACTGCAATTTTAATTAAGCATTTGAAAGCAGAATGTAGATGCAGGAGGCTCAGAGACAAATAAATCCAAGAAGTTCAAAATATATCTAAGACTTAGTTGTTATTGTAGCAGCTGAGCTACCAGCATTTCTTCTAGATTATGATGTTCAGATCTCCGAATGGTCTCAAGCTTCCTATCTTTGTTCTTCTATTCTACTTCCCAGGCAGAGTCCCTCTTCTACTTACAGCCTTAAGCCTCCATAAGAGACTTGGTCTGGCACAGTGATTCCCAAAACTGGCAGGATACCACAACTTACTTGAAGGAGACCCTCCCTCTTCCAAAAAAAAAATAGAGTGTTTTTCTGTGTAGCTCTCTGGCTGTCCTGGAATTCACTTTGTAGACAAGGCTGGCCTCCAATTCACAGAAATCTGCCTGCCTCAACCTCTGGAGTGCTGGGATTAAAGGTGTGCATCAATATGCCCGGCTGATTATTTTTTTTTATACAAGCAATTCATTCAATGTTGATGCAGGTGATTCATGAATCAGCATGAGGGAACACTGATAGGTGTGCTTACTATTCCAATCAGGCACAAGGTTTTAAGATCTTGGGCAGCACTGAGCCTGAACTCACATAGAAAACTCACTTCTTTAGAACCTAAGCAGGGCAGACGGTCTACCTGACTGCTGTTTTGAAACACAGTCTTGCAATGGAGATCACAGGCTTGAGCCACCACACCCAGTTCACCCATTTCTATTTGAACAGTTCTCAGCCTCTCCTGTGGGCAGTTCTTGTTAGTTCAAACAGCTTCACAATCCAACTCAGAAAACGAGATCTAGGTATTACTTTCTAAAGATCCCAAGGCTCAATCTGTTTTTATTTTGATGTAAGGTTCTGGACTATATTAAATAAAGAACTTTCCTCTAGTCTTCCCTGAGTAAGTACATAAATTTCTTCAACTTCATCACACAAGGTTTAGTAAGCTTCCTTAATCATGCTGTAACAAGTATAATTTCAAAAAAACAAAAAACTCATCTTGTTTTGTCACCTTTCTTATAGGTTTTAATCTTCTGTTACCAACGAGACTTAAGAAAAACAAGTCAGAAGACATATGTAATTTGACTTAGCATGGAACTTGATAAATCTTTCCATATAGATTTTATTCATTATAAATATCAAAACAGACGTATTTTTTCTAGTTCACTGTTGTTTTAAGTCTAACAGACCTTTCCAAAACACACAGTTGGAATGCAAATCTGCATTGATAAAGTGCAAGGACACTTGTATAATGCTAAAGCTCTTTGCCCACATTTCACCTTTGTCCCTCAGAATCCTATGTGAAGCTCGTACTGACAGGCCCTTCTACAAGCTGTGTCTGGACCACTGGAGGAGACTGACATTTACCGACTCTGTTGTACTTCCATGTAGAGTTGTACACACATGTACATACTTTCCCCTTTGGATACTTTTCAGTGTAATATCTGTTTTAAGCAATATGCAAACAAAGGGAAGAGTGGTCTCATAATAAAGCTGCCCACTAGTTAAGAGAAAAATCCAAAATTTGAAGTAAGAGCTTTTCATCTAGTTAGTATGTTTCCCTTCTACGATGCCTTTGAATCATAAAAGGTCAATTCTGTTAGTGTCTTTACTATTCTCAAATTTTAAAGTGAAAAACCATATGCTAATTCCCAAATTACATAAATAATCAAACAAACCTTGTCCCTCTGGGTTTAGAAAAAAAGAAACTTTGGCCATTGAAAAGTTGAATCAATTTAAACAGTGCAAAGTTTGTTTTTTTTGCTTTTGTCTTTGGTTTTACATTTCTGTTTTTCATTAAGAGGCTGTTATCTACAGTGGTGTGTCGTTTGTTCTTATTCAATTTGCACATGGAGTACTTTGTCAGGACAGATAAGCTGTAGCACTGCCTTAGGAGCAGTAGGAAGAGGAGCAGGAAGAGGACAAGGGCTCCCACTGTGCTTGTGACACAACAGGGACGTCATCATTAAATGCCCCAACCACAGATCTGTAGAAACACTGACAGTCTAATTATCCCTCATAGGTCAGCTCACATCACCCTACTTTGCTGTGAAGCTGTGGCTGTCTATAAGATTGGCACTGAAGCATCATAAGCCTCTAGGCAAGTGATTGAGTTCTAGTTATTTTGGTACCAGCCTTGAAACAAAAGAAAACAAAACCAAAACAACAACAAAAAGCCAGAGTTGTCTTAGTTTCTATTGCTGTGACAAACCAGTATGACCAAAAAGCAAGTTGGGGAGGGAAGGGTTTTATTCACCTTCATATTGTTCAATTCACCTTCAATATGTACACCTTCATATTGTTCATTATTGAAGGAAGTCAGGACAGGAACCCAAACAGCAGAATCCTAAAGGTGGGAGCTGACAGAGGACATGGAGGGGTGCCACTTACTGACTTGCTCAGCCTGCTTTCTTATAGAACCCAGGACTACTTGCACAGGGATGGCACCATCCACAACAGGTTGGGCCCTCCCTCACTGATCACTAATAGAAAAAATATCTTAGAACTGGATTCACTGAAGCATTTCCTTAACTGGGGCTCCTTTCTGCTCTGATGACACTAGTTTATGTCAAGTTGAAACAAAACCAGCCAGTACAACAATGTGGAAAATGGCTCCTACAGACTCATGTGTTTGAATGCTTGGCTGTGAGTGGCACTATTAGGAGACGTGGCCTGCTGGAAGGAAGTGTGTCACTTTGGGCTTTGAAGTTTTATCTATTCAAGCTATGCCCAGTGTGGCATATAGTTTCCTTCTGCTGGCTGGAGATCAAGATGGAGAACTCTCAGCTCCCTCTCCAGCACCATGTCTGCCTGCATACTATCATGTTTCCTACCATGATGATGATGAACTAAACCTCTGAAACTATAAGCCAGTCCCAATAGAAGTTTTCCTTTATCGTGGTCATGGTGTCTCTTTACAGCAATAAAACCCTAGCTAAGACATGGAACTGAGTCCTGGGTTATGTCAGAGACAGACTTGGAGCTCAGAAGAGTAAGGTCAGATCTACCTTGTCAGGCTGGCCTTTAGTTGCTACAGAATGTCTTTGGGGCAGGGATATTACGTTTTTTACTTGCAGGGTTAAGTCTACATTATTTCTATGAACTAATAATGAGCTCTCTCCGGTTGTTCAGGACCCACATGAAGATCAAGCCGTACTTATGCTATGTGTGTGGTGGAGGTGTAGGTCCAGACCCTGTATGCTCTTTGGTTGGTGGTTCAGTCTCTGAGAACCCCAAGGTTCCTATCCCCATCAAGACCCTCAATCCTTAACCCCTAAAGCTGTTGCCTGCCTGTGGAATCTGTTCCCAACTCAGCTAACTTGTCTGGCCTCAGTGGGAGAAGAAGCACTTAGCCCTGCAGAGACTTGATGTGCTAGGGGTGGGGGCAGAGGGAGGAGCTCCATTTTCTCAGAGGAAAAGGAGAGGGAGGTAGGGAGAGACTGGTGGTGGGGGCAGCGATTGGGATGTAAAGTGAATAAATAAAAGAATGGGCTCTCTCACCTGTAACTACTCATATGATTTTTACAGGACCAAATGGGTTTACAGACTTACAGTTGGGTGTTCTGATTTTACTTTTACAGTTAACACTTCTAAAACTGAGCTGTATAACATTTGGAAATTTTATTAAACAAGCACTATATAAAGGGCTCTCTAAAATGGCCTCATGAAAAGAAAGCATTGATACCCCCACTGCAGATCAATATTAGAACAAGTTCTCTTAATGAACATCATAAATGGCTTACAAAAAATATTTTGGTACATTAAAATGCTGTGGGAAAATGGGCCTAACCATACACAAAACCCTTATTTGGAATAGTCTGCCAACAAGCTTCTTTTCCAGTCAGTTTTGAGGGCTGTCTAGATGGGCACTAGAGATTCCATTTGGTTTCAGTACCCAGTTAAGACACCAGCACTGGACTCTGGGTGTTGGCTTGTCTACATACTCACGTGCATGGGGGAGAACACACTGTCATTCCTACCGTTTCCCTGGCTTAATGAGATATTAATATTTTAAATATTCTTTTAAACAGAGTCTAGATTTTTATTTTAGGCTTCATTTATTTCTAAAGGACTGGACACAATAAAAAGTTGAGAATTCGCGGGGCATATGTATGAAATCAATGTCATAAATTTGAGTTAAAAAATGGGGGAGTAGTAATCTTTATGGGAAAGGTGAGTTTAATCAATACATCTATAAACATTAAAAACATTCTTTGTGATTGTAGTGTTCACAACATTTTCTTAAGTAAAATGTAGCTTCCATTTGTTTAATCCCAAGACTCTTAAACTTAGCACTATGATATTTTGGATTGGATAATTATTTGTTTTTGGAGGCTATCCTTCATAATGCTTTTACATACTAAACATCAAAAGGATCCAACCACTCCCCTATTATTTAGGGGGAAAAAAACAAACCCTACTGAGAACCAGAGCTCCACACCTATCTGGCCTGTCCCACAAAACAATCTTAAAATTCATCTAAAAGCACACCACTTCAAGTAAAAAAAATAGACAAAAGTAAATACACACACACACATACACACATACATACACACACACATATACACATACACACACACGCGCGCGCACACACACACACACAGCATCTAAGTATTTAAAATATTAAAATATTAGGATTTATACAACAGGACTTCTTAAATATTTGAAATGACAGAGCTGACACATCTTTTACATTTGTAATTTCCTTATGTGTGCATTACGAACCCAACAATTCAAGCAGCCAGAGGTAGTAAAATTTTATATTATAGGTATTCATTTTACATTAATGTAGTGGGTAGCATCAAGCATGTTCATATTTGTATTAATTATTGTCTGGAAAATCTGTTGAGTATTTCATCTATGACAGCTGTATTGGTATGCTCTTGATTTAGTCTATCATTCACAGTAAGAAGAGATAAGACAATCAAACTAACTTAAATGATAAAAATCCACAGTATTCAAGGCAATCTCCCCAGTACATGTTCAAAGAGCTTAAATCCTAGAAAAGACAGTGGTTAGAAGTTGAACAAACACAAGGCATCTGCAAGCAAGGCAATGAAAGAAACCACTAAGTCACCTCTACCAGGGAAGCAGTGGATGCTAAATTACCAATGCCAGTGACTCACTGATGGACTTCTTAAATTAACCTCACCTTCCTAATATACAAGAAATGTGTTCAGAAAACAAGAATACATTCAACAACACAAAAGCCCAAACACAAACAAGAAAATAAAGGCCTTATTTAAAAAAGCAATAAAGACATGTAAATATACACTTACACAAAATATGTACTGTACTTTCCTTTTAGAAGATGTATATCATATAACAGGAGTGCTATTTAAGTTTACACTTAGGGGATTCCCAGGATGCCTGTCTCTCTCGATGACTACAACCCTACCCAGCTCTAGAACACGTCTATCACCCTCCCGAAAAGAAACCCTACATCTCTTAGCAGAGCTCCAGGCCTCTCCGCTTCCTACCTGGCAACCACTAACCTACTTTTTATCTCTTTTTATTAATAAATGTTTCCTCTTACATCTGGCTTCTTTCACTTAGTCCAATGTTTCCAACACTCACAGCATCAGATACACTCCTTTTTTTGTTAGTGGCCAAATATTTCTGTATTCCCACCCTGTCCCCAAGCAACTGAGTGAAGCATTTCAACAGTGTGTTCACATAGTCACCTGAAACATTTTCAGCCACTCTTGGAGGCCTGTGGGTGGCTGGACAGATGTAATCCTCCGTCGTTGCTGCCCTTGCCCATTGGCTGCTCTCAGGTCCCCAAAAGTTGTTGGTGTTGCTGAACATGGTACAAGCCCAGTGGTACTAAAAATAAAAAATAAAATAAAAAGTATGAAAGTATTAATGTTACCAATATTTCAGAGATAAAAATATTTTTGGATTTCCCACTTACACATAAGTCCTTAAGATTGCCCCAGATGCATTTTAAATTATTTACAATATTTTATCCATTGCTAGTTTTAATTAATTTTAATTTTTATTAAGCTGACCCTAGGTATAAGAGTGGAAGCAAAGAAAGGTCTTAATTAAAAACTATGAACTCTAATTTAGTTGGAATAACGATCTGGTGTTCTTCAAACATCAGCATAGCAATCTCTTTTGGTGGCTACCCTCAGAGGGCAGGAACACACAAAGCCAAGTTAGCTATTCTTCTTTTTCTCCTGCTCTGCAGATGGTCTTACGATGTAGTCAAGGCTAGCATCAAATTTACTATGTCACCCGGGCTAGCTTTAAACTCATAATCCTCCTACTTCAAACTCTTCAATGTTGGAAATATAGGCCTGTGCCACCACATTTGGCTCCTCCTCTCCCTCCTCCTCTTCTTCCTCTTTCTCTTCTCCTTCTTCCTCTTCCTCTTATCATCATCATCATCATCATCATCATCAATCACTGAAGTTCCTTCCCTATCATCATCCCATCGATGCTACTGGCAACCAAATGAAGGCTCTATGACAAACTTCTAAGTTGCTAGTGTATTTGCTTAGGGCTCCAGGTGCAATTAGTAATAATGAACAGGCTGAGTAGACACAGGCCAGGTCCAGCCCTAACCATAAGTGAGCACATGACTAAGCATGCAAGCAAACAAACATGGCCTAAGAACATACAGCTCCTACTTCCATGACTGGTCTTCAAGCACCCAGTTTAAGTTTAGATTTTCTTTGTAAAAATAAGTATGAAAGTATTAATGTTATCAATATTTCAGAGATAAAAATATTTTGGATTTCACTGCTTATACATAAGTCCTTAAGCTTCCCCCAGATGCATTAAAATTATGATATTTTATCCACTGCTAATTTTGTCATTTATTAAGCTGAGCCTAGGTGTCTGGTAATAGCCTTCATGAGGCATAGTTTTTCAAAAAAAAAGTGTAGAGAACTTTTAGACAAAATTAGAAGAGGTAACTGAAACATTCTTATCCAATAATTTAACTCTAAAATAATGAAAAACAATAAAGAGAAAAACTCAGAATCAAGTATGGTGCTTCTGCACTAGCCCTAAGACTGTATCCCTGCTACCTAAGAGCAGGAAGAACACACACACACACACACACACACACACACACACACACACACACACACACTGGTGGCTCCTCTAAGCTGGCTCAAGCACCTCAAGCCAGGTAATGCAAGCATTTCTGCCTTACAGGTGGTATTAACATTCAACAAAATTATATCTGTGGAAGAATACTCAGCTCACTGAACTATGATAATAAAGTGTTTTAAATCCAAAGAGCAGTCAGCTCACATCTGTTATCAGAGCACCTGAGGAGGAGATAGAAAGATTATTCCAAGTTTGAGGCAAGCTGCATAGTGAATTCTAGGCCAGGCTGGGTTACAGTGAATTTGTTTCAAAAAAACAAACAAAACAAAAACAAACAAACAAACAAACAAAAAACCAAAAACCAAAAAAAAAAGGATTAAAAAAGAAACACAATGAGTACATGTAAACTGTACCATAACAACTGATTTTCAACCTCCGACAAACTGCTAATGAAGCAAGTCTTAATTTTTTAAATGATATCCAAATTGCTATTTTATAGAAAAATCTTTATGCTTGCATCCTTTGAATCTTTTATTCATTTATGACAATCTCTAATATTCAACAAATAAATCAATCTTTCCTTCGCTCAAATTCAAAAGCAAATTCAGTTTCCTTTTCTCCAAAATAAAACAAGCTGTGTTAATAGTTAAAATCGCCTAAGGAGGCAGGAGAATACAAAATGAGTTTCATCTTACTACCTGTCAAAAACCTGTCAAAATCATTACTGAATATCAAACATATATGTTAGTAACTGACAAAATTGTTTCAAAGACATGGAAATAAATATGTATTGGCTCTAATTCTGCTTTAGTACGATTCCTTGTTAAAAGGCTGCTGCTATCTCGATATCAAAACAAGCAACTAAAATTTTATGAGAATGTGTTCTGTACCAAAAATTCCATTCTAAAACAATTGATCATTTAATACTTTTGTTATGGTATTGTCTTTAACAGAAATCCAAAATAATGTGGACTGACTGAAATTTGTGCATTAAAAAAATTACATTTACAATTAATTTGACATCAAACTCAACTTTCTCATCTGAGAAATATATTATCAAGGTTGGAAGGAAAACCAAAATGAAAGAAACATTTTAGTTGTCTCTCTATCCCTCCACACCCTCTGGTGGAAGCGCCCAACAGTGAAACTGTCAGACAGCAGAGAGGAGGGGAGTAGGGCTGAACGGAGAACGAAGCTTCTTCATCTCCTTGACATCACCTCGCCAAAGTTTTCTGTACCTAAAATTATTCTAAGCAGTATGATTCCTTAATAGTACACAGGAATATTAAATAAATTTCCACAATCGAATGAAATGAAAACAAACTGTATGTTGTGTTGGGGGGAAGGTGACAATCTGTAATGATGTTTTAGAAAACCTTGTATAGAGGCAATGGCAATTTTATTCTGTTTCATAGAATAAAAATAACTAAATCAAAATGCTTTAAGAAAAAAAAGATCCTAACCATAATGTCCTTAGAATTTCTACTGTTCACTCTGACCAGTTATTCAATTAAAGTGACAATTATTCAAGAGTGGGGGAGGGGACCACAGCGTTCTTAGATACTTTTGTCATTTAAATGTTAAAATACAGCATTTCAAGTGACATCCAAAGCCATTTTTAATTGGCTGGGAAATGAGATATTAGCCTAATTAGCGTGAGAGTGGGCAAAGTTTTATACTGACGGAAAATCCAAAAATGATGGAGTGAAGCAGGGAACAAGACTACAATTGTACTTAGTTGTTATGGAAACTATTCTACAAGTGTAGAAATGTATGTGTTAAAACATAAAACCCATCGCGCCAATAAATGGGGATTTCTAACACATTCATTCCATGAATGTAAGATTTAGTTAGTAACTGGGAGATTTACTTCACTGCTAATAAATTTATCTTCGATTTGGTATATGAAAGTATCTACCCTAAAACAGCAGTTGCTATAGTAACTAGAGACATTTTCTCACATTCAGATCTCAGGGTTTACTGTTTAGAAGTCCCTAAAATTGAGACTTTGAAATCTTGTTTAAAGAACTTCAGCATGTGTCTCCCTCCTATCAGAGTACTAGGAAGAAAGTCCAACATGGGCAGTGCCAGCCCTTCTGCTTGGGTTTAGACTGATGCCCTTCCCCATTTCTATAACATCAAAACACATTAGAACAACCAACAACACTGAATACAGTAGCACTGTTATTCTTCAAAAACAAATGCAAAGCAATGTTTTCAGATGGCATGCCCGCCTACTCCCCGCTGTTCAACGTTACCTGGTATAATCTGAGACTTTGCATGGTTTCTTTCCCAAAGAAAAGGAACGGACCTCAGAACCATGGTCCAACTTTCTTTTCATCTATAAAGTAAAACAGATAAAATTAAAAAAAATTACTTGGTCCATTATCAGACTTTGAGTTTGCATGCTAATATTCAAAAACTGTTAAATTTTCATGTGCCTACAATGATGATTATTGGTAGGTTAATCAGAAAATATACTACAGTTTTTTCCTATTTGCTTTACTCTTATGGACTGGATAGGTAATATTCCCTTAGTATTCTGTGGGAAGAACAGTGCTTGGTGAGAAACTAATATTCATCATGCCCTTAGCATGTTATATACTTTTCATTTTTCAGTTTAATAACAAGAAAAAATTATTAGCACACATAGAAAAGAATCATGTTTAGTATGTCTTCCTTACTAATCTTCATTTTTCTTTAAAAATATTTTAAGATAAAAAATTAAAAATTTCACAACCAGAAATATCAATAACTGAATTTTAAACATTCATTTCATTATACAAAGGTAGAGAGCAAAATAAGCTAATCTTGAATAGTGATTGAGATAAAGAAGAAAGCAATTAGCAAGGAGAACAGAGATAGCTAAAAAGAGTAAATCACTAACAGCAGACAATCTGTATCTGCTACAATAAAGCTGAGGGAAAAAATCATCAACTGCTATATACAGAATACGCAGCCCATACTTAGGACAAAATAACTCTTGAAACAACGAAAGGATTCTAAGAGAATGACTTATGACTGAGACATATGATATGTAAGACATGTCCAACACGCACATCTTAAAGGTTTCTCACTATGCCATGTTGTGCTATCAATACATTCAAAATTTCATTTGTCGATGTCAATATTGAAATATTTATTTTTGTATTTCACTAACAATTAACATAGGTCATCTGAGTATATGTTTATTTCAAAGCTACAAAATAAAATCTGTTAAGGTTCAACTTTTCCTACTTCAACAGCTTCTCTTGGATTTGCACATACGTGTGTTACAGGGAGATAGCTATCTTCATTTTTATAGTAAGCTGGAACCCCTATTTTACAATAGGTTCATTTCCCGACCTACTGCTTCACATAGGAACACATGGAACATAGTATTTACACTGTAAATACTAAAAAGATTCAAGCTCTGTGATGGGATAGCAAGGACTTGTCATCATCATGAAGAAAGTCTCCTATTCAACACTGGTTCATCTGCGGCTGTGATGGTTCAAGAAGCTTATGCACAATTTATACCTCAGTTCATGAGATACCTACGGGGGGAATAGAACTGGCCTTTCTTCCCTCTGGAAGTTTCTATATTCACTTCATTTTAAAAAGACAATCTCCAAAATATATTATTTCTTTCTCTTTGTAAATAATCTTATCAGAAAACAAATAATATAATACATAGGGAGCCATGTGCTTCCACGTGTAGAATTCCCAGATACACAGATATGTACATATACGCAAATGAATCCATCAGGAAGGTCAGCCACTACAGAACTTGATAACTTTCACAGATGACTTTCATGATCATTATGAGAATCTCTGATACTCATTTGAATTAAGTCAGTAATGCTGGCTTTCAGAACTTCCCAGAACGCCTTGTAAATATGCTGGTACAAATGACATCTAATTGTCACTAAAAGCAAACTTTATTTCCATCTAGAATCTTTCAATGAATATAATATTTAAAGCATATATCAAGGAATTCACTGAGAAGGGTTTATGTTTAAATTATTTTATAAAACAAAGCATCTTCTGAATGACTATGGAAATCTTTTAGATACTGTAATGTTAACTGAAAATACTGACTTTATAACCAAAAATTCATTGGGTACATTTTTTAAGATACCGCAAGTAGTCAAACCTCTTCAAACATAAACCCCACACATTTCAGTGACTACACTCCAAGAGTTAACTAATGAACACATATGTATGTCTATGGTACAGGAAAACTCAACAGAAAGGTTCACGGAAGCCAAGTGAGGGTGAGTATTTCCAGGTCAGCATTTAACGGAGCTACATTTCTCAAGTCTGAGATACATTTTCAGTGAAAAATTCTCAGATGGAAATACACATTTTATTTTAAAGCTTCTCCCAGCTCATACCACCGTTCCATACTCGCTTACAACAGTCATGAAATAAAACAGAATACCAGACATCCAACCACCCACCAAAATTAGAGGATACTGCAGCCATCTCTGATGATACAGATTTTCCTTCTCAGGCAGGCACACACACAACCACACAGCACAGGAAGAAAACAGATTACTTACTTTGTAAAAAATCATTTTTAATGTGCCGTAGAAACCCATATTTTCTGTATTTTTCCCCTTCAGGGATTCTGTGCCCCCGTGTGTCCGGCTGCTTGGCAGTCTCTGACAATATAACCCCTTTTCAGGTAGGTATGTCACAGATTCTAACGTGGACATGCTCAGGCACGCCAGAAAAGGAAGATTAGGCAGCGGAACCGGCAGCAAAACTCCCCAGCACCAGCAGACGCAGCTCAGAACCAGAACGCTGCTCGGGACGCACACACGCATGCAGCTCCACTGAGGAGAACTCGGGGAATAATGAGCGAGAACCCACAAGATTATTGGAGGAGACTATGCCCTGTCAAAGCCTTGACTGAACAGATTCCTCCCTCAGCAGCAGAGGGATCAGATTACATCTTCCCTTGAACACAGAATGGTGCAGTCCAGGGTTCAGCAATGCAGACTGCACATCAATTATATGGTGATCTGCTCCAGGGAGCCCGTAAGCACACAACGCACTGAACAGAGGGCGGACGTGGGCAGCAGAGACCGCCCCCACACCACAGCCCCTCTCTCCTTCCAAACTTTCAGGAGATTATTTTTGTGTTTTGTAAAACCCACATTTTTGACGAGATTAAAATAGCAATTAGCATTACCACAAATAAGTCCTTCCAGAAAGAAACATTTTGGAAATGTAACCCCCACCCCCAACAAAAGCAAAGCAGGCTACTTTCATTAACTGTCATCCTACTGGATAGACTTGGCAGAGGCTGACTATATTCTTCAAGTAGCTTGGGCAGTGTGATATGGGCAATTCCAAAGGGAAAAATTAAATATTCTTGAGGGAACTGACAACAAAGTAAACCAGTTTGGAGCATAAAGGTTCTTTTACAGAAATTATGTAATAAAAGATATATTTCACCTACATGTCTCATATTAAGATTTAGTGAAATATTTCATATGCTTTACCATACATTCTTTTAAAATATAGTTTTCGAGATAACTGCCAGTGATTCTTGGGAACAAGGAGGGTTATCCTTAAAGATGAACCACTTCTGCCTAATGTATGTTTGTCTAAAGGCTACTTTTCTTCATGTGCTCCGTGCTCACTTGGGATTCCCCTGACATTCGTCCACCCTGGGTCAACAGGAGGTAGTGGACTTTTATCTCAAAAATGATTGTGACAATGTACATTGCTTAGCATTAAAAAGGAATTTTATATAATAATAAAGAAACTAACTATGCCTAAAGGCAACCTTTTTCTTAGAATGATTATTGTACAAATTTAGGTATTCGTCTTGCAGCTACACAACTGCCCTTGGAGGTGGTGATAAGACTCCTTGGATAAGAAAGCTATCATCAAGTGCCCAGTTAATTAACTCCTCTCCTCCCCACTAATGTTCTTTATTACAAGTAAGCTATGTGCCCATAGTTATTTAGAGTACTTAAGTTTCTTCAGAAAAGGATCTCTACTACTTGAGCAATATATTTTAATAGTTCTGCATGGTAATAGAATATTACAGGAAATATTAATTTTTAAAATGTTTACCATTATAAGCATGACATTCAATGCAATACTGTTTACTCTCACATGTAAATTTTATGAAGATGCACATCTTGTATTCTCTTCTAGAAATTATGTTCTGTCTATTATCTTCCCAAACATTTCCCTAGTTCTTACATCATTCCTCCATCAGGCATAATATACATATACATGCATACATGTACAACAAACGTTTTTTTTCCCTAGCAATTAATTCATTCTCTGCAAAGAGAAGTTCTTTTTAAATTGAAACTTCTTGCTCCTGGGGGTGGGGTGGGGGTGGGTTTCCAATATTTGGGAAAATAGACAGATCCTTATGAACTAGTTGCTTCATGATTTGGGGTGAAAAAAAAACCCAGTAAATACGGAGTTCTTGTTTGTTCCAGGCTACTGAAGAATATTAACAAGTAGCTGAAATCTCCTGAAGAATTTGTTCTGGGAAAGCTTAGTGGGGCCAGGGGTTAAAATACCTTTATTCTATGTATTCAAAGGAGTTCTCATGGTTACTTATGGCCATGAAGTTACAAGAAAACTTGCTCATAAAACTTTACCAAAAGGATACATTGGGAGGTCTATACCTTCTCATTTCCATCATCTATCAAGGTGATCACTTAGGAGTGGCTTCTATTAACTTAGCCCTTTAAGTGAAAAATATGTATGGTTATAACTACTAATGATCACTTCCATTTAACAAGTATTTAAACAATTCTCCCAATATGTATTTTACAATGCTAATTTAACTGTGAAGAACTAGCCAAGCAAAACTAGTTAACCAATTTTCTAATCAGATTTCAAAGTAACAAAGTAAAAATGAAGACTTTTCCAGCAGACTTTTAAGTACCATCAGTGAAAATCATGCTGTATCTTCTTACTACCAGACTCTACATATGAACCAGGCAAAGCAAAGCATCTACATCATCTGATTTCTGGCTGTCTTAGCTTACAGATGGTCTCAAGCATAAATCATATTTAGTAATTATATTTTAGTAATATATTTTTAAATACTTTCTCTATATTATACCTGGATAGACAGAAACATGGGGACTTTAAATTAGCCTATAATCTATGGAACTCTAAGCTTATTTTGGATTTTATGTCTTATGCTATAACATCAAGTAGTAAGTTCATTACAAAGATTAGCTGGTGAGTTTCTACTATAGCTCAGGATATACTGATGTCAGTGGTACAAAATTTTAGAATATCTCAACACAATAAATATGTTTTCATTACAATAAAATAAATTTTCATGTAATTCTAGCCAGGCAATAATTTTTCCCATTCTTTAAAAATATTCCTTGTACTAGTAATCTATAAGCATCATTTAAATTAAAATCTATTAGCAAGCTTTTGAGTTGGGTGTATACAAGTGGATGCTGGCTCCAGAAATAAGCAGCACAAAGATTTTTTGCCCCAGAGCCCAGACTCTGGGAGATAACGGCATAGAATGGTTAACCATAGCTAGTCAAAGCAAAGGATTCACTCTGAGCAAATGGTTGGAACCACCTAGTTGGTTATATACAGAAACAAAGCAAAACCGTCTTCTGTGAATGATGCAAGTGAAGTATGCAGATGCAACGTCAACAAAAGGTTTACACCTATCCTCCTTACCATGACCTTCAGGGTCCTGGCTTACTTACAACACACTTACAACACACAATTACTGCTCCATATCATGACAACACTCTACTCTGGGAAGGAACAGGAAACTACCTACCACAGTTAGCTAGTTGTCATGCCCTGAGCAGAATTAGATTAGAGACAGTTCAAATTTTCTACATCAAAGAAAAGAATGCCAAGCATGTTGAGGCTGTAAGGAACTTTTTGAAACTTTACTCACTGTCATTAACTTTCAAAGATGTTAGTTCATACGGAAGGGCTCCTGACTAAAAGTGGAAAGTCAATGGGAGTGCTGTCTTGCAGATGCTGTTAGATAGGAAGGAGGGTGCGCAGCTCAGCCCTCATGCATGTACCACTGCAGTAGGCAAGGGACTGCTTAGTAGGTTATTCCCTACATTCATTATGAAATTGACAAGCTCTTACAATGTGTCAAGCACAGGACAGTAAATACTTTAAGCCTTTTTCTTCTTCTACTAAATGTATAGTAAAATAAGAAAGGACAAGGGCACACACATGGGGGAAACAGGGCTTTTAGAACCCATAATAAAATTAGTTTAAAAAAATATTGAGCTCTAGTTTTCCAAAATACTCTCCAGCTAAGCCAACGCTATAATATTAATATGTAACTACCCAACATTAAACACAATACACAATTTTAAACAATACTGAAAAACACAAAAAGATTTTATAACATACAAAAATTGTAATCATAGTAAATCAAACTGTAAATGAACATAAAGCTCAGACTTTAAAGGTTTTATTTAACTAAGTATAACTGTAAAAAGTATTTTCTTTATTTTTTTTTCTTTAGGTTCAAGCTAACTCAAAATTTCTAGTAATTTGACACAATCAACTACAACATCAATGTAAAGATTATAATGTGCACATGTATGTGAATGTACAAAAATATAAGTGTCCATACATTCAGAACTTACAATAATGAAAGTTAGAATTTCACTTCGCACAGTCACAGGAGAAAATAAAGATAGAAGTTTTATTTACTTTTCTAGGATTTCTATTTCTGTAGAATTGTCAGCTATTTGGTATGAGGTCAGCATATTTCACAATATAGTCAACACCAGCGCACTCAGCAAGCAACAATCCATGCAAGCTACCCTCAATTTACTAACAAGTATTATGTTTCTCGATCTCATTTCTCGATTTCAGACCTAAATTATAATACCAGTACTTTAAATGTCTGTGTTATTAGTTGTTCCCCCCAAAACTGTATTGTAAAGTTCAAACATATTTGAGAAAAGTTTCCATGTATGTGAAATCTTGTGAGTGAATACCAATCTTGTGTTCATTTACACGGTGTGTGTTACAGTGTTCTTTAACTTATTAGCCAATCTACCTTAATTCATGGAAGAACCCCACAAACCTTTCTGTACAGGGAGAACTTACAGGAGTAAAAGTAGGCATGAGGGCTGCATTGGTTGGTTGGTTGGTTCATTTTTGTTGGAAACACTGACTAGTAAGAGGTTTTTCTGTTTCAAAATACACTCAAACCCAAATTGATACACACAAGCAAGTTGTGCTCTTGAATACAGTGTAGTAGGGTAAGAGTGCAGAGAAATTTTCCAACCATTATTAAAATGCAATACTCCTCAATGCATCTCAGGGAGGCAGAGGGGGACATGACTCATTGATTTTCACTAACATGACCCTTACTATTCATAAATGCATAGCTAGTTTTGAAATTTTACATCCTGTTCTACCCTATCAGCCCTTAACACCATGATGCCTCTCCCTTCTACACCCCCCGAACTCAAGTTTCTTTCTAAAACACATACCTCACTACTGTTCATTACATATCAAACTGGAGGAGGGCTACTTTGAAGTTCAATGATGGCCCCTTTAGGAAGAGGGAAAAAATCTAAATATAAAAATGTTAATGGTGGCAGTCTAAATGGCTCTGTAAGCTTTCCCCTTCTTTCCTTACCTGTCAATAAATAAACAAGCTTGGCACATTTTTGAGCACCCATTTGTGTATGCATGAGCACTGTACTTGGAAGTAGTATGTATATTCAAAGGGAAGAAGAAGAGAAACCTACTAGGAAATGAACACAGGAAATTCCTATCAGCTCTAAGACACAGAGCATGATGCTATGAAACAACTGAGCAGTCACAAGGATAGAGTAATTTGGAATGGTACCACCTAGGAGAAAACTTTTCAGCCAAAATGCTAGGGTTGAGCTCAGGTTCAGCTTCAGCAAGGACAAAACCAATTTGTCTAGGCTGAAGCAATGGTAAATGGTCAAGGTCAGAACAGAAAGGATTTTGTCATCCACTATCAAGAGTTTGAAAGTGCGAATCATTAAAAGGCTTCTAAAATGAAATGACTTAACACACTTTCCCTGTATACTGTTTGCCCATATTCTTTTGTGTATTCTCAGCAATGTAAAGCTGAAGATCACTCACAAAGCGATTGTTATTTTTTGGAATAAGAGATACAATAAAGTCTCCACTATGCAAGCACTGGCCTGAGATTGGATCACCAACACTTACGTAAGAGTCAGGCAAAATGAGACTGTGTCTATCTGTAACTCTAGCCCAGAGTGCCTAGTCAAATCAGCATCAGGCTCAATGAGAGACTGTGTCTCAAAAATTAAGGTGGAAAGCTGTAAGATAGTATGCCCAATGTTGACTTCTGGCTTCCATTCACCTGCAGGCACATGTGTACATACCCACATGAAGAGACATGGTAAAAAGTAGAATAGTCTTTGACTTGTTTTCAACCGGTCCATATATTATTTACTCCTTCATTCTGTCATGATTTACCACTCCCTGAAACCAGCTCTCAAATTGAGCATCTATTTCAGAGTTCACTAAACTTGAACTAAGAAGAGAACTGAAGAACAGATAACTTCCAAGGTCCAAGTACTGTGTACCACTTGGAAAGCACCACTTGAGGTTCTACTAATTCACTTCTGTTCCACCATTACTACCCTTACCTCACTGCTCTTCCGTTTTCTACATTCTCGTCTGACTTCTACATTTGATAATTTTCTTTTTAAAAGAGTGACTGGGCTCAGATAACCAATAACTATTATGGTACTGCCAGTATTTGTTTTAGTAAATGTCTACTACAATAAAAGATGTACTTAGTTTCAGTTATTGGAGCTGAAAGGACGTTTCATTGTAAACTATTCTCTGTGACCATAAAAGAACACAGAGTATAATTGCAAAACTCCAAGTTAAAGGAGACCTAGTCATCAGATCGGTTCCAGAACTCTCTGATTTGCTATGGTTGGCTCAACTGACTTTGACAACTGTATTCAGGTGACAACATTTGGTGGGTAGATATATAAATTCAGATTCAAACACTAAACTTTTAGAGACAGGCATTTCTTTGCACCAACTCAGTAATTATCTAGAATTTAAAATAATAATAAATAGTTTTATTCAATTTCCACACCCCCCTTTTTTGGGAACAGAGTCTCACCATGCAGCCTATTAAAGAAATTTTTGAAACTCTAATTATGAATAATACCTGAAAATATAAACTTACTTCACTTACTTAGAAACACCGAATACCTACTCTGCATTGGTTGTAGGCTAATCAACGAAACATTACCAGCTTCTTTATGAATGTACATCAGAGTGATCTCTTAATGTTCTTACTTGCTTTTCCAAGTATTCAAGCATCTAACGTACTGTCCAGTGAGCACCCAGCGACCACCCCACTATGCTTAAAAAGAAAAAAAGGTGCTAAACATTCATATCAAAAGCACCAATTTACATTTAAAGCAGTTACTGGGTGTATAATTTAACAAACTACAAGAATTATGAGTAGCATAATGTTTATAAGATCCCCGACTGTACAGGAGATTCTAAAGACAATTTGAATACAAAAGCATATTGCTGAAAATAAACACACTGTTAGTAGAGTTACACATAATCTTTTGTTATAAAGTCATTTTGTTTATTCACTTTTTAAAAATTAGCACATGCTCTAAAGATATCTACCTATTACGACTTCAAGGGCCCCGAATGTCTAAAAATTAACTTTAAACGATAAAGGATTATTTTTCTGCAATGTTACCGAGTTTTCCACATAGAGGCATAGAACGGAAGGGCAGATGAGGGGCAGATGCTGCAGAGGAACTGAGACCTGCTCTGGATCTGGACAAGAAGTTTGGCTGGAACTTTTAAAAACTAAATTTTAAATTTTAACATATATACATATATATAATTAAATTCAAGCTTAAAACTATTAAAAAGATATTAAACTTCAATATAATCTTAAAATAATTTGCTTAAGTATCTGTCAGGTCTTAAGATAAAGACATACATTCACAGATAAATAATTTCTTCTTCATGTTGTCTTTCCTTAAAAAGTATTCTATAGGGAGAAAACAGCATATTAAAACATCTTAAAGATATTTCAAAATAAATGCAGACTTGATCATCAATATTAATCATAACACCATCAGAAATGATTAAATTAAACGGTTCTTTCTAAAACATTTTCACTCACCTGGCTTTTATTACACAACTGCAATGAACAGATTTTGCCAGGCCAAGTTATAATTTACCTCTACTAATTTACTCATTACGGAACTTTTATTTTGTGAAATCACTACATTGTTTATACATAGGTAGTACAGGAAAAAGTGATAGCTGGGAATAATTTACATAGTGATCCTTTATCCCTAAACTCCACTGCAATATGATCAATTTCAGCCAAACACATTCTGAGTCGTACAATGGGTTCTTATGTTCTAAACAATGACAGAGAAGGTAGAAAATTAATTAGGGGTTAAGTTGTTTTTATTTAAACATCTACCATATTTGAGAAAATATTGAGCCAAATTCTAGCAAAATTCTATTTAGATATTTAGACATTAAACAAAACAAGATGTAAAGCTCATCAAGATGTAACATTCTCTATCCTAGAAGACCTCCCCCAATTTACAAAGAGTAGACCAGTCAATAAAAGAAGACAAATGGGTATAATTAATATATAATATTCCTCAGCTCATATGACAACACATACAGGAAGTCATGTGATAGTATTTTACTCTAAAACAATAAAGGGAAAAATAGTCACCAGATTTTAATATGTTTGAGTGTTCCTTCAGTGGCCACAATGAAAGAGGCTATATATGTACATTATTCTTTTTGAGTCTGAATAAGCAACTCATTTAACCAAAGATGCCCTATAAGGAAAATGATATACACTGGAAAGAGAACTCACCAAATTATGCCTCTTCCAGCTGCTTTTGTTCATTAGGTTATGAAAACTGTATAACAGCCTTATGAAGAGGGTGCTATGAGGAGAATCCCTATTTTATATGAGGAAAGAGGCCAAGAGTTCACTAATTTCCCCAGGCCCAGAAACATTATGGTAGTAGAACCAGATCTTGGCCTCCAATTACAGAATGAAATAAAGTTCTCTAAATTGAGGCAAGATATACTGGTAGTTTGGATATTCTAGGATGTTTTCTAAGCTGTGTCAGCATGTAAAGGTGTCATATGTGGATGAAATCTGCACCAAAGCCAAGGAAGACACAGAGAAAAGACAAACTAGCTACCTGGGATCTGAATGTGTTCACTGACACACTGCATGTATGAACTTACCAAAAGAAGCAAGACAAGAGTTGATATAGAAATGCTAATGTCCCCTTTCTAAGAACTTCTTCTATCCTTGACATTACATACATTAAGACTGGGCAGTCAAGAGTAGAAAGAGGAAAAAAGTATAAAATTGTTCATAACACATTAAGTTTGCTTCCTTTTTTAAACTCCTTTAAGAACTTTAAAAAAAATCAAAATGTTAATTATTTTCTATGTGTGTGTGCTCATGTATGTGTATGTACCTGCTCATTTCTATGTGTATCATGTGTATACAAGCATCTGTGGATGCTATGAGAAGAAAGATGTCAGATCCCCCTAGTGCTGCAGTTGTGAGCCACCAGATGAGGCTGCTAAAAACTGAACCAAGGCCCTCTGTGGGAGCAACAGGTAGTCTTACCTGCTGAGCTATTTCTCCAGCCCTTTGAAGAGTTTATGTTCTACCCCCATTCCTTCATGGTCCTAGACTTTATTTTCTAAGGAAATACTGAAAGATAGTAGGGACCAGGACACACTGAAGATCTCCAGTGAGATACCTTTTCAAGGAAGCTGCAAGGCTTTTCATCCTTACTAAAATGTTTTGAACCCCAAGAGCAACAGTGGAAGTGACAAACCCTACTATTGAACCAAAGAAAATAGCTTTAAGTGCTATTCATTGACTCCACCAATCCAAATACTCTTGGAGATTGTAGCTTCATCTAATACTAAATATATTCAGTTTCAGATACAATATAACAATATTCACTTTATAAGTAGCATATACAGATTCACAAGATTTCCTCTATGAACTCACCTAGGAGATTTAAGAACAAGCACTATAGATAATGTGGCTATCTCTTTGCATTTGTTTCCCTCCTTCCCTGTACTACCCATCTCCAAGTTTCACTATGCAGCCTAAGTTGGCCTGGAGCATGCTATGTAGTCCAGGCTGGCTTGGAACTCATGACCATTTTACTTCTGCCCTGCTCTCTCTCTCTCTCTCCAGTACTGGACATCATCACACTTGCACCTGGCTCTGGCCTTGTTTCTTGATTTTTATCACATAAATCCTTTTCCTAGGAGCCAAACCATATTTAATAGATGTCACCTTGACCCAGGCACATTTATCTCATTCCACTGACAGCAAACATCATTATTAGTAACTGTGTGTCTCTGCAAATTAAACCAATCTTTTATTACTCTGTCTCTACCTCCATCCTGCTAGACTGTGTAATTTTTACCAATAGACTTCTATGACTATTTTAATTTCCAACAAACATTCTCATTCATTCAATGTGCATTCATTTTATTGCCTACTCTGTATTAGGCTAGTTTAATATTGGCTTTCATGGCTTGAGATTATACTGTAGGAGGGTGAGAAAGACAATAAAGCGGTGGGGGGGGGAAGGCAGAGAGAGAGAGAGAGAGAGAGAGAGAGAGAGAGAGA
>NW_021620662.1:1614440-1659780 GCF_004785775.1 Grammomys surdaster
AGAGAGAGAGAGAGAGAGAGAGAGAGAGAGAGAGAGACTAAAACTACTACGCTGTATGTGGCAGTAAAGAATGTGTATGTTAAGGTTCCATCTAGTCTAAGGGTTCAGAGATAGCTATTGGCTGAAATCAGATGGATCATAGGTCAGGGGACAGCATGCACGCCAAGTGGCACACAAAAGGGTAGAAAAATAAGCAAGAACTAGATGATGCAAAACTTTGTAAAGAATTTTTATTTTAACATAAAAACAATGAGAAGTTAATACTGGATTTCAGTAAAGCAAGATGTAATCAGATAATCTTTCCTGAAAAATTATTCTGAACACAAGGTTGAAAGCAAGTGATGTGACTGGAAGAGGACATGGGCAGGCCCCAAGAAGGATTTGTCACTGGACAAGCAAGAAGCAATGGCAGCTTGGATTAGCTGGGTAGTAACAGATACACAGGGATTAACAGTTGAGGTGTCGGGACACAAAACTGACAGGACTTACTGGTGGCGGGTGATAGAAACAAAGGAGAGGAAAGTTTCAAAGACGGCATCAAATTTCTTATTTGCTTGACTAGATAGAAGACAAATGACAGACATAACAAGGATTGTTTTGTTGTCGCTGTTTGAGTGTTTCTGCTTTCTAGAAGACAGGAGAGGAGGAGCATGAGACAATTTTGATGCATCCAAATAAGGATGGACTATGTACCAACTGGCTCTGAAGCTCAGAAGGTCTGGATTGAAGAGAAAACACTGTAAGTCATCTGCACAGAGATTAGTTCTGCCCATTCCAAAGCTGTCACTCACAGTGAAGCTGGAACCTAGGCACAGTGTGACACGTTATTTGTCCGTTCATCCTCCCAATGAGAATGTAAGTTCCCTGGGCAGTGATGATCACAGTTGATGTTTGTGTTATCTTAGCTCTTCCCAAACTTCTTGCATAAATAGCATGTCAACAAAAACTATTGACAAGTAACCGCAATGGAGATACACTCTACCAAATACAGACCTACAGAAATCATTTTAAAGTGTTGGCTATTTAATGTATTCTATCATGTTATTTATAATTTTATCTATTCATGTATTTTCTCACTAGAGAATACTTATGTGTCTCAGAAATACAATTCGTTATGCGATCAGATGCAATGGAATGGCTGGGACCTCCCTGGACCTTTAAAAAGCCAACTGAATACAAACCTTCACGAAACATACTCTAACAGTTTTTAAAGGAAAAAAGTGTAACTGTTAAACAGTGTTTAACAGTATAACATTTCCTGAAAATCTTATACAGGTTTATTTATTTATTTACAGGCATTAACAGAATTTTGTGCCTTCACTAATCAAGAAAATTTAAAAAAAAATAAAATAGAAACAACATGTTGTGATCACAAACCCTGAAATTAACTATCTATATTTTATATGTAATATGTGTTTATATTATTTAATCTCCATTAACAAAATGAGAGTTCTATTTGCATTAAAATTAAAGGGGTACTGCACATGCTACATCCGACTGCACAGCTTCATTTTGCTTTCACTGTTCTTTTTAATTATCTTCCAATGAAACATGATATATATATATCTAGAGTTAAAAGGGTCAAAGGAATAAAAAGCCACTCAAAAACTTTGTTATTTCTCTTCAGTCTTGGTACACTATCTTGGCTAGCCTGGTATTCACTATGTAGCATACAGTAGCATCAAACTGCTCCAACTTCCCTAATCCTGATATTACAGATGTGTGCTCCCTCATCTGGCTGAAACTTTTTAAAAAGTAAGTATTGGCAGTTATATCAATTCAACCTCATATGTTTTTATGGATATGAAAAATTTTGCACAAAGTATTTTAACAAAAGATAGAACCCTGTTCATACCACTTCTGTCTAACTTTACAAGTATGAGTCACACACTTCAACTTAATCTTCAGGATGCTCAACACTAGACATACAGATTTCCAATTCTTCTGCTGTTTGATCTTCTATTAGCTTAACATTATACAGCAAAACTGAATGATACTGTATTTTTTCAAACCATATACTTTCATATATAGCTTGAAATCTTTAATAAATTTAAAATTTGACAGCACAAACTAGTAAGAGACACTAATTGATAGGATTAATGCTTCTTAGATCATGTTAGAGAAAGATAAAATATACTAAAAGAAAAAACTCATCAGATGTTTCTGGGAGTTGCCACTTGCCATTGATTACACTTTTATTAATTAGGACTCTAAAAAGGTCTGTTCTGCACAAAGCTGAACAATCTGGAAAGCTCTAAATTCATGACAATGACCTTGGACTTCCTCAGAATGATTGTTAACACACTCTGTCATTAGTAAAACCTGCTCCAACACATGTCCCATCTGCCAGCGCCCCATCTGCAAAAGAGCTTCTTATTCTTGTAGCCAGTACAACTTCTGCCTGCTTCCTCCTCGTCTCTACACACCAGCTGTATGGTAATGAGTGTGAGCAGCTGAGAAATACTGCATGATAACAAAGCTAATATGAAAACAGCAGAACAGCACTTCCCCTCTGGGAAGCAGTTGCAGCAGGAACATAACTGATAAGCTATGAGACAGGGTGCAGACAAGAATAATGCTTAGGCCTCTGTGTGTGGGGGGCTTCATACATGTAAGCATGTTAAAGCATGGTTCCTATACGACTAAATTATAAAAGAATGAAGAAAGCACAGCATAGCAAAGAAAGGCCTAAATGCTTAAGTGTATCTGCTGTCATATGAAGCTGAGTCCTTCCAACGCTTTGGCGTCTCTCCCTCCACAGTAATGAGCCCCGCTTTGATCAGACCATTTTCAAAGATGCCATCAAGTGTGCTCCACTTCTTAATTACTGAATTTGAGGGGCTGAAGAAAGAGAAAGGGTTTCAGAATTTAAAATCATAAATGGAAGGGACTGACTAGAGACAGTGAAGGAAACAACAGAACACATGAACCAATAAACTGTTTTCAATTCTTATTTAGCACTTGTAAAAAATCTACTTAACGGGATTCCAAGCCAACACGTTTATTCTAAACATGTGGAAATCTGCAAACAAAATACAAAGATGTCACCTATCATTTTTTCATTGATATAGACATAATGGGGTTAATTTTTACACAGGGTAGTCACACTGAATTCATCTACATAATGTGAGTAGAACCAAGCTATGTGAACTTTCTATAGGCAGAGGTTACCAGTCATTCAGCAAACTAAAAAATAACTATACAAAATGGATGCTATGCATTTTCTTTCACAATTTAAAAAGTATTCAAAACAATAATTCTAAAAATAGTAAAATGTATTAATATATCAGAAGTAAAAGTAAGATGTGTTGATACTGAGAACTGATCTCACTCTTTAGCCACATGGGCTTGAAGACAGCGAGCTCTTGTTACAGAGCCACACTTCCTATGGACTCTTTTGTTTGGCCATCACAGTAACCCTATGAGGTAGTACTACTCTCTCCATTTACGAGGCTGACTTACTAAGGTTCACTTAGTAAAGGAAAGAGTAAGAGCTCACACCTAGGTCTGGACAGCACTACACACTTAAGCTGTCTGCTCTTCTGACATGAACCAGCAGTGAAGCCTGGGGCTGCTTTGTTCACTGCTGATTCTCAGTGTGTCAAGTAGTCCTCGGATCGTGGGAAGCATTGAAAACAACAAAGTAATACATGAAAAACAACTGCTTAGTTCTCTCCTAGTGAGAGTCAGAAAGAAAAAAAAAAACCTACAAAAATCCATAAGTTTGTAGTAATCTCACTACTTTAATATTGAAAAATAGTATATACCAATTAAAGAATCTTAAAGTAAGACTATATTAATCTAGGTTTTGTTTGCTTGACAAGTTGACAAAAAAAACTTTCCTCATTCTTGAAAAGTTCTTATAAAGCAGTTAAAAACAAACTGCACTGACTTTAGTAGTTTGCAAATTTTCATGAATTAGTGACATTTTGTTGTCTAACTACAAATGAATTTTACTCTTTTAATTAACAACATATCCCTTGACTTCAAATACAAATTAAGGATGAGTTTCTGTAAAATCAGAGTTTTGCATAATCCACATAAGAACCTGAATTGGATTTCACAAAGCAGGTGCAACCGTGCATTTAAAAGTGAGATATATTGTTATCATTTGGCCAAGAACAAGCCTGTAACTGCAATAGCTTAAAAATCCTCAAATTCAGACAAGATTTACAAAATGGTGCAATACTGCCCCTATATGTTCACTGTAGTAGTAACAATGACATTTTAAATCTAAGCCAGTAAAAGATTTCTGTGGATGACTGAAAAGCTGTTTAGGCTTAAATTGCTCACAAGCAATTTAACTATTATTATGAACCACCACACACAAAAATGTAAATAAGCACAAGAATAACAACTTTCATGTCCACACTCAAGACCAGTGAGGAAGAAATTTAAGGTAACAGAGTGTTATTCAATAGTTCTATATTTTTTTCTTCTCAAAACAGAACTCAATGCCATCGTATAAAGATATCACAACCCCAAAACACGCATGTTAACTGCCCATGTACTTTTAGATCAGTATTTAAAGTTTTCTGTCTTGGGTTTCTTTAGGCTTATATTTATTTATCTGAGATAGGTGGTTGTTAGTACCTCAGCAGAAAAGTGTTTCAAAAACTCCTAGATTATTCCTATTATTATTTAACTGGTTGGTGTGTTAGAGACAGTTAACTTATGTAACATCACAGTCAGCGAGAGGGAGAGCAAAGAACTCAATTCTGACCCAGGAATAATTCAGAAGCAAACCACTGGGATGTGACTGACAGGACATTAAAGACTCTCAAACAAAAGTCTCATTATAAAAACATGAGTAAAGGGAAATCATGTATATTCTTTAAGAGAATTCAAACTATATTTTCTGTACTAGAATTTCTGAGAACAAACATGTATTTTAGTAAGGGCCACAACAAGTGTGTTTATCCATGTATGTGTATATACTTATGAAGAAACTTTAACATAAATTATTGCCAACAAATTTTAAAATAGAAGTGCATAATAAAAGATGGCTGGGAGATGACTCAGCAGCCAAGAGTGTGTACTGGACTCGGAGAAGACCTGAGTTTGGATCTAAGCACTCATTATTAGATGGCTCACAACAACCTGTAACTCCAGTTCTTGGCGATACAATACCTTGGGCCTCTGTGGAGCCCTGCATAGATGTACGTACACACACACACACACACACACACACACACACACACTTTTAAGTACATAATAAATAAATCATTAAAAAATAAAAATAAGTGTCTGCTGACACATTGTATTTTGGCACAATCCAAATACAAGTGCATCTTGTAACTATAATGATTATCTTGCTTACTTAATAACTATTTGATGAATGAATGAAATCATGTACCCATGGTTTTGTTTTTGTTTGAGACAGGGTCCCACTATGCAGCCCAGATTGAGTTGAGCTCAAACATCTTCCAGTCTTAATCTTCCAAGTGCTGGCATTATAGGAAAGTACAGAGTATCTAGCTTGTTCTTCTGGTTTTTGGACATATAACTATAACAGGAGATACGTCTCTCAAGGGACAGAAAGGCCATCAGTGGTCTCCTTATGGGAAGCCACTCTGTCTTAATCCACTAGCAAAATGCACAGCGAATAGACATATTCTGTAATGGACGGTTAAACTTAATTTAGCTTTGTTCTTATTTTAATGTGCACAGACCTTCAAACGTGGTTGGGGTTCTTTGCCATCATTTAATGTATACATCTGTCATATCTTAATCACTAATGAAAATATTTAAACTGTAAACTGTCATTATATTACATTCACCTATCTATAACTAGGTAATAGAATTTAGGTGTTTATCCATGCAATACATGCTTTAAATTCATATATACATAGAGACTTAAGAGAAAGTTTAAACAATCCTGAAACCTCCCCATGTCTTCACTCTTTATACATAAATGACAGTTTGAATGTTACAGTTCAACAGACTTGGCTCTCTAACTTTGAAGACAGCTGCATTCGTATTTGTACACTCTGAACTTTAGAAAGGTGATACAGCACATAAACCACATATTACAAAAACTTCTAGCACATTACATTATTTCTGCAACAAAATAATCACTTAGATAAGTATTAAAGGAAGCCATCGTATGTCAACTTTGTAAGTCTAAGTTTCTAGGACTTTAGCTAGATTTCTGGTGTACAGGCAAGGGACTGGGCAGACTTATTTCAAACAATTTATTCTGCCAGGAACTTCTAAGTTTATTTTTATAGTATTTTTTTTATTTGCTGCTCACTCTACAAGTCTTGATATTCAACTCATTTCCTAAAATACAAATTACAGGTGTTGAGTACCCTGCCTGTTGGTATCAAGGCTACTCACCATCTGTACAGCATTTCCTCAGTGTGGTTGAAGATCTGTATAGCCTGTACTCATTGAATTTGCTTTATACTTAGATTTAACAAAGGAGGCAAGACCCAATACTAGTAAGATCTGATAACAGTATGTCTAGAAAGGAATGTCATGATTAGATACTGAGATCGTCATATGTGAAGAATGTAGACCACACATTTTATGAAAAGATTCATTCAAGGCTCTCAGCTCTGTTCCATGTACTTAGTATCTTTGGTTGGCCATCAGTACTAGCATCACACCATAGGCAAGATCAAAGTGATACTAGCTGCAGTGCAATGAAAATCCACTCTACTGTGATTAGGCTGACTAACATAACAGTCCTGTGGCCTGACTACCTCATTCAGAATTACTTATCTCCTAGTGAGTTGTAAGACAAGTTCTTAAATCCCCCACCTGACACCTCAGATCTCTCATACATGTACGTAGGGATAACGTAACTCAATCTACTTCTGGAGGTTATCTTATGTACTATATGAGGGTATTTTTTAGAAATACTTATCTCATCTGTATATCTGCATACCAAATTACTTTCACTGCTTCACTTTATTGTCATCAAAACAGCAGCATCTGTAAGACTATCTATCTATGGGCTTCGAAGAGCACAGAATTCTCTCTAGTCCTGTTAATCCAAAGGTTGGAGAAAAGCTCTCAACTTGGTTTTGAGTATTCTGTGTTTATTGGCACAACGCAGGTGGATATTAGCGACAAGAGAATTAACACAAAGAAACGAGATGAAATTACAAACAACAGTCTACAGTTCCTGCCATCCTCAGGTCAACTGTTTGAAAACAAAGCTATCTGAAGTTTTTTCTTTTCTTTTTGATTTTATTTAATCTTTTTTTTTATACTCTAGATTTTATCTCCCTTCTGGTCCACCTTCTGACTGTTCCACATTCCATACCTCCCCCTCACCCCCAGACCTCTCCACCCCTGGGACCTCCAGTCTCTTGAGGGCTAGGTGCATCTTCTTTGACTAAACCCAGACCCAGCAGTCTTCTGCTGTATATGTGTTGGGGGCCTCACATCAGCTGGTGTATGCCATCTGGTTGGTAGTTCAGTGTCTGAGAGATCTCGGGGCTCCAGGTTGAGACTGCTGATCCTCCTACAGGGTCAACCTCCTCTTCAGCTTCTTCCAGCTTTTCCCTAATTTATCCACAGGGGTTAGCAGCTTCTGTCCATTGGCTGGGTGTAAATATCTGCATCTGACTCTTTCAGCTGCTTGATGGGTATTTTGGAGGGCAGTCATGATAGGTCCCTTTTTGTGAGTGCTTCATAGCCTCAATAATAGTGTCAGGCCTTGGGACCTCCACTTGAGCTGGATCCCACTTTGGGCCTGTAGCTGTACCTCCTTTTCCTCAGGCTCTTCTGCATTTTTGTCCCTCCAGTTCTTTCAGACAGGAACAATTATAGGTCAGAGTTTTTGACTGTGGGATGGCAACCCCATCCCTCACTCAATGCCCTGTATTTCTATCGAAGTGGACTCTACAAGTTCCCTCTCCCCACTGCAGAGCATTTCATCCAAGGTCCCTCCCTTTGAGTCCTGAGAGTCTCTTAACTCCCAGGCCTCTGGTGCATTCTACAGAGCCCCCCTACCTCCTACCTCCCGAGGTTGCCTGTTTCCATTCTTTCTGTTGGCCCTCAGGGCTTCAGTCCTTTTCCCCCACCTAATACCTGATCATGTTCCCCTCTTCTTCCTGTCCCCTTTCCCACCCAGGACCCTCCCTCTCTTCCCCCCTCCTGTGATTGCTTTCTTCTCCCTCCCAAGTAGGTTTGAGGCATCCTCACTTGGGTCCTTTGGCTTGTTAACCTTTTTGAGTTCTATGGATTGTATCCTGAATATTCTGTACTTTTTAAGCTAATATCCACTTATTAAGGAGTACATTCCATGCATGTCCTTTTTGGTCTGAGTTACCTCACTCAGGATGATATTTTCTAGTTCCATCCATTTGCCTGCAAAATTCAGGATGTCCTTGTTCTGAAGTCTTTTCTTAACTGTTGGGGGGGGGGCCCTCTTTGAACAATGGCCCATTTAGTCATTTCCCCTTTTGTATTACAATGGTTTTAAGTTTTACCACAGATGGAAGATGCTTAAAAGGTTGTAGGGTTTTGTTTGTTTGCTTGTTTGTTTTAAATTTTTGCATAGCCCTACATAGCAGCTTCTATTCGTAGCCAGTGCTTTGCATGTTAGAGACTACAGTTTCCCCAGGAAACTCCTGATTTCTACTCTATTTACTCATGTCTGTAAAATGTACTCATGTCAGGAAGGAAGGAAGGAAAAGATTGGTAGGATTGTAAATTGCACGATGTTACATGGTAAGTAACTTGCAGTCTTACAAGACATGGGGGATCTGAAATGTCAACCTTTCTAATGTTCTAGTGGAGCAAGAAGCAACATTTCTACCTCCTCAGTCAATGCTGTTTCTAGATCAGCTCCTACCACAATACTGATCATCTTCGTCTTCCAAGTATTAGGTTTTTCTCTCTTTTAGCCTTTTCTGACATTTTCAATCCCCGTGCCTCCTAAGTGACTCTCAAAAGCACCTCCTACATGACTACATTGCGCACTTGTTTCACCTTCATTTTCAAAATTGGTAAGTAGTAATTACATTTAAAATTAAGTGTCAAACCGTATCTGAGTTTGGTTAAATTTAGAAAATAAAATATTCAAAATCACAGCTGCATAGTCACTTTAAAACACAGTAAACAAAAACATGCCATGCTCCTAAAGTACAAAAACACCTAGAAGAAATTGCCAACTTTAACAGCTATTTCAACAAAACAGTTATAAAAACCTGTACACTAACTTTCGCCTGTGTATCACTTGCAGCATAAAAAGTATTGGAGTCAGCCTCTGTGATCTAAGAGTTGAGAGCCTAACTGAAGCCACCAAGTGTTTCTACAAAGTGTCACAGGACACCACTGAGCAGCCCAAAGCAGGCCAAGGGCAATGGTGGAACAGCGAGTGCACAGGGGTCAAGGATAACAGATGAGGTCGACTAGGCACAAAGAAGCATGGCACCTGGAGGAAGGCGCAGCCAGCCAGGCTCCACGGTGAGGTCTTGGAAGAACCTGGAGACAAAGATCCATAGGTAACACAAGGGGGTTGACATGTGGTAAAATGTTATATATTTATCTCTGCTAAAGAGATACTTGTGAATGTTTATATATTCTGCTGAAGGTTCTGGAAAGGGACACTGAACTGTGTGGAAACCAAGTTGAATTGTGGTTGTCCACCAAGGCGTTTTAAAAAGATGACTTGCTAAAAGTATGATGATCAAAAGTTAATGTGGCAGGAACAGAACTCAACAGAGAGAGGAAAGAAGGGTAAGCCTAGAAAGTGGCCAATGGGCAAAGCTCGGGCAGATGTGACCTAAGTAACACTGTGTAAGCAACAGGCAAGTGTCCAGCAGCTGCTGCTGCTAGCATGGGAAGGACTCTCGCAATGGAGATTATTAATAGCAGTACACTTTGGGAGAGGCCACCATTAATACTGTAAAACTATCTCACTAAAATCCAGGAGTGTAAGAGTATAATGTTACATAAAAACCGAGACATCTATCAGAGACCAGCAACAAACAGACAACGCAGAATCAGAAATACATTTTTAAAATTACACACGTGTGGACAGTCTATTTGGACAAAGACACAGAAACAGAAACATAGCTAAGAGAAGAGAAGAAAATCCATAGAATTGGAAATAATATAGGTGACAAGTCTCTGGCAAAGGTTCTTTTTCCACAAACAAAGATGATCACTATGAACAAATAATTTTGGATCTATTTTCATGTTTTCTTCATGTAGTATAATGATATGTACTTAATAGAAATATTGGACCAGACATAAAATGTTTACATAAGAATAAATAGGCTTGGGACTATCTGTATGTTTTATAGCAAGGTTAGATGAGCCCTGTGGTATCTTAAAATTGGAATAATTTTCTGGAAAACAATTCATTACTATCCACTAAGAACAAAATAAAGTTAATTCTTTACCAAGTAATTCTACATCTACAAATCTGTGAATAATATTATTAAAAATTTTGTGTATACACACGTCCGAAGCATGTCACTATTCAAATTAACAACTGTAGAAGAATTATGGCACATTCATGTGGCAGATTAGACAACTTGCTAGTACTCACAGTCTTGGAGAAACACAAGCAATACACTAAGAATGAATCTAACTGCCAATTTTGTGTAAAAATAATTAAATATATAAAATTATTTATATTTTGTTTTCTGAGCAGTAGAATTACTAACAATTTAGGAAACTGTAAAGAAAATCTTTTCTTTTGCATATAATAAGCATGTCCTATTTTTGAGATGTAAGTTATTAAAGGAAAATAAAATTTACTACATAGGTTATTCAATTCAGATAATTTGGGGAGATATTACACTTCTAAATTCAGAATGGCACTAATTTATACTTTTGCTTTACCAAGAAAGCCCCTCATGATTGTGGTATAGTTTTTAGTAACATGAAAAATCTCTACACATATGAAGATTTTACTACAAACAAGATCATTAGAGACATTCTTCCTAAAAACGAAATAAAACAAGAAAATAAACAAACAAAAACCCAATACATTTTCTTAATAATTGTGGCAGACCTTTTCTGAAAAATTAACTGGCTGATCTAAAGTCCACTAAAAGAACAAGATTAAAATTACATACAGCCTAAACTAACTGAAGTTTATACATACAAAACAATCCATTAGGTTATGTCTGAAAGAACACTAAAAATTTGAATACAGCTTTGTCTCTATTAATGGCACAATGATTAAGAAACAATCCAAACCCTAAACAGTGTTGCTGAAGAGGTGCTGTGTCACTCTGTCCTCATCGAAAGCACTAAGGCCATGCACAGGACGGACAGTGCACCGGCATGACGGAGACATGTCTCAATGGCTGCCAGCTGAACTCAGCTGATTAGGTATAATCCCTGGCTAAAAAGGCAACAAAGAACAATCCAGCCAGGGACATAAACATTTCAAGATTTTAATGAGTAAAAGTGTCTCATAATGTGTGGCTTAAGTTAAAAATCTTGAAGGTGATTCCATAAGACATTTTAAGATTACAAATGGACTGTGCTACAAAAATTTACTTGTTATCGATGCTTTGAAACTTGAAGTATTTCCCCCAGAGAAATAAATTTTAATGTAATATGCTCCCAGATTTATCTTCCAAACCTACTTATCACAGTGAAACATGCCAAGCATGTGAGGAAAAGGTGTATGTAGACCACAGGGATGGTAGTAAGGACAGCAGGTAAGATCACTGCTCAGATTCACCATGAAAACTGTTTGAGTCTCTGTTCCCTGGACTACTGAAAAACTTCTTGGTTTACAGTATTCAGCTCACATTTAAGTTGCTAAGGACCATAATGGCTAAAAAAAAAAAATCCAATAGTGCAGTACCTAGGCTACATATTGGGCTCGTTAAAAATCAACTATGGTAGTACACACACCAAAAATCTGGTATTAGGTAGGACACGGCAGAAGAATTTCTGGTTCAAGGCTAGCCTGAACTACTCAGTAAGACTGTCTCAAACCACAAACATAAATGGACAACAGAAAAGAACCCACGAGTCCTTTCCCACACTCACTGCCTGTCTCCAAGCTCTACCCCTCTCAGTCTTCCACGCTGAACAAACACAACCAGATGTCTAAGAATCTGATCTGAATCAAAACAGTAACACTTCAGAGTAATTCTACACAAATAGTCTAGATGCTTGAGTGTTCCAAAGCTGGAATGAGTGAATAAGTAAGATTTATACGGTCTAATATTAACTGTAATACTGGTTTTCTTCTAATATACTAAGAGTCACCAATATTTTTCTTAGTAAAAAGAAAAATCAATTCTGCATTCTTGTTTTAGATGTGACCAAAAATGTAGAAAAGTAATGAAATTGGAATTTTAGAATGTTACTGATGTTACTATCATAATTAAGAGCATTTCAGTTTCAAGGAAAAATAAAGCATTTCTGTTCTCCTAAAGGATCATCAAAGCTCCTTAAAATTACAAGTTAAACCCCCAAATCTCCTTGATATTAAGAATTACCTATAGAACTTATCTTTTAAGATTACTTTTACAGGTGTATGTGCGTGCGTGCGTGCGTGCGTGCGTGCTTGCATGTGTTGTATGAAGGGGAAGTCTCTCTGAATGTGAATGCAGGTGCCTGTGAAGTCCAGTAGAGGGTGCCAGTGGGGTAGGAAGTACAGGTATCTGATATGTGGGGACCAAACTTGTAGCTACTATTATGAGAGCAATCTGCACTATAACAACTGAACGATCGCTCTGGCCTGATTACAGAGCTGATTTTTACCAAACATTCCAGCTGATGGGTTCCTCAATGCTAAAGTATTTTAACTCAATAGTGACTGATAGCAGCTAGTTTGTTATTTATTTACTGTTACAAAAAAACTTTAATGCTCACACACCTTAGGTGAGGGCCTAGAAAACCTAATAAATTAGACTACCCACATAGCTGTGATACTCTGATAAGATGAACACATTTTCTTTAAAAAAAAAAAAATAAGAGATGAAAGTTAAAATCATAGCTATAATTATGGTTATAAAGAATTTCCCACAATTTTCATACTGTCACACTTTTGATTTTGTTCAAAACATTATCCACACAAACACCAACTGAGTCAGCAACTATGGAAGGAATATGACCTCTCCAAAACATCTGGCATAAAATATGATCAAACTATATGGCATATCAGAAGAATTCTCTCATAAACACTTAAAATATCTGTCATACTAAACTAACAAAGATGATGAAAATCGATTTAAAGCAACCAAATGTGGAAAGAGAAGGTCTCATAACTGATGTTTCCAGGAGTCAGAGGCAATGAGTCATGCCACAGTCAACACTGTTTTTATAAAACAAAACCTAGACGTACTGATTGCTTAAAAGATTGCTTCAAATCTTTAGCCATGTTCTTTACTTCTAATTTTCTAGAACAACTTTCATTTCCATACTTAGTTGTATCATGGCATTGCAGCTGCAAGGCTATAAGTTAGCATAGTAACCTAGAAAAGTCAGAGCAGTGACATCAGAAAACCTGCCGGAAACCATCAAGGTCCTCGTTAATTCTTCCTACAGGATCAGCTTCTATGTAGTCTCCAAACAACTGCACTACAACAGAAAGTCTTCTGCAAACTAAAACGCTGTAAGTTTGTTACAAAATAAGAACAAGAGAACAAAAGTAACTTGGTTATTAATACTTTGTTTAATGGAAAAAAGGCCTTATGTTTTTGTTTGCTAATTTTTGTCTTTTAAACCTATTTGTGTTGGTATTTTCTTTTACAGAAGGAGTAAACTAATCACTTATTTTACAGCTCTGGCATCACAGCTGTCAGAGCCTCTTGTAAAATCTCAAATTTGAGCAGTGACCTCACTCCACAGCAGCTTTCAAACTGACAGGTGAAAGACAAGGAACCATGAAGACAGAACAAACAGAAAAGGAAGAAGAAACAGGACGAGAGAACACTTCGGGTTCTAGTTTCAAAATTTAGAAGACATCGTTTAACTTCATTTTCCAACATGGCTGCCACTTACTTCAGATATAAGTTGAAATCACTCAAAAGGAACTAAGCTAATTAAAAAAAAATGATAAAGCTTACTTAAGCCTCAGTTAAAGTCTCTATAGAGACAAAACTAGTTTTCTAGTGTTATGGATTATTCTCCTTGCCCCCTTCAGTTAAAAAAAGTAACTATAAGAGATATAAGACACAGATTATACTAAACAAGTTCTCATCTACTTCAAAAAAAAAAAACAGACAGACAGACAGACAGACACACACACACACACACACACACACACTTGTTTGGGCCTACTACATTCAGGATCATAAACATATTTCATATCTATAAATACATCACTCTAGTAAATAATTCAAAATGGCAACACCAGCTAAGTCAGAAGAAACATGTATTGCTAATACTACAGCTTCAGTGGGTCATATTGAAAAAAAAAAATCCTTGAATCTTACATTGATTATACATTTACACTAGTTCTGCAAAATCCAAGTTAGTTTGGGATGGCTACATATAAACTATATCACAGAGCAGTGTGTTACTTCTGTTTCTGCAAAACAAGTGACATCTCTTTTAATTTATGAAGTTTCAATTCATGAAACAGCTTGTAAAAATAACCCAGCTTTATGGGCCCAAGAAGCCTAAGGACCTGCCTGGAGTGCTCGTTACACTAGATGCTGCATTTCCCACAAAATAAAAGCTACAAAATTGAGATTCTAATATTTATCAGCATATTTCAAGACATATCTTTCTCACATTTACCACTTGAAATAAGTTTACAGGATTCTAATTTCATGAACAACAGAGGAGACAAAAGGGCGAGTGGGTACCCCGTCAGGCTCCAGATCACCTCTAAAGCTGCTGCCCTGCACGCTTTCCCTGGCTACACACCGCATTGTTAGCTTTCCTCACAAATACACACGGGAAATCTGAAGCAGTGCTTAACCAGAAAAGAAATAGCACTTAAATAAACATTCACGCTTTCAAATGTTACAGACTTACCCGTCTTCGACAAAAGGGCAGGCCCTGGGCAATGATGCTAATGCTAAATATCTTCATCACAGTCTGATGTGGCAGAGGCTCTTTTGCACTTTTAAGATCAACAGGAACCAAGCCATGGTTCACAGGAGCTTTTCCAGGTTTTGACATTTTAAACTCCTCTTGGTTGATGAACACTCTCTACATGTACTACAGGCACATTACTAAAACACTCACCACCAAACTGAAAAAACTACTAGTAGTTTTAAAAGGCTGAGAACCCAAGGCCCGCTGCAGCTTTTGTCTTCCAACCTTCTCTTTGCGAATGTCCTGACCTGTCTGAGGCTTGGTGAAGTGCAAACTGTCCTAGAATAGCCAGGAATTATAAACTCCTGAAGTGAGCGCTCCTGCTCCTGCCAGTCAAACAGCTGGTGAGCTCCCCCAGCAAGTGAGCAGTGCGGACAGGAGCAAAGCAGGGCTGGGCGGCAGGGTCCTGGGAGCACTCAAACTAAATAACCAAGGTGCTCCCTAGAAAGGGGAAAGCAAGAGTTTCTTTATAAAATTCAAAACACACACAACTGTATGTTTTCTTAAAAGTCCTTTCTCAAAAGTCACCATAAGTGTCTGAAGAATACTTTGAGTGATTCAAATTTAAGAAGTGTTTATGCATGTTGAAAACAACATGCTTATTCAGCCTCATCTGCATCAGTGGGTGCTCTTTTCAAGTGTCTGTCAGTATGCTTTTTCCCTTTCCTTACAGATCATTCTTTATCTCATGCTCACCAAGACAGTAAACATACCCTACCTCTCTCTAGCTATTAATAACCTTGAATCATCTTACTAGGGATTATCAAACTCAGTTTCTCTGTAATTCTCAAATAGTCCCTGAGTCTATTATAATAGCCACATGACTGACTGGGGGCACATAAATTGTTTATTATTTATAAAATAAACTATGATAGGCAGTTATCACAGACGTCACTTTTCAACATGAACATGCTCTAAGAAACCCATGGCAGTGTGTGTACGTCATCGAGTACTCTGACAAAGAGGTAGATGAAATGTTGAATGATTCATGGAGATTCTTAGTGCTTAATTCTACCAACATATCAGTTAGACAAACCTTCCTAAAACATTTTTTTGTTGTTTTGTTTTTGTTTTGTTTTTCGAGACACGGTTTCTCTGTATAGCCCAGGCTGTCCTGGAACTCACTCTGTAAACCAGGCTGGCCTCGAACTCAGAAATCCGCCTGCCTCTGCCTCCCAAGTGCTGGGATTAAAGGCGTGCGCCACCACTGCCCAGCTTAAAGAACTTTCAATAGAACTTTACTAATGCCCAAGGTAAACTTTGGAGGCAAAGACTCTACTTGAAAGTATTCCCAAACTATTAGTTGGAGTATAATCTCAAATATTTCTTTAAACTAACCACTTAGGCTGACCTCAATCCTGCAGCCAGGAATGGCCTTGAACTGGGGCTCTTCCTGTCTCTAACTCCCAAATGCTAGAATTACAGGGTGAGCCTCCTCATTGGGCTTCTTCCCATAACCCCTCCCACTTTGGAAAGATCAAGCTTACTCTATAAGTAGACTAATGAAAAGAAAAGACAGTTTATACACGAGAAATATTCCTAGCCCAATCCTGATGTTCTTAAACCAGGTCTTTCTAATGCCAAATTTGAAATGTAGTTTAAAATGCAAACTCACCGGCAGTACACACGGAAATCGGAATATGAGGGATAACATTGTAACTGCTATGAAAAGTAGTATGGTAGCTCCCCAACCTTATGCAAGGTCAACAGGTCACTCCGAATTTCCACTTCTGGACAGACAGACAGACAGACAGACACACACACACACACACACACACACACACGATTTAAAAGCAGGAATCTGACTACAAGTACCATGATTGTAGCAGCATTACTCTCAACAACCACAACGTGCAAATAACCCAAGTAAGCAAAGTGCTACACACACAGTTGCATGTTTTCTGCCTTCAAAAAGAAAGTCTCAATACATCATTGAAAGTTGAGGCTATCACACTAAGTAAAACGAGCACATTACAAAGAGACAGGTGTAGCATGACTCCACTTATAATCCAAACCTTAGTGTGTGGGGACAGTTTAGTTCAGAAACAGAAAGCACAAAGGTGAACCTAAAGGTGTGGAGAGTTGCTGCAGAGTTTCAGGAAAAAAAAAAAAAATGGGAGAGTTCTAGAGTGTACGTAATGCCACTGAATACACATGAACAAGGTAAAAACATTAGTTTTTATGTTACATGTGTTCAACTACAGTAATAAGTGTAAAAAGTAAATGATAGTAGACTACAACAACAGTCCTTAACCCAGACACTAGAGACTTGGCTTATCAGACTTCAGAGTTCTCGCTGTTCAAACCTGAGGGCCCGAGTATGAAGCTTTGCACTCACCCACAAAATAAAGCTGGTGTGGTCCCGTGAGTCTGTAACGGTTGTGCAGGGAACTGAGATAAGAGGATCCCTGGAGACTGTTAGCCTCTACCCTAGCTCCAAGAGTCTGTCTTATATCTCAAGGAAATAAGGCAAGGGGTGATTGCACAGGATATCCAGTGCCTTCCTCTGTCTTCTGCATGGGAGTACATAGCACAGACACCCACATACATCCACACACATACACTTATTTTCTTATAAAATAAGTTATGAAGGGCAGTGATCACAGTCACATGTCACTTCTAAACAATGACATGCTCTAAGAAATGAATGGCAGTGCATGCACTACATCATTCCCCAACAAAGATCCACGGTTAGGACAGAGAAAAGAGCGTAAGGACACTGGGAATCTATACACTATTATGCCTCAGGGGTGAGGTGGAGGGTTTACAACTGATAGTTAAGAGAAAGGTGTCTATGGTCCCATCAGCCTCTCCAGAAGAAATGCCACCATCTCCCAGTCTGTGAGGATCCTTGATGCCCACTTTATTTCCTAGAGGAAGACTGACATTTTGTTCATATAATTAGAACCCTCACTCATATTCTGTCTCTTAAGAATATCCCTTTTGCTAATGTATCCCCAGATATAATCACTATTTTGCTAAAATTACAATATAATTTTATACAAATTGAGATCTTTATTCTTAATACAATGTATTTCAGTAATAATCTCTGAAAACAATTAGCACTTCTAATTCCTTTCAAAACTACAGGGAAGATATCATCTAAACTAAATGATATTTCTGTGTTTAAACAAAAACAAAAATAAAAGAGGCCTGTATATTCTGTGAGGTTAGCATTTATTTTGCATATAAAAACATACCAAACAGCCCAGTTGCAATTTAACTTTTATTTAGCCCACTGATTCATTAAATAGCACAATGAACACTGTCTGTACTCACATTTACACTTAAAAGCCTCAAAGACCTGTAAATCCACATTGTTTACGTGTATGTTCTTTTAAGATCTAGATTCTCAGATCCAGCCAATCTATGCAATCTTTAAAGTCTGATGTAAGTGGGGAAGGAATATGGGAGTTTAAAGGAGCTGGGACAGGGAAAAACTTTAAGTGTACATAAAAGTTTTCTCCCTTAGTTTCTAAAGAATTAAAAAATTACTATGAAGGAAATGGAGTTTTCCATGTTCCCATGATTATTTTTGACAATAGAAAAACTCAGAAGAGAAAGTGAATACTGTTGTATATCAGAAACTGCATTTTCAGAAGCACTAAGTGGTAGCATTCTAAACTCTTTTAAATTGGTAAATAGCTGCCCTCAACTGGATAGTGCAGAGCACTGCAACTCTAGCAAACCTAACACTAAATGGAAGTGTCTAGCCAAGCCTGACATAAAAGTTCTTTAGTGATGATCAACGCGAACTATTAACTTCCAAGTGTCTGTGCTTTGAGGAATTCTTATTTCTGAAGCCATGTTGCCAATCTAGGATGGAAATGTGAAAAATATCATACACTTCAAATATACAATGATCAATAAAGGAAACCTGGACAGCAGGACAACCGGGACAGTGTATAGCATCATGACCACTGACATTAAGCTAGAGCCAGCTTCACGTGCTTAAGTATTCAAGAAAACCACAATCCATGAAGGGCTTGTGGACAGTGTACATGGCTCCTCAATTACTAACACAGTAAGCTGGTTTCCTTACATTGCCCAGACTAGCCTCAAATTCCAGGTCTCAAGCAATCTTCTCTCCAAGGATCCTCTTACCTCAGCTTCTACATAAAACTGACACTGCACCAGCCTTAAGAAACTGATTTTGTATAGTAAGTTTTCACATTTTTTTCCAATGGGAAAAATATTAACACATGCTATTGGATCTCAGTATTACTCAATGTTTCTGTGAACTTAAGCTACTTTTGTTAACACCACTGCGTTCCTGGTGAAACAGATTCCCTAAAGGGAAGGAAGGAACAGAAGACTGAGAGTGAAATTCTACAGTCTGGAGTGCATACTGTAGCTCTATTAGTCTCATGTATATGCCTGTACATGTCTCATAATGCTAGATTATCAATTTAATGAGCCTTCTTTTATCACAAGTTAGCAAAGTTAACTTTACAAAACATATCCAAGGGTCAGCAACATGGTTTAGTGAAGAAAAGTGCTTACTGCCAAGCCTGATGACCTGAGTTTGATCCCTAGGATCCAAATGGTAGGAAAGACCCAACTCTTAAAGGTTGTCCTATGACCTTCATGTACATGTGCTTTATTTTTTATTTACTTGTAAGTAAATAAATAAATAAATAAATGTGATTTTTAGAAACTTTAAAATAGAATACATGTAAACAAAACTCACTGCTTCAATTCAGTAGTATATACTCTTTAAAAACAGGCAACTATGATAGTGTAGATATCAATGTGTTAGATAGTGTAGTTGAGTTGCATACAGTGAAACTATTTTAACTGAAAAGTAGGTATAGATATACTGAAAAATTTTAAAAATGGACCAAAAGATGAAATTCAAGAAATTAACACTACAATAAATTATATATTTTTATTTTCTTCTCCTGTCTACCATAATGACCTAGGCAATGGCATACAAAGTGTATAGATGATAGATATAATTTTTTTAATGTAAGGTTTGAATTTTAATTCTATATTTGTGTCTATAAACTATTAACTTCAAAACGAACTTCTCACTCTTTTATCAGGCATTTAAAGAAATATTTGAGATTTTAAACTCAAGTCCAACTTTGAGATTAAGTTTTCGAAGTGTCTCAGCAGTGCCCAGTATGAAGTCCTCTGTGTCTACAAAATATTTTACTTCATGGCTAAGTTTAACTCTCACGCTCTATGCCGGGCTACCCCAGCTGTTAGACTGGCCTTACACAGCTGCTCACCAAGAATTCAGCTGCTGATTAATATAGCTATACCTTTAAGTCAACTATGACAAAAATGGCATTGTAATTACAGGTATTTCAACCATGCAAGAATTCCAACCCCATGTGACGACAAAGAGCCTCAAACAACTTCATCTTCCACAGTTTTCAAAATAAACACTTAAAGTCTGTCATTTAAATTACTTTCATAAGCAAGCTTTAGCACAAATAACTCATCAACCTTTCAGCTATTTCTCCTGCAAAAGTCCTAAAGATTGTTTGCAGGCCAGGAAATCACACTACTCTGTGCTTGCTGGGCTGAGGGCGGGAGGCAGAGGATACGTGTGTACACACCTTTAAAATATAAATAAAATAAAAGAATTTAAGTATAGAAATATTTACTCTAAATAAAATAGTTTAAACATACAATTAAACTATAGAAAATAATTTAGGCTTTCATTCCTGGATAAACTGACAGTCTCATAAATCTCAATATTAATTTTATAGCAGATGTCTGAGTTTTCATTTCTTCAATAAATAAAACACTAATTAGCTATCAAAAAAGATAAATTAACTCAACTTCTATAATCCCAAATGTGCTTGTGTAGAAAGATCTTGAGAATTAAGAGGAAGAAGTGAGAGGCTGTGGAGCTATAGCTTGGTTGGATAAGTGCTTGCTCTATAAACATGAGGACCTTGAATTCAACATCCAACTCCCATGCTTACATTTACAAGCTTGGTGGGCCCAAGCATCTAAAATCCTAGTACCCAACTGAAGAGAGAAGGATCCAAGGCTTGTTGGCTATCCAGACTAGCAAACTTCAGGTGCAGTGAGAGGCCTGAGACAGAGAGTGATTAAGACACCAGCTATCCCTCTCTAGTCTCTATATAAGAATAGGCAAGCAGGAAGGAGACCATAGATATTACATCATCCTTCTGCATATACTTTCTCAAAGACGATCACTGTGGTATTCCTGTCTTCAGGGAAAAATTCCTTTTTGTAGTAGAACCCTAATACCACTTACTCTGAAGGGTGTAGCCCACATCTTCTTCACTTAAAAAAATGGGCAGACATTTCTGTTTAAAGGAACATCCTGTGACCACTTAGGCTGTCATAACAAAAAGCACAGGTTGCTTTTCACACTGATGTGCTGTTTCCAAGTGATCTTCGGTCACAGAATAAAGTCCAAGGCAGCTCAGGTAAGAAGAGCAATCTGGGTAAGGCCTGAGACTGCATGATGGGAAGGTGACTAACCAGCCTCTACTGACTCAGATCCACTGCTTCACCTCATGCTGCACTCTGACTTGTACAAGCATCCTATTCAGGATGTTCAATGTGCCAGTGGATAACAACATTTACATAAAAATGAAGGGCACCGAGTATACAGCTTCACTGTGATACGATACCTACAAAGCCTTCCCTGTGAAATGACACCTACAGAGTCCTCACTATAATATGGCATCTATGTAGTCTTTCCAAAGAGTGTTAATTTCAACTTTTAACCACAGTGCAAAGGACAAAAGGTGATCCAAGATGAAAAGATGAGTTGCTATTCTGAGGGTGGAAAATATTTGGAAACAATTTCCCACTCTGATAACTACTAAAAATGAACTAACTTAGCAAGACTTCAGCTATTTTCAAAATAAAATATAAAACTATAGAAAATGCCATGGCTTGGATCCCTTCCTTCCTTCCTTCCTTCCTTCCTTCCTTCCTTCCTTCCTTCCTTCCTTCCTTCCTTCCTTCCTTTCTTTCTTTCTCCCGAGACAAGGTTTCTCTGTGCAGTCCTGGCTGTCCTGGAACTCACTCTGTAGACCAGGCTGGCCTCCAACTCAGAAATCCTCCTGCCTCTGCCTCCCAAGTGCTGGGATTAAAGGCGTGCGCCACCATCGCCCAGCCATGGCTTGGATTTCATCTGAGTTACTTTAATATAAGAATAAGAAAATAAGCTCACTTTTAAATTTCCTATCATTACACTTTCAACTTTATTTCAAGAATTCTCAAGTAACCACACAGTAGCAGACAGGTAAAAATAAAGAAAATAAGTGTAAACATTTAGGCATTCTCTCTGGCATGCACACAGCAGGAACAGAACCTGCAGGTGTATCAAAGGGACCCTCCTCCCTGTTACTGTAGTCACTGAGTCCACAGCATCCAGTCATCGCAAGAATACAACATAGGTTTTCATCTCTTCTCAACATTTCCAATTGCCCCCCCAAGTTTATCAATATTTTAAGTTCCAAATTTCTTCTAGTTTCAGCATTAAGCAATAACTACAGAAAGAGTACTTCACAGTTAGTATTAACTAAACTTAAACAGCCTACAGTTCAACTCCAAGTTAAGTGATATAATCATTTAGGCAGAAGTCAGTGGAACAGTTTCAATTCACCCAACAATCTCTTAGAAACCAACAATGCTTTGCATGACATGCCATCAAGCTAGCCTTAGCACGCACTTGTAACTTTGAAATAATGACATTATGAGATATAATCAGCTAATAGTTGCTGAAGACTACCAGTACTTGTCCTGGCTACCTTTCAAGCCTCAATAAAGACTGTCAGTAATACTGTGATAGGTACTACCATCATTCTTAATATCATCAGAGAGTTAACAGTTTGGCCTTGACTAGCTATCTAACTGTAAAGATCACTGTCTCCTGCTACTTGTGCACCTTAATGCACTTGTTATACATTCAAGGGTACAACCTGCTAAGGTACTCATGGAACCCAGTAAGTGAGAAAGAGATGCAGAGAGAACAGACACAGAATATTTGCCCTTCATTGAGAGGACTGTGTATACTGTCCTCAGTTTTATGACACCACTCTATGAACCAGTGTGCTATAAACATTAGGACAGCTCACTTAGAATGCATACTCCAGCCCTAGAGTTTGGCTACGTAGTTCTGGGATAGACTTTATTGACCTGGCATTCCTAATTGACACTCCAGATGTTTGTGGTGTTGTTAGTTTAGAGTCATGCTTTGAAGAATCCTGGGACTCAACCTCAGGAATGCCCAACCTACATGCTATTATCAGCTTACCCCAACTGTAGCTCGTTCCATCCGTCCTCTTCAGTCCTCAGCCTCATTTCTACTGCAGTATTTCCACTGGCACAGGCTCTCACATATACTGCATTTTGTCATGCTACTCCTAAATACAGACCACCTCAGATCCCTTGTGCAAGTTGAGATATATATTTCCTTTAAACGGGATCCCTTGCAGGCTGGCGAGATGGCTCAGTGGTTAAGAGCACTGATGGCCCTTCTAGAGGACTTGGGTTCAACTCCCAACACACACATGATGCCTTATCATTGTCTATAACTGAAGCTTCAGGAGATGTGACACCCTCTTCTGGCCTCTTCAGGCACCAAGTACACATGTGGTCCACAGGCATAACTACAGCAAACACTCACACACATAAAAATAAAAGCAATGATGATCATGTTAATGAAGAAATTAGATCACTTGGCAGTTTAACATCTGAAAATAATCTACTTCAAAATGAAAATAGACCGTATAATACAGTTGTGGCACTCCATGCTTTATTTCTACCCAACTGTTACTAATGACTATTCATTAGATGAAAACTATTTTGATTTTGCAATGAATGAGAACACCCACTCTTTTCTGTATATGATCTAGAATGAAGGTGGTCAATTGGAAAACAAAGCCAGAGAAAGGCTTTATTGAAACTGGAGCATGCAGTCCATTAAGAAATCACAAAATACCATCTGAAAACACATGCTTAAGAAGCCAAGCCTGGCATCCCCAGTGCCTAGGCATCAAGCAGTATGGCCTGCTCTGAGGGCAGCTGCACAAACATTTTTCACATCAGATACTGATCACTCTTCTCATCTGGATTACGTTTTTAACCATTTAAGGATTTAACTTTCACCAACATAATAGATGACTGTAACTAATTTCATTACCTGAACAAAAGGTGTTTAGTCACTTAAACTCACACTACTCTGCCAGAACGTTAAGAGTGTGCATTCTGCAGAGCAACAGCAGCGAGCAGGGAAGTGGCGAGTGTGTGTGAGAGAGAGTACACTAACTGTAACCACATCAGGAGTTAAGTATAACCACTCTGTAACAGCCATCATATGGACAGGAACTAACCTGCCTAGAAAATTTAAATTGACAAACCAAACATGGCTTAATAAGAAAATGACAGCTCAGGTAGAGACACTCAGGGATGTGGTGGTTTGCCCGTGGTAGTATCAAAGTCCTGCCCTCTCTTCCCCACATTCACAGTTATAGCTAAGGTACTTCTACTGTGTTCACGATCCTTGCCCAGTTCTTAAAAACAGCATGAACACTGACTAGTGAGAATGTGTTATGTCTCCTAGAAACATACAAAATTTAAGAATGAGAAGTGTTCTATCAAATAGAGTCAAGAAGTGTCAATTTAATCAGGATTCTGCTCACATTCTGAACTTTAACAAGTACTCATCCATATTCTAAGAGTCTAAACAAATTGTTCATGTTCCTCTTCACGTATTCACACTACTTTGTTAAAGGCTAGAGGTTATGGTTCACAACCACCACCAAACTAAGAGAAGTCAAGAAAAATCAGCTGGACAAGCATTCTTTACTTCAGGATGATCAGGTGCCCTCAGCCCACATTCATGCTAACGCACCAGGGACCTGCTCTTTTTGCACATATGCTGAAGAAGCCCAGGGCAATCAATCATTAGTCATGGGAGGTCTTCTGATTGAAAACTATATGTTAATTCTTAAGAATTTTTCAAAAATGTACTCATTCATCCAAAGAAAGTGAGTTTGTACACATGTATAAGATACACTGTATCTTTTTGTTACTAAACGCCAAAATAATACGCTAGTTTCTTGACTTAAAAATACAAAAATATTATATGTCAATATATACAACTTCCCTTAATACTTATTCCAAATTGGGGCAAGAAATAATAGACAGACACTAATGTATTTAAATACACAAAAACCGTACCATTAACAAGGTACTATATGGCCCTCTAGTGTTCAATGAAGAAACTTAAATGATTACATATGTTTCACTGCAGAAATCACTTTCTCCAATTTACTAAGGACACTGCTAAGTCTATAATGGCAGATGCCTTGAAAACGGAACATTCCTATCACTTTTGTAGGCTTTCATTATTGCCCTTTTTTCTTTTGAATTACTATCCATATGCTGAGTATGTAATAAAAGAATTCTAAAATTCTAAAAATGAGAAGGCTGGGCAGAAGCAAAATGCTTAACACAGTTCCAAACAAAATCCCAGCAGTTCCTCTGCAGACGTTGACAAATGCTCCAAAATTTAAACGGAAAGGCAGAAGATTTGGAAAAGTCCATATAATACTGAAGAACAACATGGAAAGATTGGCACTATCCCAGCTTAAGTCTTTTCACAAAGTTACAGCTATCAAGAGAACAGTTAGGGAACAGATAATGCAACAGAATTGAGAGCCCAGAAACAGACTAATGTGAATGCAGTCAACAGATCTCTGACAGAGATGCAAAGAAAATATAATGGAAACCAGTTAGTCTCCTGCAGATGGTTCCACAACGTCTGGACCTCTATATCAGCATCATCGTCATCACTCATAAACCTTATACCCTTTCCAAAACGTATCCTAAAGTAGACTGCAAACACACAAGAACAAAGCCCAAGCAGATAACCTTGACACTGTAGTTACAACATGAAAGGCATTAGCTATGAAAGATAACAGAGAAGATGGACAACATTAAAATTAAGTAGTTCTCTGAAAGACACTATGGATAGAATAAGACACATCCCAAACAAGCCAAACATACTTATAAAATATAACACATAAGTCTTATTTAAAAGTCCATAAAACTCTAAAAACAATATTGCTAAGAAAATAGTCTAATTTAAAAATGAGCAAGAGACCTGGACCTCACCAAAGAAGATGTATGTATGGTAAGTATGTTCCTGAAACTGTTCACTAATGTACCTGACTGGAGAAATGCGGATGAAAACAGTGGTGGATGGCAACACAGCTCAAGCAGCCCAAGTCCACAACACTGACGATGCCAAGCCCCAGTAAGGACAGAGCACTCGCTGACAGTGAGAACACAAAAACAACACTGGCAGGTTCTTATGAAAGGAAATATACAGCTACACTACTCCTCATCTGCAGCTCACAGTTGCCAACATCTGGAAAACCAAAATATTCTCCATTAGGTGGGTTGATAAATAAACAGACAAAGGAATATTATTCAACAATAAAAAGTGAACTTTAGGCCAAATACACTAAAGAAACTTAATAAATGGTATTTAAGAAGTAAGCTAAAAGGACTACATGCTATGAGATTCCAATTACATGGCATTTTAGAAATAGGAATACTGTGGAAATGGTGAAGAGACTGGCGGGCCTGGGGTTGAGTGGATGAAGACTGAATAGGGTGATCTTGAGGATTTTTACGACAGTGGAAACTATTACAAAATACCACACTGGAAATACATCATTACACATTTGTTCAAGCCCACAGAGTACATAACACCAGGAGTGAAACATGACGCAAATGTAGCTTCTGCCTTGTCATTTGTTAAACATCTACTATTCTGGTAAGGGGCTTACTGTGGGTATGATATGTGTGGGTGGAGACATTCACTTTTGCTATTACCTTAAAAATAAAAAGGTTGGTAGTTCTAAAAAGTTACAAAGAATGGCTAATGTGCGGAAAAAAACCCATCCCACTCACCCCACCACTACCACCCCCCCCAAAAACAAACACAAAACAAACAGAGAATCAGTTGTTAACTCAAGGACAAACTACCTATTGCATGTACGCCATTTCTTCCTATAAGGTTAGAAGAATGAGAGTCAGGTGACTGCACAGATGAAACATGAGATAAAAGTAAGTGGGAAAAATTTATGTTTCAGGCCTGTGCTATGAAAAATACATATCTAGGGGCTGGAGAGATGGCTCAGTGGTTAAGAGCACTGACTGCACTTCCAGAGGTCCTGAGTTCAAATCCCAGCAACCACATGGTGGCTCACAACCATCTGTAATGAGATCTGATGCCCTCTTCTGGTGTGTCTGAAAACAGCTACAGTGTATTCATATATAATAAATAAATAAATCTTTAAAAAAAAAAAAGAAAAATACATATCTAAACTTGCCATAGGAGCAGAGATTAAGTTGGAGTGATACTAGGGACTTGAAAACAGATGTTAGGGTTTATGGTTATTCCACAGTCTGTGGACCCCAACGTTGGAAATATTGCTTCACTGGGTACTTCTACTTTCAAGGAGAACAACCTGGGCTGAAGTAAGATCTCAGCTCAATCCCACCAACTCTGTTACCAACCTGACGACCAACTGAATTCCTCCTCACAAGTCATCTCAGACACAAGGCTGGCCACTACAAGACTCAGCAAGGACATGCATGTAAGGAATCTATTAGTATTCCAGAAAAGTGATCAATAAATGACTTATTCTTATTTGCTTGTTTGCTTGAGACAGATCTTTTCCTATGTTCCCCAGCCTGGTATTGAACTTATGAGCTCAAGTGATTCTTGGGGGAAAAATACAAAGTAGCTGGGACAAAGGCAATGTGCCGCATGGCTACATATCACTATTATGGCTATCACCATCAATCATGTCATTTTCCATTGCACTGGTGAAGACCAGAATAAGGAAAAAAGATGGTGTGGTCAACTGCCCCTCAGCATGAACATGCTGACTTAAGGGCATAACACTTCAAGAGCAATCTTCCAAGAAAAAGAAACAAACAACAGGAGGTTGTTCCAGACAATACACCAAATACATTCAATATGACTGCAGCCTTCTATTGAAAAGACTGTCAGTATTCTAGATAGAAATACAATGACCAGAAAAAAGAGGTGAGTTGGTGCTATTTTGTTTTTTACTATTTTACTGGGTTATTTTATCTCTACCTCCCTTCCAACCCTTATTCCACCATAATTCCTTCCAAACACCCAACACTATATAGGGAAAAAGGTTAGAGAGGAAAGGGCCACAGACCTCTTTCAGCCAACCTAGTCAGCTCCTGCTGGCTAGGGATGTTGAGGTTTGGGGGCAAGTCCAATTTTTATCAGCAAGATTTCTCCAACTTCTCTTCAAACTACAATAATATCAACCAGTAGCAGCAGCAGGAGGAACAGTCTTTTTGGAGATCTGGCACTTATACCTTCTCCAGAGTCCCAGAATTAAACTATCCCACACCCCTGCTAGTGCACAAGGCAAATCATAATCACCTGCTGTGAAACAGCCTCTTATCCCACACATGGGATTAAAACAAAAACATAAGTCACACAACATAACTGGATTTTTTTAAAGAAACCAAAATTCTCACTACAGAGGTTAACATAAAGAACTGTTAACTATAAAGCCGAGTGATGACCTTACTTTTAGAGCTGATGATTCCAGTCTCCTCCATCAGTCTCCATTACAGAATAACTTATAGTAACAGAGGCAGGCTGATTTCTGAGTTTGAAAGTTCGAGGCTAGCCTGGTCTACAGAGTGAGTTCCAGGACAGCCAGGGCTACACAGAGAAACCCTGTCTAAAAAAAAAAAAACAAAAACAAAAACAAAAAAACCAACAAACAGTATAATAAATGATAATAAATGGAGAGTCAGGAGTGGGAAAGGAAAAGTACTGTTGCCTTCCTGCTAAAGCATTGGGCACTTCAGAATTATTTTAAAAACTGGATTTTCAAACTGTTCTCTCTCTCTCTCTCTCTCTCTCTCTCTCTCTCTCTCTCTCTCTCTCTCTCTCACACACACACACACACACACACACACACACACACTCTTGCTCTCTCTTTCTCTTTCTCACTCTCTTGCTTTCTCTCACTCTCTCTTACTCGCTCTCTCAATGAGATATTTATGTTTCATGGTATAATACTTGGAATGAGAATGAGCCCCACTAATTCATATATTTGAATGCTTGGTCCTGTTTTGTAAAACTATTTGAAGATGATTAGGAGGGTGTGGCCTTGTTGGAGAAGTGAATCATGGGGGAGGGAAAGGAAGAGAGGGGAGTGTTGAGGTTTCAAAGTACACACCACCAGAACTAGTCTTTTGTGCTTAAAGGTCAGCTGTGAGCTCTCTGCTACTTGTCTAGTGCCATGCCTGACTGTCTGCCTGACACCACACTCTTATCCCACACATGGGATTAAAACAAAAACATAAGTCACACAACATAACTGGATGTAAGCAAGTCCCTAACTGAATGTTTGCATTTAAAAGTTGCCTTGGTTATGGTATCTCTTCACAACAATAGAAAAGTGACACATGGAGAGCCAAAAGCTTTCAGGGCCACACTGAAGAATTTGTTCATGAAACCACATACTAAAAAATGTTTCAGCTGGAGAAATGGCTCAGGAGTTAAAGCACCTACTATTCTGCCAAAGATCCTGACTATTATTCCCAGAATCCCTCCCATCAGTTACCAAGGGCTGTCTTAACTCCAGCTTCAGAGGATCTAGTACCTCTTCTAAGTTCTAGGGCACCCACAAATACATAAAGTACGTACAAACAAGAATGAAAATATAACCCCATTTTAGTCATCCTCGTCAAGCAATGTACTCAGCTGACCTCGTTAGAATTTGCCAGGACTCCAAGGGTGTCTGAGATGTTAGATCTGATCAAAGCCAGACAGCAAAGCATCCACCCTTCCCACTACACGAGTGACACTTTCTAGTCTCACTTCTCTCCCTCCTTTAAGGGCATATGCCAGTTCTTGGGAGGAAAACCTTTTTCATTAACCCTCTATTATGCGTTATAAAAGTTACACAAACGCCTAGGCAAAATAAGTGGTTTCTAGCAGTCGTATCTATTTTTTCTGATACTAACAAATGCTTGCTATAATAATATTTAAGAATATTGAAGTTATATATCAAAACTAACATGAAATTCATCCTGAAGACTGCATGCTTATCATACATACCATCTTCCTTGCCACCAACAAAATAACATAAAAAGATTGCCCTTGTAATCATACATATAAAGTAATCTGCCTCAAAGACATCTTAGAATAACTCTGCTTGGTAATAATACATATTTCAAAAGCATATCATTTGTACTCAAAGCTTTAAAATTCCCATTCTGTTTTTGTTTTTGAGACAAGGTCTCATCAAGTAGCCATGGCTAGCCTAGAGAGATGCCTGCCTCTGCTTCTCAAGAGCTAAGTAAGGTAACATGTTCTATAGGGAAAATATCTTTAGTTTATAGAGAAAGCTCTTAATTAAAATATTCTTTTCATTACTTTCAGTGAATAGGATATAATTAAAAACAATCTGATTCATACAGATTCAAAATATATTTTGAGCAACTATAGTTTCAAACAATGTTAAATTTTTTAAAATTGTATTAATAGAAATTACTTAGAAATGTATCACAAGTTGACATTTACTTTCTTAATCAAATGTAAGGCTTATGCACCCCTCCTCCCCCCCCCCTCTCTCCTTTGATCCCTGCCTGCAGGTTCTCTGTCCCCTCTCCCCTTCCCCCTTCCCTTCTCCCTCTCTCCATGTGGTCATGGCTGGCCTCTACTCCTCTACTTCTCTGCTCTCTCTTTCTCTCTTAATAAACCCCCCTTCATGGAACCGTCTGGTCTGCTGTTGTCTGTAAAAAAATAAAAAAGAAAATTAAAAAAGAAAAGAAAAGAAAAGAAAAGAAAAGAAAAGAAAAGAAAAGAAAAGAAAAGAAAAGAAAAGAAAAGAAAAGAAAATGTAAGGCTTACAGAGCATTTAAGCCAAAACTTTACAGTTAAAGTTTGGGAAAAGTAGAGATGCACTGACAAATTCTACTACAAGTAACAGCTACGGCCTGATGACTGCTAAGATCTAGAACACTTTGATTAGAGCTTATTTTCTTTTTATTGAAGCCCAGCTTATTAAGTTCAACTACTTGCATACATTTTGCTAAAGTATTAACCTATTTTCTGCTTATTTCTCCATAACCTTTGTATGTTAGCAGTGACATAATGACTGAACACTAAAGACAACAAAAAAAGATACATGTGTTGTAGAGACTGTACTGTATTTTAAGGAATAGATACGGACAAAGCCAGGTCACAGGACTATGTGTACACACTAGTCTCTTTTCTCAGGCATTACACTACCCACTTTACATATATGATTTTACTTAATCCTTGAAAAAATTCTGAAAAAAGGGCATCATTGTACAGTTGAATAGTCAGAGAGTCAGAGGCCAAGCTCAAGCACAACAAATGACCAACCGTTCCCCGTGTTTAGGGAACCCACCTCATCCCTCACTGCCTGCCCCTTTCCCTGTGTCATCATCTCCCCCAGATTCTGAATCAGGTTAATCAGTTAATGAAATCATGGTTACCTTACCATGTTTTCATTTCTTCTCACTTACAAGGCAAGGACAGTCACACACAGGGTTGTACATAGTAGCAGATGTTATATAAGACAAGTGCTCTCTAGACATGCCTAGACCTAATACAACCTGGAGTTTTAGAGTTATGGACAAAACTAAGCTATAGCCTTTCTGAGGAGAACATCATTCTCTAGAGTGTAACTTAACTTGGCTTCCCTTAGTTTCAGCTGTTGGCTACATTATTATATAGAGTTTTTTCTGGCAGTTCCAGCTCTAGTAGAGCTACCACAAACCTGTTACCTTTAAGCTTCTGTCTAAAGCCCATCTCTCTGGTCCCCATGACTATAGGCATGAGCAACTAGACCTTGTCCATCCAGTACTGTTTAGAACCTAAAGACACAATGTATTCACTATCTACTTTGCATATATATTCATGTGTATACTTGTGTATGCTTGTGTATATGTAGTTCTTTCTGGAAGCAAGTGGATAAAAACCATCACTAGACAGAATCTAATAATTAGAGATAAAGAATGGAGTTGCTACAGAAACAACTTCCCAAACATGCTTGTTTCCATGAAAAAATCAGGAGGATAAAGACCTGACCTCTGGTAGTCCCATTTGCTTTTCTTGCTAGCTGAAAGTGCGCTGATAAAAGAGAAGCAAAAGTTAATAATCTGTATTCTAAATTATTACATGCCAAAGATTCAATGTGAGCTGAGAATTTCTTGAGAAAATAATTTTAAAAAAAGATATAGAGAGCTGACACAGTTAAGCCTACAGAGACAAACACTTATAACTGGCAAAGCAAGGTGACTCTAGAACATAGGAAAGACCTGTCACACTGAGACAAACAGCCAGCATAGAATAGACTCTAGAGCCTCCAATTCCTTTTCTTATGATACTTTCTTCCTCTCACAACTTAGGTCTTGTGGCCTCATATCTTCAATAATGTCAGATTAAAAACACAGGAAAAGCAGCTGAGTTCTCAGGGGGTTCATTATTAAACCCATCACACTTGGAAACTGTTGTACTGTTTGTTACATCCTACCACAGGGGGCAGCATAACACATGTAAAGAGAAAGGGTTCTTAGAAACTGGGCAGAACAAAAATAAAATCTTTTGTTATTGAGAACATGCACAGGTCTGTGCCAGATGAGGTCCCAGCACTGAGAGGAAAAGCAGACATAAGCCCCATTTGTAACCTAGAAGCTACTTGCAAATGAAATTTTAGCTTTCTCCAACAGAGTCTCACTGAGGAAACAAACTATTCTTAAGAGCTGGTCCAGTGCCCAGCAGTAGATGATCAACACAGACAGACTAAATGGCATCTTTGGAGGTTCTCTGTCTCAAAATGTTTTGTCAAAGCTTCTTCTTTTTAATCCTAAAGATCCTATGCATATATAGTATGGCTTCCAGTTCTGTGTTATATGGACTCCTATGTGTATGGACGTGCATGTCTCTGCATCTGTGTGTGTTACTTATGTTTCCTGGACTGTTTGGAAAAGAAAACAATAGTCAAAACACTAAGAGTTAGTCCAGACCAAAATCCTCCATCTTGAGTAAGTTAAATGGGAGAAAACCACTACCTGATACCATTTCCTTCCTAGGTCAAGCCAACAAGTAAATAAAATAATGTGACCGGGCTCTGGAAATTAGAAATAGATACGTTCTCTGAGACAGTTTGTTTTACAACCTAAAACAAAACTGATTTAGCAAATTGAAATTTAAGCCAACTGTATTAGATACTACGATCCAAGTCAAACCATATTAAGAGATACTGTTAAATTTACAGGTATTTATGAACAAAATCCAATGATTCATTGTTAAATTTAAAAATCAGCAAATGAGTAAAGGGATGTCTGCTATGGGCTGTTTTTATGTGTATAGAACAAGTGACCTATTACTCAAATGCAATCCCTACAGCAAGTTAACTCAAGGCTGTTCTACCTGGACACCCAGGAGCCACAGTTAACTTATGAATAACAAAGCATTTTTTTGCTGTGACTTCCATCAACTTACACATTAGAGTTAACTCTGGTGAAAACACAGCCAGGGACTACATTAGCTACTTTGCAAGTAAGATTCCTCATTACTTGATTTACACACATCATGTTTCACGCCAACCCTGCACACTCACCCAAACCACTCTGGCAGCAAATGTGAAACTGGTGATATTTTTGTGGCAAACGACATCAATTTTCCCCCTCATTTTGCAATTAGGTTGCCTTCTTATAAGTATCTATATAACACTGATGCCTTTACCAAAGTAAAACTTAATAAAGTTGTCCTACATGTGAAGATTAGCTGGCAGTACTACAAACTGTAAGAATGATTTCATTATAACTGAAATAGTGAAGTAACATATCAGATGAAAGGAGACTGAAGATACTCACTTTTGTTGTCTTTGTATAGAATGGAGAAGAGAGCTGGTGAATGGGCAGGTCCACGATACTACTGCAGTTTGTGACATTGCTATTGTGTGTATGTTCATCTTCTCTGCTACTGTCATCAGACTGATCAAAATCATCACTCTCCTGGTCCATCTCCTCCTCCTCTTCTTCCTCCTCCTCCTCCTCCTCCTGTTCCCCAGCATGTTCTTCATCTTCTTCTTGCTCTTCCTGGTTTCCCGAAGAGTCCTCATCTACTGAAATAAAGCGATTATTATTTTCTTCCACTTGTCCTTGCTGAGAATCGTTCTGGTCTCCAGGCCTAGGGTCTGCACCCACAAGTTCACCATTCCGCACAATGTGCTCCTCCTCTTGATGTCTCACTTGCTGCTGTGAATCCTCCTCAACCACGCGATTCATCTGTTCCTCATCAACCTGGCTTGAGGAAGCATTCCCTCTCAGAGAGCCTCCAGTTCGTCGTCTTTTGCTGCCCACAGAGAGCAGTTCCTGATTCATTTCCAAAAGCCAGCTTGCTACTTCTTGGACCTTGGCTAGACTATCAGAAGATGCAAAGGTTTTCACATTCTGTAGGAGGAAAAGGGGAATAAACAAGATTTGTACAACCTTTGTTGTTGTCTGCTTTTGTGTCATATTCCTATAGTCTAAGTATAATCAAAGATTGTGGAAAGCATTCACACACTCATTAGTAATGAGTAAGTTTTAAATTAAGTAAGTTATAAAACATTTTAAAAAAAAAATCATACTAAAGACCTTTAACTACTTTTTTTCATAAAACTCTAAAAGCTTAGTGGTTTAGTTGCTTTGATCTATAAGATATAATTTAGCGAATGAAACAATTTTAAATTTTAAATCATCAATTCAGAAACAATTTTCTATATAAATCATTCACTAAATATTAAACATATACAAACAAAAAAACAAAAACAAAAACACCTATAAAGTTACCAGCAAGGTTCAGGGAATGCTGGCGTAAATCCCTTTCAAGAAGCTTTATTATCCTGGCAATTTGCCAAGCTTCTCAAATGACAAAACCTTGCCTTCAGATAAGAATCACAATCACTGTAATTTTTATCGTCTACAATGACTATAAATCTATTGAACAACAAATCTAAACATTGTAGTTAAAAACACACAAAAGTCCATACCCTCTAACCCCAGTAACTCCACTTCTGGTAACCTACCCTAAGGAATCCTAAAACAAGAAAAGGAACATTATAGAGAAGATGCTCACTGATAGAAAGGAGGTTACTGGAGAATGACAATAAAATCCAGATGTTTAGGATAAGAATGGGGCTGGAGAGATGGCTCGGCAGTTAAGAGCACTGGCTGTTCTTCCAAAAAACACAAGTTCAATTCCTAGCACCTGCATGGTGGCTCACAACCCTCTGTAACTCCAGTTCCAGGGGATCTGACACGTTCTTCTGGCCAGGCATATACATACATATATGGAAACAAAAATACCCACATACATAAATTAACTAATTAATTAATTTATAAGAAAAGGGTCCATGAGCTAGAATTTGTAGCCAAGACTCGCTGTTCCATTTTTAAAAGCATTATTAAGACTGGGTGTTTATGGAGGCTTTCAACTTATTTCTCAAATCTTACACACTGAGAATGTTTTTTCTGTGTGTTAGCATATCTAATATTTCATGTTACATTTTTTAGTGTGTGTATTATACAGAACATTCTTTGCTGATATTTGATCATGTTTAATTTTCCTAAAATAATTTCAACACATTACATACATTTTTTTAAAATGCACCTAGAACTTGAAACTTTATACAAAAAGGTTAATAAATTAATCAGCCAAGAATGCATATTTTGTTTTACAAACTAATTCTGAACACTTTAGAGAAAGATTTGTATGAATCAGAACACTTACATAAAACACAAATGTACATAATATCCTACTGTGTTTAAACTGAAATTTTCAACTTTAAAGCTTTAAAATGCTCTACTATTTCATAGCAGTAGAAGTACATGTCAATACTTATCAAGTACAGAACTTATGTTTTTATCAATATGTAATGAGACTTAGCTAGAGTTTAGAAAAATGAAAGTCTGACAGCTAATATACTTTTTACGCTACAATATTCAAAATGCTGAACTATTTCTTTCACAACTGGACATGCTGAGAATGTTAACGGTACTGACAAAACCGTACAACTTTCAAACTGGAAATATTTCTAACTAAACACTAGACAACTGAGGCTCAAAAGTACTACCCTTGTCAAGGATGCTGGCTTCAAAACCAGCCTCGATTTAAGAACTTGTAACTGCATCTTCTTCTTGTGCCTTAGTCTCCAAGAAACACATGATAAAACCCTGGCAGTAGTATGTGCTAACACTTATACTGCCTGTTCTAACACCAGAATTAATGCAGTGTTCACACATTATTATTCTAAAATAAGGATTTACTTCAAATCCACATTAATATTCTAGAGAGAGGTATTTACAATTGTTTCTTTACCTAATCACAAGTCTTACCAAGAATAAATTATAAAACAAATTCAAGCCAGGCAGTGGTGGCACACACGCCTTTAATCCTAGCATTTGGGAGGCAGGGACAGATGGATGTCTTGAGTGTGAGGCCAAACTGGTCTACAAAGTTGAGTTCCAGAACACCTAAGGCTACACAGAGACCCCCTATCTCAAAGACACGCCCCTCAAAAAACAAAACAACAACAAATCTAAGACACATTTCTGCTTGTGTCAAGCAATGTCATTTAGCCTTTTTGACCAGAACTCACAGTAAAGTACGATTTCACATTACAAAGCTACAAGGAACTATTAAACATAACTGAAACAATAGTCTCAGATGGAATGGGAATAATACCACTCACAATACCTAAAATCTCTATAGATTGCCACTGTTAAGTAAATACAGTTAATTCTTTTAATCGTGTCAATATGTTTGGTGAAACTGGCCTATCCACTTAATTAGTAAATCCCAAGCCACTGCTCTTGGGGGAAAATGATTCCCGTCAGTGTATAGATCACAACACTGTTTATCTACCAGCCAACTCAGAACTCTACTTCTGATTAAAGACAGCTTATTTAATGTATATTATTGTCTCAACATTGAACTCATGGCCTAATAGTATAACTCTTGTTGGAATGAGACTTATCTAAACATGCATTATTTTCTTCATAAGGTAGTATCATAGCCTTTCAGAACTTGCAAACATTAGAGGGCAATTTGGTTGTACAACTGGGTGTCATTTTAAACAATAGAATCAACAACAAAAGGAACAAAAATTAGAAACTATTTCAGTACAGACATGAAAAGGATATTTGTTTATGGTGTGGAGCTGAAACAAGAAGGTAAAGCATTGCTTATTAACACATGCATGTCAACTGGGTCTAGTTTGGTTTTGGGGGTTGGGGGGTGGGGGTGGGAGAAATCTTGTACATGTTCACAAATGGCTGTCAGAAGGCCACAGGTAGGTTGATAATATAGCTTAGTGGATAAGGTGCTTGCTTCATAAGCATGAGGAGCTCAGATCAGATTTCCAGCACCCATGTAAAACTGTAGCATTTCAATCCAAGTCTATGAACCCAGTGCTGGGCAGGGGAGCAATGGTCAGATACCAGGCATTTGCTAGCCTGCCAATCTAGAGGAAATCGTAAGCTCCAGGTTTACTGAGCAACCCTGTTGCAAAATATAAGTTGGACAGCAGTAGAGGAAGACACCCAACATCCACTTCAGGCTCTGTATGGCACACAGACCTGCACACACACATGCACACTCTCCCACTAGTCCACTAAAAACAGTAAAGCCCCTACACTAAGCTCCCCTCTCTCCTTGCCCTGCCTCTCCCCATAGTACTAACTGTATAGAAGCACTAGAATAAGCCCTGCTGCATAGGAAGTGCCTATGGATCCACACACACATTTATATGTATGGCCTTCCTCCACTAGATCTGAGGCCATATCAGAAAGGAGATGTCCTTTCTTACTCATGTCATCCCAGCACCACAAAGATAAATGCTTTCTAAACTCTTAAATTTATTTATAAATTATATTTAGTTTTTTATAAATTATAGTCATTGAATATTTTTCCTCCTTATCAAATAGTTTTATTAGCTCACACCTGTAATCCTAGAATTCAGAAGGATGAGGCAAGAAACTTGTGAATTTAAGACCAGCCTAGTCTTTATAATAATACTGTCTCAAAACAAAATAGACAGAAAAAAAATCTTGTCATCTTTAATAGACTATTAATACTATAACTAAAAAATATTTCAAATTTATTTCAAACTATTATTGCTCTTGTTTTGCCTTTTAGTAATTCTGGTTCTTTATCTCCCATGGTGGGGAGTCAAAAATTTAAGAAAAACCACAAAATAGCTGAAAAGATCCTCAGTTATACATAGTTGTGTGATCTGAATAAGAATGGCCCTACAGGCTCATATATTTGAATGCTTGGTCATCCCGGAGTAGCACTACTTGAGAAGGCTTAGGAAGTATGTCCTTGCTGGAGAAGGTATGGCCTTGTTGGAGGAAGTGTGCACTGGGGGATGGGCTTTCAGGTTTCAGAAACACAAGCTAGGATCAGTGTCTGTCTGTCTGTCTGTCTGTGTATTCGCCCCCACCTGTGTGTGCTAGGTTCTAGATTGAAAAGGGGAAGTGAGCTGAGCACCAGATTTATCACTCTGTTTTCTGACTGAAATGCAGTGTGACCAGCTGCCTCAAGCTCCTGACTCCACCATCTCCAGTTAGAGCCCTCTATTGCATCCCAGCTTTATGAAGGTGTCCCACAGTCACCCTAGATTCATTCATTAATATCCAAACTTCTATCCCTTCACACCTGAAGCCTCAAAATTTCTCTTCAGATCTTCTTAACCTTTTCTCTGTCAATTGAGAAAGTACGTATCCAGGCAGTTTTAGATAAAAGAGACTCGGCTGACTTTTACTCCAAGTCCACTAAGTGGAATCCGACAAGTCAGGTGTATGTATGGAAGGCAGAATGACAGTACAAAATAGGAGGCGGGTGGGGCTGGTCTAAGCAAAATATGAAGAGCCTGAATGGGGAATGGGAAGGGGAGTCAGATCAGTAAGCGGTATAAAAGCCTGACTCAAAGAAGAATGAAGAAGGATCCATATAGTAAAGTCAAAGGCAGACTAGTAAGGGCATCCATGGGAGGGAGATGTTAAATGTGTGCAGGTAAAAAAGGTTGTCTATATTGAGAAAGGGTGTCATGGTATGAATGGAATAAGAAGGATGTCATGACCATAGTGGTACCCAGCCAAGACATACCTTCAACCTAACTGAAGTAAGGAACTAAGCCTCGAACTACTGGACTCCAAGGTAACATCCACACCTGCCCTAGCATCTCCTAGGCACGCTGAGAATATCAGTAAAAACAAAAACAAAAACAAAAACAAAAACAAAAACAAAAACAAAAAAACACTCTCCTCCAATCAACAACCAGGAAGAGAAGTGAGGGACCCTTGCACATTAAATCTTGCCTTGACATTTATTTTCAGAGTGTACAGACTAACATAAAAGACATCTATCTAGAGGGATTAGAGTAAAAATTTTTGCTACAAAATTATTAACTTTATTCAAATAAGGGTAATTTTTGTTCAAGAACATTTAAAATACTATCAACCAAAGAAATCCAATGGGTAAACAAAGGAAAAACTCAACCAGATATCAGCTAGAAAGAGCTATTTTAAGACAACCACAACCATGCCGGGCGGTGGTGGCGCACGCCTTTGATCCCAGCACTTGGGAGGCAGAGGCAGGCAGATTTCTGAGTTCGAGGCCAGCCTGGTCTACAGAGTGAGTTCCAGGACAGCCAGGGCTACACAGAAAAACCATGTTTTGAAAACAAACAAACAAACAAAAAGACAACCATAACCAGATTTTGTTGAGTACTGAAAGATGAAGGGTGCTGTCTCTGTACAGCATAAAGAACAAGGTGGCTGTTTCTATTCCATCAGCTGAGACTCCTGGATACAATGGGAATATAAGCTTTTGAGAAGCAATGTGCTCTAAGAGGTCATGTCTGACACCACCACTGCTAGGGCTCAAGAGCAAAGAAGGGGAACAGCAAGTGTGGAGTCAAATCTCCTGGAAGCGCTTCTCTGTCAAAGTGTAACTGAGAAAGAGCCTATTCCTGACCCGGCCAAATGTAAACATGACTTGATATGGAGACATAAGCATTATGCCAAGTTTTCAACTTGTACACGGGAGCCTTTCTAACGCAAAAACTGACAAACAAGCTCGGCCCTGGCCTTGTCACTTGAGGGTGAGATCCCCTGACTAAACCCATCTGGCATGTGACCCAGATTATTTGTGCATCAGGAAATAAGGACAGGTAAAATAGTTTCTATTCATAAGGCTCAAGAGAAACACAGAGCTGGGGAAGGAGGAGCTGTGTAAGTACAGAACTGCACAGGCTCAGAGGCAGCACTGTTTTCTCAGTCACAGAATTACATCTGGACTGGTTGTCTGTTCCTCGTCCCTGGGCACTGCGTTATGTAACAGATCTATGCAATACTATCAATAAACTGTCATGCTACAAATAAAATTAATCAACTTATGGCCTTTTTAAGTCATCTAAGCCTAGATTCTGAAAAATTAGGCTTCATGTTGGCTCAAACTGTTTAAACCTATCTTATTAAATTTTCTTAAGAGTTTTGCAAATTTTATGAAAAGATAAGGAATCTGTTTCAAAGACCAAAAACTGAATTATTTACCAGAAAGCTGCATCTTCTCCAAAAAAAAAAAAGATGATTTAAATATCACTTGTTATTATTACTAAGAAGGGTGTAAGAATAATTCTGGCACATACCATGACAGCAGAAATCTATGGTAAGATCTGATGTTTTAATAAAGACAAAATACAATGTTCAAAAAAGAAAAAATGGAATCTCTACTACTTGCTTTAATAACTTTAGTAAGAGCTGATACTGTTTGTGGGGAGAGGGCATCAGAGAAAAAGAGGTTTCAATGAACACCCAAAATACAGCGTGGGAGATAGAGCAGCTTCTGATCAGAGCACCGACTGACAGGAAAGTACTGTATCTATAATCAGGGACCAAGCTGATTTACCATGAGCTGTGGCTAACCATTTCCATGCAGGTGTGTTTTGTTGTTACCGCACAGCAACAATGTCTATGTATGACATACATGTGGGCGTGTGCATGCTACAAAGGATAAAGGATATGTGGTGGGCAGAGGAAAACTTGGTGGAGTAAGTGTCCTTCCTACCCTTCTGTGGGTTCTGAGGAGCAAACTCTGTCAGATTTGGAAGGCACGCACTTTAAAAGCTAAGCTACCCAGATGTTTTAGAGATGTGAATGTTTTTACTCTCATATAGACAGACTGACAATAACTAAAAGTGCATCCCTGGTGATGGACCTAATCCCTAAGCAAAGAGGCAAAGGCAGCATCATTTCTCTGGCATTTCTGATACTGATGCACAACTAGAACCACTACTAAAGGAACATGGCACAAGAGTTACTGTACAGAATCAGCAGCCTCTCCGAGTGGTTAAAGGAATGAAAGTAACACATGAGATCAAAGAAAACACAAAATCTTATAGTCAATCTCTCACATGACACTTTAACTGGACAACTGGTTAACTGAAAGGAGGTCTAGGAAATGCCATATTGATACCAACATCTTTGTTTTTAGAACTATACTGTCATTACCCGTGAAAATATCCTATTTATACAAAAATGTACACTGGGTCGGGGAGACATAGCCCAGCTGGTAAAGTGCCTGCTTGTCGCCATGGTCCTTGCCATGATGGTCATGGGCTCTAACCGTCTAGAATTAAATGTTTCCTTCTGATTGCCATACTCACTCTCAGATCCCTATCCCTGCTTAATAAAGCAGACAGGTCATACACCTAAACTCAGTTTAAATAGCATTACTGATCAATTCTACCATGTATCTCTATCACTCTTGTCTACCCTTTGAATCACTCCAAGTACCTGGAATGTCAATACCTTGGTGGCAGATAAGAAACATTTACATGTTTAACTTTTCCCCACAAATGAAAGCCAAGACAGACGAATTCCTGGAGCTTGCAGGCCAGCCAGCCTGACCAAGTTCACCAAGTTCATGGAGGGAGGGGGCAGAGACAAAGAGTTTATTTGGGTTTTCTGTCCTTCGGAGGAAACCGGTAGGATGGCCTCTGTGCACACACAGGAATGTAAATGCATTCATATCCAGATGCAAAAGAAATATTGCAAAATTCCACTGATGATTTCTTTATTTCAAACTATTTACAATGATATAAAGCAGTATAGAATTTTCCTAAGTGTGACAGTGACTGAAATGGGGCTTAAAAGAATTTGGGAGTGAGGTCTGGAATGACTGACTCAGTAGAGTTAGGAAGGAGTATTTGCTGCTCTTCCAGAGAACCAGAATTCGGTTCCCAGCATCCACATTGGGCAGTTCACTAGCTGTAACTCCAGCTCCAAAGGATCCAAACCCTCTTCTCCTCCTCAGATACTATATTCGTGAACACAAATCCACATACTGATATACACATACATTTGATATACATTTGATATACACATACATCTCCTGGAGTGATAATCTCTATCATGACTGATGTGTTAGGTATGTAAGTGTATGTGTTGTTCAGAGCTCAACTGTGCCTTCAATATTAAATTAGAGTACCTTGGTTTAAATCTATATTAAGTATGTGGAGGTGGCGTACATGTTTGTAAAACTGAAGACAACACAAGCTTCTCTATCTGCTTCTGACTCTCCTACTATGTCTGCTGTCAAATGCTGAGGAAGGTGTTGGCCTTGGAGCCCATGCCCTCAGTAGTAAAGATTTCCCTACAATACCATCAGATAAAATCTCATCAAGGTACCAGGAGAAAGACTCAGGGTTTTCCAATTCAATGGGCAAAGTGACAGATTTCCTCAAACGCACAGCTCCTAGAATGCAGGTCACTGCTAGTGACAGAGAATATGAGAGGGTCATATAAGCAACTGCCTTAGGTGAAACATCTCAACCCTCTATCTGAAGAGCCAGAGACCACAGGACCAGTGAGAAAGAAAGAAAAAGAGCCAGTCAGCCTTGCTCAGCAGCGTCACAAGGAACTGAAAAGTAACCACTATGGATTCGAACCCTTTTAGATTGTCTCTCCACTGCACCTCACTATCATTTTGCAGGAAAGTTCTGAACCTCAAAATAGATCTTTCACTGCAGTATGGAAAACATAGTATTTGAAGAAAAACAGTGAGGAGTCTGTTTCTTTAATGGAGCTCCTAACTTAGCTATCATTTTAATCGTTAGCTAATCATTTAACATTATTTGTTGCGAAGTATAAAAAGAAAATTGTCTTTGTATAGTTTGCATCTTGAAACCGAGAAGTGTATCCTCTATAGAGCCTACCTCTCTCGTTACCTCCTGAGTCATTTTTGTTAAGTATGCAGCTACAAGTAACTCCAGACTGCCCTTACTTCACCTACTTCCCATGTTAAAAAACTCCTGTCTGGGATTTGACTGTGCAAGCAAGAATGAAATACAGTTGGTGCAGGGGCTTGGGGTGCCTCCAGAGAGGATTATCTATGCAAATCCATGTAAACAAGTGTCGAAAATCAAGTATGCTGCCAGTAATGGAGTCCAGATGATGACTTTTGACAGTGAAATTGAATTGATGAAAGTCGCCAGAGCACATCTAAAGGCAAAGTTGGCTTTACGGATTGCCATTGATGATTCCAAAGCAGTTTGTCGCCTCAGTGTTAAGTTTGGTGCCATACTCAAAACCAGAAGGCTTCTCTTGGAACGGGCAAAAGAACTAAATATTGATGTCATTGGTGTCAGCTTCCATGTGGGCAGTGGATGTACTGACCCTGAGACCTTCGTGCAGGCAGTATCAGATGCCCGCTGTGTATCTGACATGGGAACAGAAGTTGGCTTCAGCATGTATCTGCTTGATATTGGTGGTGGCTTTCCTGGATCTGAAGATACAAAGCTTAAATTTGAAGAGATCACCAGTGTAATCAACCCAGCTCTGGACAAGTACTTCCCAGCAGACTCTGGAGTGAGAATCATAGCCGAGCCAGGCAGATACTATGTCGCCTCAGCTTTCACACTTGCTGTCAACATCATTACAAAAAAAAAAAAAAAAAAAAAACCGTGTGGAAGGAGCAGACTGGCTCCGACGATGAAGATGAGTCAAATGAGCAAACCTTCATGTATTATGTGAATGATGGAGTATATGGATCATTTAACTGCATTCTTTACGATCATGCACATGTGAAGGCCCTGCTGCAGAAGAGACCCAACCCAGATGAGAAGTATTACTCATCTAGCATCTGGGGACCAGCATGTGATGGCCTTGATAGGATCATTGAGCGCTGTAACCTGCCTGAAATGCATGTGGGCGATTGGATGCTGTTTGAGAACATGGGTGCATACACCGTTGCTGCTGCTTCAACTGTCAATGGATTCCAGAGGCCAAACATCTACTATGTGATGTCACGGCCAATGTGATAACTCATGAAGCAGATCCAGAGCCATGGCTCCCCACCGGAAGTGGAGGAGCAGGATGTTGGCACTCTGCCCATGTCTTGTGCCCAGGAGAGCGGAATGGACAGTCACCCTGCCGCCTGTGCTTTTGCTAGGATCAATGTGTAGATGCCATTCTTGTAGCTCTTACCTGCAAGTTTAGCTTGAATTAAGGCATTGGGGGGACCATTTAACTTAATTACTGCTAGTCTGGAATGTCTTTGTAAGAGTAGGGGTGGCACCGATGCAGTATGGAAGGCTAGGAGATGGGGGGTCACACTTACTGTGTTCCTATGGAAACTCTGAATATTTGTTTTATATGGATTTTTATTCACTTTTCAGATATGATATTAACGTGTGTCCCTCAGCTGCTGAGCAAGCATTTGTAGCTTGTACATTGGCAGAATGGGCCAAAAGCTTGTGTTGTGACCCATTTTGAAAATAAAATATCTTGAAATAATTGGGCATCAGGGAATGTTTGCAAGTATCCCTTGAAGAAGGCACAAACTTCTACACAGACTGCTGTATCACAAGGCTGTGCCCTCTCTGTACCGCATCAGTCTGCTTAGCCCCTCCCAAGTGTGTGCAGTTGGCTGTGAACTTTGGTGCCCAGAGTCTGTTGGTAAGGAATGTCATCTGCCTAGTGACCTGTTGGCCTGGCCACTTCCTATAGAGGGCATCTAAGACTCTTTGAACCTTGCCTGCAGAAGCCCCGACTGTTCCTCAACCTTGACTTCAGCTGCATCACCACCTAGTAACAGTTGAAAGTACCATACAGCATTTGGCAGTCAACTTCCTGTAATAAATTCAACAACAGCAACTACTGTGTTGTAAATCTTTACCTTGACCTATAGTCTTGCTCAGTTTACACACCTGTTGCCTCCCCAAAGTATTGAAAACTTGTAGGTCAGGAGGAGGGGCAG
>NW_021620662.1:1659880-1675390 GCF_004785775.1 Grammomys surdaster
AAAAAAAAAAAAAAAAAAAAAAAAAAAAAAAAAAAAAAAAACCTCCTGTCTGGACTTCTCTCCTTATTCTCTGTACTGAATGGTTCTGTGTGTCAACTTGACACAAGTTAGAATCATCAGAGAAGTGGCAACCTCAGCTGCGAAAATACCTACAAGATACCTATCTAGCTGTATGGCATTTTCTCAATTAGTGATCAGTGGGGGAGGGCCTAGCCCATGGTAGGTGGTAGCATCCCTGGGCTGGTAGTCCTGAGTTCTATGAGAAAACAGGCTGAGCAAGCCATGGGAAGCAAGCCAGTAAGCAGCACCCCTCCATGGCCTCTGCATCAGCTCCTGACTCCAGGTTCCTGCACTGTTCCAGGTCCTGTCCTCTCTACCTTCAGTGATGGACTATGATCTGGGAAGTGTAGGCCAAATAAATCCTTTCCTCCTCAACTTACTTTTGGTCATGGTGTTTCATCACAGCAGTAAAAACCCTAAGACAAATTAGTGCCAGGATAGTGGGTTATTGCTGTGACAGACCTGACCATGTTTTAGGAAGGACTGTGGAAGGATGTAGGAACTTTGGGCTAGAAGAACCATTGCATGTTGACACCTCAGTGGGATGTTCTGAAGGAGCCTAGAAGATAAGAACGTCGAGAGCGGTGGAGAAGATGGAAGCCTGGCTTGTGAAGTTTCAGAGAGAAGATTGAAGACTATCAGGGTCATTTGCTATTTTGATTTAAGACCCTGTGGTTCTGGCTAGCTAGGGCTAAAAAAATCAGCTGTAGCTGTGATTAACAAGATACCAGAACTACTTAAAGTGAAACCTCTTACATTTGTGGCTGGTTAGCTGGAGCTAAGAAATTAGTGGTGATTTAAAAAAGACCAGTATCACTGAGATAAAATCTTCTGAGAAGTATTTTCTGAGAGCACAGAGAAGCTGGGCTCCAGAGGCAGCAAAGGTTGTACCTCATGTTGGCAGCTGAACATGGTAATATGTAACAGTCACCCAGATAGTACTAGTTTTGAAGATATAAAGGGGTCATGGAGAGCAGCTAAGGCTTGGCACTGGGAGAAGCCACAAGAAGCCACTGGTGAAGGTGCAGCCTCAATGGCAGTTGAAGGCCCAGAACTGAAGAGGCCTCCAGAGAAGTTGAGGCTTAGCACCATGAAGACAACCTATAAGAGGTGATTGGTGAAAGTGTAGCTCAGTTAAGTAAGGGACCACAGCAGTTTTGGAGATGCCAGAACCATGGGACGACCACCAAAAACAGCAGCAATGGAGTGGAGCCAACCAGACCTAGAAAACAAGCTGTGTGTGCTGCAGAGGGAAGAGCTGGAGAAGTGACCCAAGCCCTATGGAAGAGTCCAGAAGACTGTGAGTAGATCCTGGACATTGGACAGTTTGAAGTTTGATTTTGATTTGATTGTGATTGTGCCCTGATTTTTTTCCTCTTGAAGTAAAAGAGTCCACAGTTGAGACTTTGAGTCTACATTTGAGACTTGGTTTTAAAAGTCTGGATTTTAAGATACTGGCTTTTTTTAAAGAGACTGAAATTTTAATGTGTTTGAATTTGTAAAGACTGTGAGACTTTTAAAGTTATAGATCTGGAAATGAGTAAGAAAGGAAGAGTTATGGCTTACTAGCGATGTATGTATGTGTCAAGTTGACATGGGGTCGTTGTACTGGCTGGTTTTGTGTGTCAACTTGACACAAGTTAGAGTAATCAGAGAGAAAAGAGCATCAGTTGAGAAAATGCCTCTATGGATCCAGCTGTAAGGCATTTTCTTTTAGTGATGATCAATGTGGGAGGGCCCAGCCCATTGTGGGTGGTGCCATCCCCAGGCTGATGGTCCTGGGTTCTATATGAGAGCAAGTCAGTAAACAGCACCCCTCCAAGGCCTATGCATCAGCTTCTGCCTCCAGGTTCCAGCCCTGCTTGAGTTCCTATCCTCCCTTCCTTCAACTATGGACTATGATCTGGAAGTGTAAGCTAAACAAACTCTTTCCACCCCAACTTGCTTTTTTGGTCATGGCGTTTTGTTACAACAATAGGAACCCTAACTAAGACACTCTCTGAGGCAAAGAGTATTCAGATGAATATGCCAGGCTGTTACTATTCATAAGAATCCTTTATTCCTCTCTTCAAATTCCTCCCAAGAAGGCTTCTCAGGCATACAAGGGAGATGCTGTCCAACTGACTGTCCTGCACATGAGTGTTTTCATACATTTGAAAAAAGGTAGATCTAAGGGTCAGTCAGTCAGCACTGGGTATAGAATACTGACCAAAGGCACAAAGCCCTACACCTAAAATAAACACTGTAGTAGCAACCAACAGTGACTTAAAATTAGGAAAAAAATAGTTTTTCTCATTAGCTGAACTTTCAGCATTATGAATATGAAAGATTTGTAAAGGCAATACAACTATGTAGAAACCAGGTTATCACCGGGCAGTGGTGGCACACGCCTTTAATCCCAGCACGTGGGAGGCAGAGGCAGGTGGATTTCTGAGTTCGAGGCCAGCCTGGTCTACAGAGTGAGTTCCAGGACAGCCAGGGCTATACAGAGAAACCCTGTCTCAAAAAAAAAAAAAAAAAAGAATGAAAGAAGGAAAGAAAGAAAGAAAGAAAAGAAAAGAAAAGAAAAGAAAAGAAAAGAAAAGAAAAGAAAAGAAAAGAAAAGAAACCAGGTTATCTGCTCTTTGTTCTAGTCTGGTTCTTATCTGTCAACAATGTGATGGCCAAACCATCACTACCACAAAAATCATCCAAACTAGAGCCACTTGGGACATCAACTATATTCCCAACTATAACATAAACCCCTTTAAATTGTTCTTTCTCTAACAGAGACTATGAGCTACTATTTTCTAGATGGTAAGAAGTACTGTGATTCTTTTACAAAGAGTTCCATTTGTGTAGAGATAAGTAACAGTGTTTTAATGATGAATCATTAAAATAGATCCTGTTTGTAATAATCTGTATTTTTCACACAAGAAATTTTCAGAGTGTTTAGGTTACAGAACAATACTTCTGCACCAATCTAACAAGGCAGCACTTGTAAGTACTCTCCAACTTGGAGACACCATACAGACAATGCTATGCTGGTCATAGCTTGAATTCAGTGAAGGCTGCAGAGGATTTTATCACTAACCTCAGCCACTCGAAGTGACTAAGAGGACAGTAAGGGTGGTCGCTACCCTCCAAACACACTGGTTTCCACGTGTGTTCAAAGGATTGATTAGTATACAGCTCTTTAAGTTTGAGTTCATTTTCTTCATTTCAAGTTATTCCTTTTGTCTAGACAAAAATCCAAGTACTAATTCAAACTAAGAAAAGGAAAGAAAGAAAATACTATCCATTCCCTACACTAGCAATTACGGAGCTATGAAACAGAAAACTTGGTAGATTAATTTCCTACTCTTGTACCAACCAAGATACTAATGATACAGAAAATAAAATGTTAGCAGGTACAAAGCCGGTTTTATGTTCCAGTTGGTAAACTGGTAAAGATACTTCCATTTAACCAGCAAGCAGTCAGAGTGCCCACTCTAACACTAGGGGGCAGGCACATTCATCTAATCTTAGACACTGAGATCAGTATTCCCAGGCAGTGGAACAGGAAGCAGGTTCTTAGGGCTGCTGGTCCAGAGGCTTAGCTAGTACACGTTATTTCTAAGTCACTCTTATAAATCAATCTGCCTTACACCACAAACAAGACATAACTTACAGCAGCAAATAGTACCATCTGTGATTACTCCTTTTATGGAAAAGCTCCCTCTTAAGATTAAGACAGTGACAATTTGTGATGATTTGTATATGCTTGGCCCAGGGAGTGGCACTATTTGGAGGGGTGGACTTGTTGGAGTAGGTATAACCTGGTTGGAGTAGATGTGTTACTGTGGGTGTGGGCTTTAAGACCCTGCTCCCAGCTGCATGAAAGTCAGTATTCTGCTGAAGATGTAGTACTCTCAGCTCCTCCTGCACCACACCTGCCTGGATGCTGCCATGTTCCCACCTTGATGATAATGGGCTGAACCTCTGAACCTGTAAGCAGCCCCAATTAAGTGTTGTCCTTATGAGAGTTGCCTTGATCATAGTGTCTGCTCACAGTAGTAAAACCCTAAGACAGAATTTGGTACCAGGGACTAGGGTATTACTGTGATAGGCCTGACCATGCTTTTGTCTGGAAAAATGTGGAAAATTCTGATTTGGAAAACAGTAGAACGCTTTAAGTGGAACTTAATGGGCCAACCTAGTAGGAATCTGGAAGACAGTGGTGCTGAGGGTGATTTGAACTGTGTAGCCCTGCTGGCCCAAGAGGTTCCAGTGGAGAAGAACTTTAACATGTGGCTAAGAGATGGTTTTTGTGATATTTTGAGGAAGAATGTGGCTACGTTTTGCCATTGTCTGAAGAGACTGCCTAAGGCTAAGGTAAAGAGATTTATATTAATTGCATTGACAAAGGAAGTAAGTCTCAAAAAAGCCCAACAGAGACTTTGTTCTCTGGTTAAGTCTGATAAAGAACATTTTAACAAACATAGCAAGCTGAGAAAGTTAAAACACAAAATATATAGTTTAAGTATTAAAGGGACACCAGGAAGTGCATGGAGCTGAATCTTGTGTTCAAGGATATTAAACTGAATTAAGGGAGTAGTAGCCTTGGGACAAGATTCCACCCAGCTAAATTTAGGTCCAGACATGGTAGTATAAACCTTTAATCCCAGGAGGCAAAGACAAGCAGATCTCTGAGTTCAAGGCCAGCCTAGAACAGAGCAAGTTCTAGGTGAAGTAAAACTTAGATCCAGGCTTGGTAGACCACACCTTTAATCCCAGTGCTTAGGAGATAGGCATGCAGCTCTCTCAAAGTCAGTCTTCCACTAACAGCCTTCAGATAAAGATGTAGAAAGATCTCTCAGCTTTGCCTGTACCACGCCTGCCTAGATGCTGCCATGAACCTCTGAACCTATAAGCCAGCCCAATTAAATGTTGTCCTTTATAAGACTTGCCTTGGCCATGGTGTCTGTTCACAACAGTAAAATGCTAAGACACAACTCTCTTCCTTAGGCCTTGCAGCAGGACTAATGAGTCTTGGTCATTTGTAACAGCCCCTCACCTTCTTGTGAATACCTCAAACCCATGCATGCATTCTTACTGCCCTCTGTAGTGGTGTGAGCCAGAAGTCCCCTCTAGTCTTTGGCATGTGAATACTTGGTTTCCAGTCAGTGGCCCTGTTTTAGGAGGCTTGAGAGCACTGGCCTTGCTGGAAGAAGTCACTGTGGCTGGACTTGCAGAGTTCAAAAACTCAGGCATTCCCACTTTCTCTCTGCTTCCCACTTCTGGTTTCAGATGTGAGCTCTCAGCTATTGCTGCTGCCACATATCCCTACCTTGTAGAACATCAAATAAACCCTTCTATAAGTTGCCATGATCATTGTGTTTTATCACAGCAACAGAACAGTAACTAATACACACTTGCTTACTAGTTATAAAGTGCTTTTAAAGCTGAAGGTAAATTTAAACAAGCACTGTATTTACATTTAGTGATAAGTACTTTGACATCTGAAATTACTTTTAAAGCAAAATAATAAAAATTCTAAATTTTAGCACAAAGAACACATCCAACTTCCTTACTTGCTGCCTTCTAATTCCCCACACAACTAAAAAAATAACAATTATTATCTCCAACTGAACCTTACATTATGCCAAGTGCTGTACAGGTAAAGCTGTACAGGTAATGTTACTGTTATAGTAACCCTCTGACACACATGCTGCTTCACAATTTTAAGCACTGACCACCTGGTGCACCATACTTGCCCTTCTGAATTCTACTCACAAGGCTGTGGAAGTTATACAATTTGTGGCCAAAGACAGGTCATTCTACCTCCAATAGAGCTGTTTTATGTTGAAAGTAAAAATAAATAAGAACAAAGGACATTAAAACTAGACACCTGGCCGGGCGGTGGTGGCGCATGCCTTTGATCCCAGCACTTGGGAGGCAGAGGCAGGCGGATTTCTGAGTTAGAGGCCAGCCTGGTCTACAGAGTGAGTTCCAGGACAGCCAGGGCTACACAGAGAAGCCCTGTCTCGAAAAACAAAACAAACAAACAAACAAAAAACTAGACGCCTTGCTGGATGGCATTAAAGCAATGGATGGGGAAATACACAGCTACATAACATCTAGGCTATAATCTTGGTGGATAAGAGGTGAGTAGCTACAAACACAGGTCATGCCAGCATCTACTTACAAAACTGGATAAGTTATCCAATGTCTTTAAATCTCAACTGTCTAATCTGCACAGAGGATTTCAAATGATTGTACTATCTCATAGAAGTATTAAAGATTAAGTAAGAGACTGTATATATAAACTATTGGTCGATATTTTGGCACACAGTATTTATCATGCTGTAAGCTGCATATCTCTTACTCCAAAATCTCAAGAAGTCCAACTGTTCCCAAATCAGAAATTTTCTGTATGCCAACATGACAGTCAACAATTATGGATTCTGGGACATTTCAGATTTCAGTTTTGTAAATTAGGATAATCAATAATGGCTATGGGAAACTCCATCATCCTGTTTGCCTTTGATCAAAAAGTTCCAAGAGATTTCTCCTATTTAAGTATTAAGTTCAAAATCAGGGAGCCTTATGGCGTGATCTCAGCACACATTAGATTTGCATTTATTCGGCTCCAGATACTAGTGGTCTATCAGTATACACAGCTCCTCCACTCTTACAGACACCCTGTTACAGTGGACAAAGATCTACCAGTAAGCAATGTTGGAGGTGAAAGGAAAGAACACTGTAAGCAACCAAGTAACTTGGGGGTTCTGATGTTGTGCCTGACTCCCTGCTTCCCTTTGCTTTTTCTACTAAGACACAAATCCTATACAGACCCTTTGTAACTCAGTATCAAATACTGCAAAACTAGACTGGCATACATACTTTAAAGGGCAGTGCTTTCCAAAGACACTGTAGTTTGCAGGTGTTGCCACCCTTTGGCTCAGGTAACCCAGCATGAAGACTCCTCCTTTGACACCTCTGGTATAGCCTGCAGCAGTCACATGAGGGGTCAAGGTGAATATAGACGGAATCATGACAGACACGTCAGCCTCCCTACCTCCATAGCAGGTTTTCATTTTGCCACCGTTTCCTCAGCCAACTAAAGTTAGCATCATCAGACTTCCACTATTTCTACTCACAATGCAGTGAAATACCTAATTCCTTTAGGTAAATTACTTCTGCACTCCAGTTGTATTTTAAATATTTTCTTTAGGCTGATTGTTCTGCAGTTACTGTGTGCTGGGTCTGAGACTGAGTTTATTTGTATTTCTCCTGACTGACATTCTCTGAGCTTTACATATGTAATATCAAGTATACTTCTACAGTTTATAGTAGACTCTTCCCCATTCTTCTGTTTCTTTTTGGAGGGCAAATGAGATGCATACTAGAACAGAGATTTGGGGACCTAGTTCTTAATCACTTTCTTCAATTCACCTGTCTGTTGAAGCTTCACTATCTCTTGGAATTATATCTTGGAGCTTTGTAAGAATTCTTTGTGTCTCTGATAGAATTTATATTGCTTCAGAGAATAGTCAAATTTGCTTGAGCTAAGCTGCCCAGGAATAGCATCACCTAGTCACTGTTTTAAAGCCACTGCTGGAGAAAAGATGACAGCTAAATGCAAACGATGATGAGATCTGTCACTCTAATAAGGACTCCCCCACAGCTTAATCTGGTCAATGTTGTTCGAGTAACTTTTATTCCAAGTGGTCACAGCGTGAGTAGAAGTCAGCAGTGGAGGAAGGGGTCAGGGGTAAAGCTGCTTTGTTTAATCTTAGCTCTGTGACATCAGAAGATCAGAGCTGACAAATGGTCATGTGATCCTATCACCAGGACACCAGATCACAAGCAAGTTAGCAATGAGTGAATACACTGGAAGATAAAAACAAGCCGTTTTATAAAACTAGGGCTGGGGGGGGGGGGGGAAGGGGAAAGGAGAGGGAGGAAGGGGACAAAAGTGGAAGACATGGAAGGGGGAAAAAGTAAACTTGATAGCCTGAGAGCTGTGGGCTATCCCTCTTGTCAGCCCTCTCCTATCTGTCTGGAGTGACTTTTACTGTAATAAACTGTGCTTGCTCGGCTCTTCTGTAAACCCATTTGAAATTTCCTTAGCTGGCAGGCGAGAACTGAAAGAGCCAGATAACAATGGTAAGAATGAGATATAAAAACTGATAGAGAATATCAACTGTAAGAAGTATGATGTCGGGCGGTGGTGGCGCACGCCTTTGATCCCAGCACTTGGGAGGCAGAGGCAGGCGGATTTCTGAGTTCGAGGCTAGCTTGGTCTACAGAGTGAGTTCCAGGACAGCCAGAGCTACACAGAGAAACTCAAAAAAAAAAAAAAAAAAGTGTGATGTCTGCCTTAGTGAGTATCCTAGAAACTACCTGGCACAATAAAACACACCTCCTTATCCACTATTCAACCAGTAGGGAAGGGGGAACCTACTATGAGAGCCTGTCATGGTTTGAATATGCTTGGCCCAAGGAGTGGCACTATTAGGAGGTGTGGCCTTGTTGGGTAGGTGTGTCACTGTGGGTGTGGCTTTAATACCCTAGCCCTAGCTGCCTGGGAGTCTTCCACTAGCCGTCTCCAGATGAAGATATAGAACTCTCAGCTCTGCCTGCACCATGCCTGCCTGGATGCCACCATCTTCCTGCCTTGAGGATAATGGACTGAACTTCTGAACCTGTAAGCAGCCCCAATTAAATGTTGTCCCTATGAGAGTTGTCTTGATCATGGTGTTTGTTCAAAGCCTAACTAAGACAGAGCCAGGTACCACAGACTGGGGTATTGCTGTGATAGGCCTGACCGTGCTTTTGTTTGGAAGAATGTGGATTTGGAGACTTTGGATCTGGAAAGCAGTAGAATGCTTAAATGGGACTTAATGGGATATTCTAGTAGGAATATGGAAGACATTGTTACTGAGAGTGATTTGAATTGTGCAGAACTGGCCAACGAGGTTTCAGTGGAGAATTTATTTCAATATGTGGCATAGAGACTGTTTATGTGATACTTTGGTGAAGAATGTGGCTACCTTTTGCCCTTGTATGAGAGTCCGCCTGACAGTATGGTGACAAGACTCAGATTAATTGCATTCACAAAGGAAGTCTCAGAAACACCTATCATAGATTTTGTTCTCTGGTTAAATTTCATGAAGAGCATTTTAAACAAGCTTAGCAAGCTGAGAAAGGAAAAATATAAAATATATGGTTCAAGTATTAAAGGGACACCAGGGAGTGAAATGGAGCTGAATCCTGTGTTCAAAGCAGCATGACCCCACCCAGCTAAATTTTGATCCAGGCGTGGTAGTATAAGCCTTTAATCCCAGGAGGCAAATACATGCAGATCTCTGAGTTCAAGGCCAGCCTAGAACAGAGCAAGCTCTAGGTGAAGAAAAACTTAAATCCAGGCTTGGTGGACCACACCTTTAATCCCAGTGCTTAGGAGACAGGTATGCAGGTCTCTGAGTTCAAAGTCAGTTTAAAGAGCAAGTTCCAGAACAGCCAAGCTTAGGTAGACAGGGAGTCAGAAAACAACACTGGTAATTGAATAAGGGGGCAGGCCATGTTCCAGCCCCAGCAAGCAGCAGAACACTGCCATTTTGGCTACGTGGCTCTGGCTTTAGAGTGAAAAATAGAAAGGAGTACTGGGACAACTGAAGCTGGTTATCTGGAGCTAAGAAATTACCTGTGATTAAGAAGGGACCAAAATCACTGAGATGCAATCTTCTGGGAAGTGTTTTCTAAGAGCACAAAGAAGCTGTGTTCCAGAGATAGGCAAGGTTGTACCTCATGCTGGCAGCTGGACTTGGTAATGTGTAAGAGTCACCCAGGTGGTACTGGTTTTGAAGGCTTGAAGGCAAGGGGTTAAGAAGAGCAGCTGAGGCTTGGCACTGTGAGAGGCCATGAAAGGCCTCTGGTGTCTGTTCACAGCAGTAAAACCCTAACTAAGACAGAGCCTGCAGGAATTCAAACTGTAAGGTGTCAGAAAATCATTTCTACTTGTGTTTATAAATAAAGAGATTTTTCTAACTTATTAAGAAATAAAGTAAGTAGGCTAGAAAGACAGTTCAACCAGTCAAGTGCTTGCCACAACACATGAGGACCTGTGCTCAATGCCCTGACCCCATAGAGACATGAATACCTGATCAGTGCTCTAATCTTAAAATCTATTTAAAATCTAAATGTCTCCCAGCAGGAGACACAAGGAAGATCCCTGGAGCTCACTTTTCACAAAAACAAAACAAGGTGGACAGTGCCTAAGGAATAACAACAGAGGCTAACCTCTGACCTTTACATGTATGCACCACAAAGACATCAGTACGTGTACATAGTATTATGCCATAAACATGAGATCTCTTGGAAAATCAGATTCCACTAGCATTTGGAAAGTGTTAATACTGTCAAATTAACAGGATCTACAATCACCCAGGAAAGCAGCTTTTGGCCTTGCCTGTACCTATCTCCTTGATTAGGTTAACTGAGAAGTTAGGCTGGAAAGGCCCACCCTAGAATTGGGAAGTACAGGCTGGTTCTAAACTGAATGGAAAGGGGAAGCGTTGCACTGCAGCAGGAATGCAACCTGACCACTAGAACCCCCCCCCCCCCAATGACAGACCATTATCAACTGTGAGCCAAAATCAGCCCTTTCTCTTAACAAGTTGCTTTTGTTAAGGGCATTTTATCACAGCAACAGGAATGAGGTGGCATGCTGACCCTCTTATTCAGCAGTCACATGGTAATTTGTCTTTTATCATACCACATGTCCTCCTTTGGAGTGGTGCTTCAGGGGTCACATGCATCACTCAGAAAGGAGGGAAAGTAAAAACTAGGGCTGCAGAGATAGTTCAGTCTGTCATGTGCTTGGTGTGCAAGCATGCGTACCTGACGCTGATGTCTGATACCCACATACAGGCCAGGAGCACCTCCCAGCACTGGGGAGAAAAACAGGATTCTTGGTGTTTGCTAGCCATCTACTCAGGTCCAGTGAGAGACCTTGTGTTACAAACAAGGTGGGCTGTGACTGAGGAGATACAACAGCTCAGGTTGTTCTCTGGCCTCCAAATTGTAAGGGTAAAAATTAAAACAGCTTAACAGAGACCACAAACAACTTGGCAAAGACCCCAGGACAGTTTGCTGAGCTTGCTGAGAATAGCCATAATAAAAATATCAAGCCCCTCTAGGGACGAGGTGACCAGAAATGTAGAAACAACCAAAGACATATCTTGACCAGTCTAAACATGCCCAAGTGAGTAATGGGCCACCTGGTGTTTATCCTAGAAGGTCTGAGGCTTCATGGTCAAAAATAGTGGGCCATCCAACCTGTCAAAATGATTGCTTACGCAAAGTGCTGATGTTTGAAATATCCAATCATATGTAACCGCGCCAGAATTTCCCACTTTTCCCTTCCCCCTTGTGCCTCCCCCTATAAAAGTTCTAAACTTCCTGGGGTCTTCATCGAAATTCTCTCCCCTGCGTGGGATGAGTTTCGATCCAAGGGCCCTTGTTAGTAAACTGCCTTTTGCCATTGCATCAAGTAAGTCTCTTGTGTCTCCTTGGGTGCGCGCTAATTGGGACTTGAGTTGGGGTCCTCTTTCTGGGTCCTTACAAAATGAACATGCACACAGTTGTAGGTGTGCCTACATACACATGTACCTGTGTATACACATATATTAGTAACCATTGGCAAAAGCTGTATAATGGGATACAGGGATCTTTATTTTGTAAAAAATAGTTTTGTGTATGAGTGAGTATATGCTGCATATGTGCAGCGCCTGCAGAGGCCAAAAGAGAATGTTGGGTCACACTGAGCTGCCTCATATCGATGCCAGACACTGAACTCAGGTCCTCTGCTATAGTAGTATATGCTCTTAACTGCTGAGCCATCTCTCAAGCCCTGGGTTCTTTTGAGAACCATTGGTACTGAGAACATACTGTCATTCTTAACTTGTTCTGCATGTTGCATGCAAGTTTTCTTTTTCTTAAGAATTGTATTTTGTACACAATCAGTTTTGTAAAATCATGCTTTGGACTATTAATGGTGTTGAGATAGAATAAACAAATAGTTTTCATTGTATCTGACCATTGTTAAATGTCTGCTACGAGGATGATTCATGAGCCATTCTTGTCACTCACATAGCTGGGTCAGTTAAATTCCAGCGCAAACCACTGAAAATACTGAAATAGAAAAGGCAAAAATTGCCCTGGAGAAGCTGCGGGCCCTTTAGGAAAGCCCCACATTGGAGAGGGCACAGGTGTGGCACTGATACTGCTTGAGGTTCTTAGGCCTGCTTTAATGGCTTTGGAGTGGGCAGTTCAAGAGCGATCTCAGACGAGAGCAGTGGAGAACGAACCAGTGATTTTCTTTTTGCCACAAGTTCTAGGTATCTGCCCTGGAAGCAGTGCCCTTGCTTCCATGGGATGGTTTATCTTGTTGAGTTTTAAGAGTCAGATGTGTTGGTGGCAGCTGATACGGTGAGAGCAGGGTGGGATAGCCTGCGGAGGGCATGCAGGGCAAGGAAGCCAAAAGCAGCAGCTCTTCAGGGATGAGTACATGGAGAGAAAGAGTTAAGTGTTTCGGGGTTGAATGCATGAATTGGGCAGTGAGTGTAGAAACAGTATGTTTGAGGGGAAGGGAGCAACAGGTTGTAGTAGTGGGCTGAGACAGAGCCATGACTTTACTTCCAGCTTCAGACATTACTAGTGTGTGTGTGTGTGTGTGTGTGTGTGTGTGTGTGTGTGTGTTGTTCAATTCAGATGGTTACTCTGGATGTTACAATAAATTTCCTCTACACATATATCATACATGACTTGGCAAGAATAATTGGGAATTGGCCTCCATGGGCATGTGTTAATTAACAACAGTCTAGTAAGTTGGCATCCTCTAGAATCTAAGGTCTGTGGTTGCTGTGTCTATGTAGGCCAAGCCACCCAATATGGCACCCTTTAACATGGGCCTTGTACCTGGGTTAACTTTAGGAGCAGCTAGAAAGTCTTTAGTTACTCAAGAGATTGGAAATCAGGACAGTACAGCAATGTACACTTTATTATTGATTTTTGCTTTTTTAAAAAAATTTCATTCTATTACTAAGGTTTCATTAAAAACAAACTGAAAAGAAAATCAAATTAAGAAAAATTAAACCTGAACAGTCGAATTGATACAAATTTCCTCCTGTTTGTGAGACTTCACTATTCACCTTGATTCTGTCTTGGCCTTTAAGGATCAACCTCATAGACTTGTGTATAGAGTGACTGAGGTTAAGGAGTTGGAGCTTTTGAGCAGACAGAGAATGGATGAATGGCTAGTGGATCTAGTTTCTGGAGTGGGGAAGATATTGAAAAGAACTGATGTCATTAGTTTAGAAATGAAAGGGGAAAAGGAAGGAGTTACAAAAACCAAACAAACAAAACAGTGGAAACCTAAGTTTTGATACTGGCACATCACCCATGTTGGCAAGTACCCAGTTCTGAAAGCACCACTCATCTCAGGTAAGAGCCAGTTTAGTGGGTTGAGTTCTGGTTGCTTATACACATTTTATTCTGTACAGAGTATAGTTTTGATTCTTATCGGTATTTTTAGCCAGAGTAGAAAGTGCTTTTAATTACTTATACATATTTATTTTTCTGTAAAAAAGATATGTTTGCTTGTTCCATATTAAATTTTTTGCAGAGGCCAGATGTGGTGTGTCACATGTCATTCATGCCAGCACTTGGAGGCAAACACGGGTGGATCTCTGAGTTCAGGATCAGTTGATCTGTATAGCAGTTCCAGGATTATTCAGGGTCACACACACTGTGAAATCTCAAGAAACAAAACAAAAGAAACAAAAAAAAGAAACATGCCTTTGAGGCTTTGGGAAGTTAGATTGTGTAAATTTAGGCAATGGAAAAAGAAAAATGGAGTTTGGGAATAGTTATTGACCTTAATCCCTAAGCCAGAAGCTGATTCAAAATGTTAGAGAGCTTAAATTGACAGAAAATGGTATGAATGACAGAATGTAACCTGGGGCAGGTGGGTGAGCTGGAAATGGCTGGTGCATGGGTACTCTTCTCTCAAGGCTGCTACCCCATCCTGTGCTCCAAAGTGCTACATGCTCCCTAATGTCTTAAGTGATTCCACAGTTCACATCAACACAAATGGTACTTTTGAAGTACAGAACTTAATGATTTAATTTTTAATGATTTATATCACCAAAGTTATGATTTAGATTGGAAGAGGTAAGTGTATGTTATCAATATGTTTAAATACTGAAGTCAACTTTATTATTGTTCAGCTTAATTAAAGAAAAGAATTGCCTATAACCAGGGATGGTACACATAACTTCTCCTTGGTAATTTAGAATTTTCATGAAGAAAATAATTTCAATTTTGTTCTGCTAAAGGCCAATAAGATGACTTCCAGAGGAATATGTCATTTTAATGGATGGTTTTTTTGTCATATAGGATGTTTATAAGTCGATGAAACTGACTCAGATTTTGTTTTTTAAAATTTATTTATTTTATATGTGTGAATACAGCATATACGCACACACACGCGCGCACACACGAGTACACTGTTGCTGTCTTCAGACACACCAGAAGAGGGCAGTGGATCCCATTACAGATGGTTGTGAGCCACCATGTGGTTGGTGGCTTGAACTTAGGGCCTTTGGAAGAGCAGTCAGTTCTCTTAACCTCTAAGCCATCTCTCCAGCCCCAGATTTCATCTTTAAAAATAGACAGTGTATACCAGAATTTAAATTTGTCTTAAAAGGACCACAGATCCTAGCTCTATAATTACAATATGTATTTCTAATATTTTTATTGTTTTGAATATTTCATTGTAACCATCTCTATTAGTGCTTCTTAGACTACAGCTGAAATGGACATTATTTGAAGTTGACTGAACATGACTGAGGTGTACAGCAGGAATAAAACTTCATTTCAAGGTAGATGAGTCTTCATCCCATGGTCATAAACAGTGAAGAAGTAAAGCTAGGTCTAAATAAAGCACTAGATAGCTCTGACATCCTTGAAAGTTGTAACATAAGCAGTTCTGTTATATGGTACTGCAAAGATGATGATTTGGTGGATAAAGTGCTTCCCTCATGAATATGTGGACCTTGGTTTTGATTCCTAGCACCCTGGTTAAGAAGTCAGGCTTGGTGGTATGTATCTGTTATCCTGAGACTGGAGAGATGGGGACAGGAGGATCTCTGGGGCTTGCTGGCCAAAATGTGTACCTAAATTGGTACGGCCGAAGTGCAGTAAGAAATACATGGTGGTGGTTGTATGCCTTTAATCCCAGTAGGCAGATCTGTGTGAGTTTGAGGCCATCCTGGTCTACATATTGAGTTTCAGGACATCCAGAGCTACCTCAAAGTAGCTTTAGCTTGTCTTAAAAGAAGATGAAAATAAATAGGGATAGAAGGAAGGAAGGAAGAGAAAGGGAAGGGAAGGGAGGGGAGGGGAGGGGAGGGGAGGGGAGGG
>NW_021620662.1:1675790-1734840 GCF_004785775.1 Grammomys surdaster
TGGTGTGTCTCACCTGGATGGGTTGGGACAAACTTGTCTCAAAATATACAGGTGAGATAGATTAAGACAGTTAATACCCTTCGTGTGTACACTTGTGCATACACACCTATACATACATATCCATGCTTAGACAACACATGTTCCACATTCACATGTTCCACATTCACACAAATAATAAACAATCTGTCTTTCTGTGAAAAAGAGGGAAATTCTGCAAAATCCAGTTCTGAAAATAGGTATGTGGCACTCAGAAAATTCTGCAGTCTTGAACTGTATACTACCAACACTAACTATTCTAATAAAACACAGACAAGCATGACCACCTAATGTCAGTTCTAGGTCTTATGATTTAGGGTACATTTCTGCTTGTCATGAAACTGTTGAAATGAATTCAGATAGGATATAGTCCTTTTTATCACTGCCTCATTTCTGTAAAAATAACATGAAGAAAGTATTTCATATCTTTACCTGCACCCAAAGCATTACTAGGGAGTCTAACATGGGAAGCTTAGTAGTTGAAGCTGTAGTTGTCCTTTTCTGTAGAATTGTTTTTGTTTGTTTTAGAATGTTCATTTAGCATCTGTATGTATTGTGTGCATGCAGGCCATGGTGCATGTGTGGAAATCAGAAGACAATTTCAGGAGTCATTTTTTTCTTATCATGTGGGTTGTGGAAAATGAATTCAGGTAACCAGGCCTGGTAGCAAGTGCCTCTCTGGCCCTTAATTCTATTCTTAATGTCATTATATATTGATAATACCCTCTTACTGAAAAAACCAACATAAGCTCTAGTCAGTCATCTAAGAAAGAGGAATCTCTGCTTCCACAGGATTTATTTGTAGTCAAGTCTGTAAGGCATTTTCTTGACTGATGTCTCAGGGCTTAGATGGGCCTAGATGGTATAAGAAAGCCGTGGAGAAGAAGCCCTTTTCCATGGCCTCTGCATCAATTCCTGCCTCTATGCTTCTACTTTGTATGAGCTCCTGTTCTGACTTCCCTCAGTGATGGACTGTGATGTGAAACTGTAAGCTGAAATAAACCTTTCTTTACCCAACTCCCCAAGTTGCTTTTTGGACATGGTGTTTTATCACAGCAATAGATGCATTTATATTACTTAAGAACATGGTGGACTGAAGTGACTTTACCACTATACCAGCTTCATCCCTCAGTGACAAATGCATGAACTGATTCACACTACAGAACTTTATTATAGAAGGACAAATTGTACTTTCTACTCCCATTGTTTGATCATTGATTCTTCACATATTAACATAGATTTATATTTTTCTTCTGTACAATTAGTAAGTGCCAAGCTTTTCTGTCATGAGAGAGGGAAGTAGTTAATGAAATCTAACCCACTCCTGAAAATTCACTCGTGTAGGAAGTAGTATTATAGTGAAATATTTATCACTAATTGATTTGGTGATGGTACATCATTTAACATTTTCAATACTGAACTTAGACATGCCCTTGAACAAATCTTAAATAGTAATAACATCCTTATGTACATATTACCAATGTATGCAGAGAGATTTCTGTTGTTGGCAGGAGGAGGTTAAGAAGAAACTCATCCAAAGAAAAAGAATAAAGACTACAATCTCCAGTATAGATGATATTGTATCATCTATAATTACCTTTTTAAGTATCTCAATTTGGCCAAGGTGTGACTGTTAATATTTTCACCTTTCAAGAAAACACTAAGGCTTCAAACAGTTTAAGAACTAGCCTCTGGGTTTATCAGAAAGGGGAGCTCCTCACATAGCATATGCAATGGCAGTACTCTGCTTGATTCTGCAAAAGCTAATTTTTAATATTATCTTAATTGTTATGAAATATAGTAAGGCTAAAAGTAAGAATATATCTAAGGAATGACAGAAAAGTCATTATTATCCCTGTGTATGTGGTTTGTACAAAACACTGTATTACATACTAAACAGAGTTAGTGGTTCTGGCAAGGGAAGGAGTGAGGGAGAAAATATTGGTTTGTTTTTTTCTTCCCCACTAATACAGCAAAGCTAAGCAAAAGCTCATTGTAGCAGAATCTCAGCAGCCAGGATCTCAATGCAGGGTCTCCCATTCCTATAACAGCAGGTGCATTCTGCACCAAGAATGAGCTCTGTACACACGTATTTGTAACCAATTATTTGCTTTAAAGGCATAGGAAGAAAAAAACAAACATTGTTAAAACATACTCATTTTATAAATTTTGGGTATTAAATAATAAATTATACAGTTCAGACTTCCTAAATAAACCAGTGAAATCAAAAACCAAAATAAGACGCAGCAATTTTCTAGTAACTTCTCTGGGTAAATAATTTCCTTTAGTCCCAGTATTATCAAACAGCTAGAGCTGAAGTGTGATGAGATTTGCAGGTGTTAAGAGTATTTTACTTAATTCAGATAATGTACAATAGTTAACAAAAGCTCAGGTTTTAGACACATGTCGTCATGGTCACCAGCACAGTATGTTGATGCTGAGCTTAGAAGTGGAGAGAGAAGACTGTGTTTTGTTATATTTAGGGTCAGTCAAACCAATAAACTTTTTATGAACTGGTGAGTGAAAAAGAAAATCGTAATTTCTAAGATTTCACATGAACGCTCAAGTAAAACTGACAGCACAGCAAACAAACAAACTCCTTGCAATTTCTAAAGTAAATGCTGCTACTGTGGGTGGCCAGCCACCTCACATCAGCTCTAGGCTGCAATCACACAGCTGTTAGAGTACTGCACACTCAAAGCAAGCAAGTGGTTCTCAGTGCCGCTGGTAAATCACCTGATCCTATTACAAAATCAATTACTGCAGTACATTTCCACTGCCACAATCTGATGATGACAAAATGATATTGGATAGCTACTGCAAGGTCAAGAAAACTGCTAAGAACATCTTAATTGGTCTTTTACGTTTAATCATTTGGTCCTACTTATAATGCAGCCATTTTAACTGTATATTCTTATTTGAAATAAAGCTGTGTAGTTACCTTTAGTTGCCTGGGACATTCGATGGAAAATCTCTGCAACTGGTCTGATGTATAGCTACAAGGGAACAGATCGGAGCAGCACGTCGAACGGTTCAACCTCTTCATTAAAAAAGAAATAATGTTGCTGCAGCCACAGCCACACATTGACTTGATCGTTAAAAGAGAATTTGGCTTTAAAAGATCACAACTAATAATGTCCTATATATACTAAAACTGGCTAACTGACTCATTCTGCAGCTCTCTGGCTGAAAGAAAACTGCTAAAAGCGAATTAAAAACAGACAAAAAACCAACTTTACTACAGAAGATAGCAGCCACAAACTCATCACCAAGAAACTCTGTGAAAAGCATTAAGTCTCCGGGCTAGTACACAAAGAATGTAAGGTGCTTTAATATTTCAACGTGTTTATATTAAAGCTCAAAAACTTAGCAGCAAAGGAGCAAGCTCAAGACACCCCCAAACATACTAACCACTCTTTCTGTCTTCCATCAGTTTTGGATCTGTTTGCCTACGCCTTCAGCTCAGCCTATCCAACCTGTTCCCTCTGTAAATGGACGCGACTTCAACAGCCAACCGGAAAGAGCCCCACCCCTCGCTGTTTCCTACACTGTTCAAGAAAGCCTCAGACTCTGTAGAGAACCGCTGCAGCGCTGCTCTGAGACAACGAGAGCAAATTACCGGACAGACTAGCTCACCACTAAGAACTGATGACCTCTGACTCTACACTTAAGACGCCTGCCAAGCTCTCACAGTAAGAATGACCACTCGCTTTACTTCTCTACTACAGTTAACAGACAGAAGTGTTCTCAGGCTTGATAGTCAACCTAAAACTCAATGAGAAATAGAAAACACGAGCCTAGATCTTTTTTAAAAATACTAGTAACGAACTATAGATGTGAACAGTAGGTAGCACAAATCTTTGAACAGTGGTGGGAGAGGCAGGAGGATGGCTGAATACAATGTGAAAGGTAAGAAATTCCCTCTGCATGCTCAACTTGGGCCTGAGGGATAACGACAAGAAAATCTCCTGCAGAATTTCACTACAGATAGTGATGAGACAAGCAGCAAGGTGAGCCGTAGATTCCCTGCTGTCATAAATGTTCTGAGGCTTACTGAGAAGAAAAGGATGTGGCTATGTACTTATTTGCAAGAACTAAAAAGCTATCAAGACCTATCCTGATGAGGCATCTTTCCCTTGGTCATCTGCATTTCGGTAGACAAATTCAGAACCTGAAAATCACACTGAAAGCATTAGCAAACAGTACTGAAGGTGTTAGTCATTCCCTAACAATTTTATACTTAAAACATTCTACCTTTCCTGATAACATAGTTACTTACATCCAGTAATTATAATTCTTTCTGAATTCCCAGAATAAGAGTCACAGTAATACAAACATATTAGTCTTTTTAAATAATTATATTCAAAATAATTTAATGAACATTCATATACCAATGATGTCAACTCTTTTTAACACACCTTTAAAAAAAAGTAAAGTAAAGATAACAAAATATCTTCTATTAAAAGAGCCTATGTTTGAGGCATTGGAAGGCTCTGCATCTGTCTCACGCTCAGTTCCTTCCCTGCTTTAGAGCTAGGAAGAGTCAGTAATCTTTCTGCCCTCACCTTGCACTGTCCTTTAGATACTCGTGTTATACTTAAATCAGTTTTCCCAGAATACCTAGAAACAGGCATGCACTTCACAGAGGGGAAAAAAACAGAGTATGGAAAGAAACATGCAAAATAATTTCTTACTCGCCTGCTGAAAACACTGTATTCAAAAGAATATAAATCTCATCAGTAGATCCAATTGAGATTGAGCTGGACTGCCATTATTAACTCTACCTTCCCATGCTGCTGCTGCTGCTATACTAGCCAAAGAACACAGTACATGGAAAATGCAAAGGACTACCAACCTAAGTGTCTAAAATGATTTAGCAACAAAACCTGTAAAATCAAGCTTTAACCATATTGCTACCTTTTGAGATGCTCATCAGAGACATTAGGGTAGGGTCTTAACTGCTGCTAATGCTAATATGGGAGGTAGGGGAGGGAGCTAAAGAAAGTAACAACAAAAATTAAAGTATTGTGCTAGTGTAAGGACACGTACCAAGCATTAACACCTGACATAATTTACAGTGCTCAGAATAGTGACACACATCATCGTGTGTAAAATAAAGCAAGAATCAATTTAAAGTTCCCAGCAAATGTATGCTGCTCTCAATGAAAGCAAGGTATCTGTTTCTACACAAGGCCTAAAATAAAAGATCCAAAAGCATGAAATGTTTCATCAGCTTCAATTCCTATATCATCCCCAATATCCCCTGGCTCTTAAAATTAGTTCTAACAAAAATAGAACATAAGCAACAATGGTTATTTTCATTATTTATCATTTTTCATCCCTGTTAGCTAATTCAATGTAATATTGATCACTAGGTTGCATACAGAAAGAACTTGAAGACTAACCAACAATTATAAAATATCAGAAAAATGAGAATACTGTTGGGGAGGGAAGACAGTAAATATTTAATCAAGTCTTCCTACAGGCCTGTTTAAAAAGTAGAGAAAACATGTATTAATAAGTTAAAAGTATGGCTTTCCTTCTCTGTGTACTGCTAGGGACGGAAACCAGGGCTTTAAGCATGGTAAGCAAGTAGTCTACCATTGTCTTAGTGACTGCTCTACCGCTCTGAGCAAAACAACTTTTAGAAAAACTTAACTGGGGCTTAGTTTCAGATGGTGAGTTCATAACTATTATGACATGAAGCATGGCAGCAGGCAGGCATAGCCCTGGAAAAGGTTTGAGGCAGAGAGAGACATTGGTTCTGGTCTTGGTTTTTGAAATATCAGAGCCCAACCCCCAATGACACAGCTCCTCCAACAAGACTCACATCACCTAACCCTCCCTAAGCAGTTTCACCTACTAAGGACAAGCTTTCAAATATATTAACCATCGGGGGCCATTCTCATTCAAACCATCTTAACCACATTCCCAGCCTTCATGACTACTTCAATAAAGTTAACTAATTCCCTTCTTAATGAGCATAAGTAACTCAATGTCAAATTCTTCCTTTGAAAAGTTAAATATTTTATGTATAGTGAATCTGTTAAGCAGTAGTCTTGACAGTTAGCCTAGCATGCACAAGGCCCGTGGTTAAAGCTCCAGCTCCCTCCCTCGATCCCTCCCTCGATCCCTCCATTCATTCATCATCCATCCGTCCATCCATCCTCAGAAAACTACAAACACAACTTTGCAACAGGACACTTTTTGGCCTGTGTAAGTAAACATAAGTGACTGTCAATAGTCCTTAAGAAAAATACCTCAAATATAAACTCACCAAACTGGTTCTAACATCTTTAAACAATGACTCTTCCATTTACAAACATACCGTGTTGTTCATAAACAGTATCCCAGTAAGAAATTATTCACTCCAGCAATATGGACTCCGAGGGCTCCCAGGATTCTTGCATGGAATCTATGAGACCAAAACTGTTTTCAACACTACTAAGAAGTTGCTTAGTCTGTCACTCTCAATCTACGTTACAAGAGGGCACCTGTAGTTATTTACCTGACAAGGTTCCGTACACACAACTTGGCTAAACACAGAAGCTAAAATATATTTCAAGCCAGTCCTTAAATACATTTACAAAAATGAAACACAATGCCATCCTTCTTACTTCGTTTAAGGCACTGGTTGTTCTGTTCGTCCAAAGGATCAAGGTACAATTCCCAGCACCCACATGGCAGCTCACAACCACCTTCACAGACCAGGCTCATAAAATAAGGACAGTCACAGCAGCACAGGCATGAAATCCCAGAGAGTTAAGAGGCTGAACAGGAAGACCACTTCCATCTAAGTTGGAAATCAGTAAGATTTTGTTTCAAAAACTCAAGAGAACATTTTGAAGACAATTGGGACAAGTACAGCACAATAACTTAGAGTAATTCCTGTTGAGACGATGTTGAATGTATAAAATACTAACAAGGTTTCAACAGGAGGTGGTGACTTACTTTTCCAAATCTGTACATATTAGCCTGCATTTTTCCCCAAATGTTAAGGTTTCCATAGCTCTGTTCGATTAACTTTCAAAAACATTTTCTTTGGCTCTGTTCTTGACCAAACTCCATGTCCTCAGTTTTCTAGAACTACTTCCCACTCACTCACTCAAATATTTATTAGGTGTCTAATATGCTAGGCAAGTAAGAGCAATGAAGGTTCTATAACAGAAATAGAAATCTCTTCCGCTAGAATTAAATTTATATTCCCACAAAAAAGACAAAATCAAGTTTAAAAAGAAGACATTAACAACCAGAATAATTACTACAATCAATTGTGAGAGGGAACAAGAAGAAAATACAGGAGGAAAGGTTAAATGGGTTTATAAGAAGAGCCTTATTTCTGCAACAAAAATTTAAGTAAAACTATCCAATATCTCAGAAGACTTGTAAATGTTAGGAAAGGAATGGCACCAGCAAAACAGTTTGTAGGTAAAAACCTGAATTTTTTCATGAAAAGTTTCCAATATACATAAAAAAGAACAGTATATTTATATTTTATATCTATTACACCTATATTCAATTCAAAATATCACCAATATTGCTTTGACTTTTAATCTTCCTTGTAGTTATTTTAAATTAAGTCCCAAATACCATACCTACATACTTTACACTCACACACTCCATAAGTGCCTCTCATGTGCACAGAATCACCACACGATCGGATCCTCAGATTAACCGAATTTCCATAATAATTAACACCAGTCAATAGTCAAATTCCCATATTGTCTCAACATCTTTTACAGTTAACAAGTTCTGAGCAGATGTACAGAGCAGCGCTCTGTTCCACTGGCTTCTTCCATCACCTTAATCCACCCCACTGGGTGCCTAGATCTCCTGCAGAACATATTAGATGCCATCAATTGCACAATGCCTGTGTTTTTCAGTGTTCCTTACCTTGTTGACCGATCCAATCTCCCATATTGACTACATTTAACTTTTGGCAATGGATATTCTAAATTCAACTATTAAAGAAATACTAACAATATAATTGGTACAGTTTCCTGGTAATTCCTGGAATCAGACAGGCTAAGCATGGTGCAGTAACTCTGACATGACAGAAGAGGGAACTGTAATATTATGGAATTTAGCAATTCCACACTAAGTAGCATTACATTTTACTTTAAACTTAAACACTGAATTTCAATGTAGTGATGACTAAAAACATAGTAATTATATTCTTGCATATGATTCTATCAGAAAACAAGCAAACAAGACCACACTATAAAGGACTTAGAGGTAGGTAAGGGCTGAATGTATGGACTTTATAATTCAAATGTACTCATTAGCCATTATCAAAAATTACCACTTAAGATGATCCTAAAAACAACATACTTCCAGTTTCCAAATAATTTTCCTCAATAAGTAAGCTAATCTAAATGAATTAATATATTATGCTAAATAAATAAATTTCCATCGTAAATTCAATTTTTAAAAAAGAGAAGTTCTGAATTCTGCATTAAATTGTACAATGTTCATGTGTTCAAAAAGTGACAAAGTCTTTATGATAATGCCTAAGCATACAGGGTTAGGGAAACAACTCTGTGGTAGAGCTTGCAAATCCTCACCTCAGGTTTGGTCCCCAGCTCAAAAGAAGTTTGTTCCAAGTAATACTGCCATTTTATGAAAACTATAAATTTAGGGACTAAGGGGATGGCTAGGTAGGCAAAATGCTTGCATCCAAGCATGAAGACCTGAACTGAATTCAGATCCCCGTGTAAAAAGGCTAGCAAACCAGGAGCGATCCTAGAACTGAGGAAGTAGGAGCAGGAACATGAGGGGCTCACTGACCAGCCAGTATAACCCACTGGGAAATTCTACATTCAGTGAGGCCCTGTGTTAGAAAGTCGTGCAAGATCGACCTCTGGCCTCCATACACGCACCCACAGGTACCTTTAACATTTAAATCTCCACCAGCAGTCTATTCGTGAGAATTTCTTTCAAGTATTCCTTATTTACTTGTTTGTGTGTGAGCATGCTAGTGCTGTGACCATGTGTGTTTGTATGGGCAGATGCATGTATGTCCCTGAAGAGGCACCGAGAGGGTACAGGATGTTGGGAGTTGCCTAATGTTGATGCAGGGAACTTAACCCTGTTCTCTACAAGAGCAGCAAGAATCCTTAACACTTCCTACTATCTCTCTAGCTCCAAGTCCAGCTTTCTTTACCAGGTTCCTTTACTTCCTTCTGAGGCTTCAGCAGCAAAGCTTTTGTATTTCTGTGATATTCAAGACAGGCTAGGTGTTCTCCTTTCATGTTCTTCAAAATTCTACCAATTGCTACACATGCTTCACACACACATCAGAGGGGATTTTTAGCAAAATAGTAGTGGCTACTGCAACTATCACAAAAACTCACTGGCAGAAAGAAAGTTCTTTAACTCAAGGTTCTTGAGATTAGACGTTCAAAACTAGTTTCACCGAGCTAAAATCCAAAGTGCTGGAAAGTCAAGTTAATTTTTTCCCCTTTACTTTATAGCATGCAGAAAGCTTATTAAATCTGGTAGACTACTGGACCTTTTCTCCTCCTTCAAAGCACACTGCCACCTATACATCTTTTTCTCATCTCCTCTTCCCTAGCCTCTTCATTTTAACATTCTTAACCACATGTGCAGTTCCTTCAGGACAAGACACAACACAGCTTTTGAAAATTAGGATGTAGACATATTTGGGGGCCATTACTCAGCCTTCCAAAATACAATAAAAGAACAAAAATCTATATAAAGTCAGGCATAGTGGTACATGCTGACAATGTAGGCCTCAAGTCTTGGCAGCAGATCCAATCCAAATCTGAGGCCAGCTTTGTCTATGCAATGAATTTGGGGCTATTAGGATGTGATGGCTATTCTTGGTTGTCAATGTAACCACATCCAGAATGAACTACAATCCAGAAATGGAGGGCACATCTGTGATCTAGATCCTGAGGTTGAAAGACACAGGCTTTTGACGCAGAGCCTGACATGAGATGAGACTGGCTTTTGATCCAGATCTTGAGGCTTAGGGGCCATGAAAAGCTTAGGCCCAAGTAAGGTAGTACATGCCTTTAATCCCAGGAGATAAGTGGCAAGCCGATCTCTGAGTTCAAAGCCACCTGTGCCAGACAGAGCAAGTTCCAAACCCAGGTGTGGTAATACACACCTTTAAACTGGGCCACATCTTCTACTGGAGGCCTACTGAGGACAATGGAAGAAGGAAGGGTTCATTTCTCTTTGCCTGCTTGCACTTACTTGCCAGCACATCTATTGGAACCTACTTCTTCAGGATTCTAGCCTATCCAGAAGACCAGCTGGAACAACTAGCCTCATGGGACTGAACAACTACTAGATTCTTGGACTTCCCATTCACAGCTGCAAGTCATTCTAGTAATTTCCCTTAACATATAGAGACACTCCATAAGTTCTGTGACTCTAGAGAACCTAACTAATAGAAAGGCTTTATACAGAGATACTAAAAGAATTTCTAAAATAAAAGTTACGAAATGTAAAAGCAAAACTACAAAATGACCTTCGAACTAATAAAAAAGACTTTTGAAAGATCAGTCACAAACTGAGAAGAGTCGGCAAACACTTGTCCGAGCAGCTCTTGTGAGAATTTACAGCACCCTCATGGCTCAGACAGACAGTCTGATAACACTTAAAGAAGAGGAACTGCAGGATCATTGATACTGGGTACAGAGTTTCTGTCGGGAATAACGAGAGGCATACCGAAGTGTAAATGTAATCAACATCACTGAATAGCCTACCTGAAATAATTAGAATGGCAGATTTGTTATAAAATTCTCATTTCAAGTGACAATATGCTACTAAACAACCTGAAATGAAACTAAAGACTTAAACAGATTTGAGATATTGAAAGACTAAATACCATTTAATGTCCATTTGTCACATTATATCTTATTAAAGAGTCTGATAGGTCATTTCTCAGACATTTCACAAGAGATACATTCAAATAAGCAAAAGCACAATAAAGATCCTAACAAAATCAACAACAAAATTCAAATTTAGTCAGAAAGAAACAGTGTAGTTTGATAAATGTTTTCATGTACACATTATTTACACAACAATATAGTACTATAGTTTGTAATTTTTCAGTAAAGAAAATCATACAGCTTTTTTTGTTTGTTTGTTTGGTTGGTTGGTTGGTTTTGGTTTTGGTTTGGTTTGTTTTTTTCGAGACAGGGTTTCTCTGTGTAGCCCTGGCTGTCCTGGAACTCACTCAGTAGACCAGGCTGGCCTCGAACTCAGAAATCCGCCTGCCTCTGCCTCCCAAGTGCTGGGATTAAAGGTGTGCGCCACCACCACCCGGCTCAGCTTTTTTATAATTAGAAAAATTATAGTAAATTACATATTTACTAGCTTTGATATGACTTCTGGGGCTATTTCCCTGCAAACTGATGTATCTCCTCTAGAACGATTCATAATTGTGGTGAGATGATAGAAAATCCCAGTGTTTCTCTATCTGAACAAGTCTTTATTTTACTTTCAAATTATCATGATCACAGAATTCACATCTGATAGCTTTTCTTTCAGCTCACTGAACATCTAGTTCCTCATCTAGCCAACATGATAAGTTCTTTCTCTATTAGTGCTTTCAAGATTTTCTTTGTATTTGTGGCAACTGAGCAGCTCAGCTACTTACATGGCTAAATGTAGATTCTTTTATGTTGTTTCTGCCTGAACTTCCTGGTTTTGTAGGTGACACTTCCCACTGAATTGAGTCTGCAACCATTATTTACCCTCATGTGACTTCACACAGCTAGCATTCCTCTCACTTGGACTCTCTAGTCTTTATCCTCCCCATCCTTCCAGTTGATGACTTTTATTACTCTAAGTTAATTGACTCTCCTCACTGCTAAACACTTGTTTTGCTTACTTAATTAACTCTCCTTCCAGACAGCCCTAAAACTCTCCTGCATCTTTAAAGTGCCTCTATGCTTTATCTATTCACTTCTAAGTATTCTTCTTGAGTCCTTTGAAAACAGAATTCCTTATGTAAATAAGGTAACAGTCTGTCTGGACTTTGCTATAATCTTTCAGAGGAACTTCTGGTTTTAGTGTTGTTGTGGATGGGAATGCCAAACTGTGTCCTTTGCAGCATGCAGCAACCTGTGCTCAGTTCCTTCACCTCTGGACCATGCCTTCCTATTCATCAGCCTGATACCTGGGATATAACCTGGGCACCTGAGTAGTTTATGATAGTCAGTGAAAGAGCTGGACAGAGATCGTACTCAGATATATAGTGTACATCCTCTGATGTCATCTTGCCTTAGAGCTTCTTCCCAGCATTTCTTCTATCAGCTTTGTGTTCTGTGATCCCCTAAGAAAGCTTTTGGCCACACGCCAATCAAAAAACATTCTCAGCCAAAAAGTAACAAAGATATATCTCATATATGAATCCATTTTCTTTCAAGAACAGAAATCAAAGGCATGCAAGCAAAACTTCCGGTACTTGGGAAGTAGGGATATCCAGGACCTGCCAGAGATGCACAAGACTCTGTCTCATCTCAGGGGAAGGGGAAACTAACACACACATCATAGAATTCCAGGGGCTGCACAGCCACAAAAGCATCTCCTGCAGGACTTAATTGAGGACTGCCTGAAAGACAAAGGATTGCTGGTGCAGACAATGCCAGCCAATGAGGAATTGCTGTTTAGAAGAGATGTTTTCTTGGGACCAATGGGGCATGGACGGAGGGTATTAAAGGAGCTTGCTGCAGTGCTCAGATGAGCCTGCTGTGGCGTTTCTCACCTGCTCCTGGAGACTGTGCCGTTGACTCTGCGTCACCTCACCTCCAAGGGCAGGTAGTGTCGGGCATCGAATAGTACACAGAGTCAAACATAAGGTTAGTGGAAACAAATACATGAGGAACTGAAAGACAAATACAACAGAAATTCTTTCCTTTGTGCTCTGGCCATCAAACACAAGAAATGCCAGTGTTCTTTATGGACTTATGATGATGAAGCCTATCACAGACAAACTATCAATGATGACTTATTTTTAAAAAACTTGTAACTTTGTGCCACACACAAAGCAAAATGATAGCTGAGCTCTATCAAAATTAAAATCTTTCATACTGCTGCCAGGCAATGGTGTCACACACCTTTACACCCAGCACTCAGGAGGCAGAAGCAGATCTCTGAGGTTGAGGCCATCCTGGTCTACAGAGTAAGTTCCAGGATAGCCAGGGCTACACAGAGAAACCCATCTGAAAAAACAAAATCAGTCATTTCATTCAATGACTTTTTCAAACTAAAAGGATAATAACCCACAGAACAGAAGAAAATACTTGCAACTCACATACATATTTAATAAAGGTCTACTAGTCACAACTTGGAAAGAATGATCACAATTCAACATTAAAAGTATTTGTTCTGGGCTGGAGAGATGGCTCAGTGGTTAAGAGCACTGACTGCTCTTCCAAAGTCCTGAGTTCAATTCCCAGCAACCACTTGGTGGCTCACAACCATCCATAATGGATCTGATGCCCTCTTCTGGTGTGTCTGAAGACAGCTACAGTGTACTCATATAAATAAAATAAATAAATCTTTTTTTTAAGCAAAAAACTTGAATGGCTCTTCAGAGACAACAAACGGCCAGTAAGCACATAAGAGCACTCACAATGAAGTGTCCTTTCACACCAACCAGGAAGATTAAAATACACAGAATTGCCCATGAGGATGTGAAGAAACTAGGACCCTCTGTACTGCTGTTTTGACCACTACTCGAAGAGGAACACAATCCCGCTCCATTCACATATGCTAAAATGAAAATATATACCCACACAAGTTCACAACACACTCCTGACAATCAAAAGAATAGATCTATCAACTGATGAACAGAGAACATGTGGCATACGAAGGAACACCAAGTCATAAAAATGAATTAAATACCTACATGACATATATGAGGCTGTGCTAAATGAAGCCAGGCACAAAGGAAAAAATACTATGTGGTGCATTTTTATAAATATCCAAAACTGGCAAACTCTCACAAGCAGAAAGCCCAGCACTTGTTGCCAAGAGAGGGAGACGAGGGGTGAAGAAAGCAGCCTTCACCCAAGTGGCTGTGAGGAACGCATACCTGACAGACTCAGAATCACTGAAAAGTATGAAAGTCTGAGGTTTTCTGGTGTGTAAACTGTCATAAATACATTTAAGATGAGATATCCTACAATGTGGCAGAAGTCTAAAATGATGGCAGTTGGTTCACATGTAGGAGAGGGCCAAACTAGCCCCTTCTTTGTGATATATTCCAGAGATGAGCTGCCACACAAGCATCTTTGCTCCATTAGTTGTTCCTGCTACAAATTGCAAGTATGTGCTAAACAGAAGACTATAACTGCTGCTTATGTGCTGTAACTGCTATGGAGATATCTTCTGGTCAAATACTGACTGTTTCAAATACAGTAAACAGTTTAATACAAAAAATATGTTTTTTTCCACTTCATATATCTAGAGACTCTAGATAATGAAATAAACATTTTTGTGTGGTTATATTCATAACAACCACAAACTATACCATGGTACTTGATTATTGGATATCTCAGCATCTTATCTCATTTTATAGAACACTTAATCACTTTAAATTTTTTCACTATTAAAAGGAAGGCTTTATACACTGTTGTATAAATATAAGCTGGTATAATCATTATGGAAATCAGTACAAAGGATTCTCAAAAAAACCTACAACTACAACTTCTTGTGATCCAGTTATTCCATTCCTAGACACATAGCTAAAAGAACCAGCCAGCACAGTGCTATGCACATCAGTGTTTGCTGGAGCGCTGTTCACAGCTGCCACACAACAGATAAATGAATGGATGAAGAAACATGTACACATGCACCATGATACAATAAAAATACATTTAAAAGATGGGTAGAAATGGGGATCCTCACGTTAATCGTTAATTATGCCAAACTCAGGGAAGAGAAACTATCACCTGCTTTCTCTTATGTGCAGGCTAAACATAATATGTGTATGGGTGGATGCATAGATGGACAGGAAGGAATCGGCCTAAAAGGAGCAGGATCAAGAGATGGGCTGGGGATGCCTAAAGGTGCTTGCTTTGCAAGCATAAGAACCTAAGCTTTGATTCCCAGCATGCACATAAAAGCTAGGCATGGTCAGGTGGCCCTGTAACTCCACTACTGGGTTGGGGGACACAAAAAGGTTGTTAGGGCTTGCTGCCCAGTTAGCTTGGCCAAAAGACGGTGAGCCTGAGTTTCAATGAGAACCTGTCTCAAGAGAACAAGTTAGAAGATGATAAAGTGAGACACCTGACATCTTCCTCTGGCTTCAGCATGCATACACACATACCTGTACTCACATGTGCACACATAGATACACCACACATAGATTATATACACACAAGGGAGTTGGGGGGGGGGAACAGCTTACTCTAGTGAAATGATTAACTTACCAGATTCTTAATTAGAAGCAACTACAAACAGAAGTTTTCATTTTAATCTTAGAACAGATAAATTAAGATAGTCCAGATTGGAAACAGCATAGATGCGAACCCACAGTAATGGTGCTTATGCTCCACTGTAGTAAACAAGACTTAATGCATTAAGGAACAGTCAGCAACAAACAGTATCATCATCATCATCTATCTGCATGTTTTGGCAATTAATAGACAATTATTATAAAATCTCAGGTAGAAAAAGTCTTAATTCATAAACTACCATTCCTACTTACTAACCTGATTGTTTAGACACAATGTGTAGAGGGATCACAAAAGATATAAAGAGAAGAAATTCTCGTACCTAGGTAAAAATGAAAACAAATATAATTCTTATTGTAATTTAACTTACTGTTGTCAAGAGGGGTTCATGTAGCATATACATAAATTTAAAAAACATGCAAAAGTACAAAGAAAGCAAGCACTTACCAAATATTTAGAGAGCCTTTTAAAAGTCTCGTTGATAGTTGAGATTTCCTGAATAATAAAAATAAAAATAATTATTCAATGTCAGAGTTAAACATAGTCTGCCTAAAGTTTTCATGATCTTAAGAATAACTTGTATACATAATGCATGAAAGAGATAATAAACTACAAGACACTGGCAAAGTTTAAACTACTAAAATATACATAGCAAAACAATATGTATAAACTGCCAAGCTGATTTTACTATTTATAAAAGTTAGATTTAAATCATCTTACTTAATAAAACTACTACAATACAAATCCTCTCAGTCGGGTTTCAAGTTTAATTAGGTTCAAAAATTCAGGAATAAGAGTTCTAAATAATATTTATGGAACATACTATTTACCAGGCACTTCACTTAGGCCTTTAAAAAGCATATAGTTATCTTTTTGATATTAATGACTTCATTCTTAACAGCCAACTAAGTCATCTGTGTGAACACAGCACTGCGCCAAGCTGCACAATTCGTGTTTTCTCTACCATTATAAGCTGGGTATGGGTCTTGGAAAGTGCACACAGAAGATCAGGGGTTCAATAGGAAGCTCAAGGCCAGCCTGAGCTAGACACACTACCTTAAAAGAAAACACATGACTTCTATCACCACCACCACCATCATACTCAAAAGAACGTACTATAATATAAAGTAAAACTGACTGCCTCTTAGTCAATGTGGAAAAACTTTTAAAATTCCTTTTACAGACTCACCAGATTTAATTAACAACACAAACAGATACCATCTTGAAATTTTACTACAATTTACAAAAGTAAAATGTTTCTTGGGCTGGCAAGATGGGTCATCAGGTAAAGATCCCACCTAGACACCAAGTCTGATGACCTCGGTTCCATCTCCACAGAGATGGAGGAACCTATCCTGTTGTCCTCTAACAGCCACATGTATGTATACCAAATTAAATATATAAATGTAAGTTTCATTAAGTCATACCGATAGACTTCCTCTATCTACCTGTGCGAAAATCAAGAGCAACCAGACTGATAGATCTAACCCAGACCCTGGGAAATATAGAAAGGGGGATAGTAGAGGCTTAAACAGAAAATTTAGGACAATGGAGTTTTTAGATGACCAGAAATGGTTAAAACTTTCTCAAATTGGGCAGAGATTTCTTAAATGGCACGTGGGGGGTGGGGGGGAGGAACTAGATTGTTATAATTGGATATTCATTATGAAAAACTGAAAATGCAGGCTAAGGATGCAGAACTCTGTCAAGGCACATGTACAACCAAGATTCATATCCAAAACATATGTTGAAAACAATTTCAAATCATCAAGAAAATGACAAGCGATGCTAGAGAAACAGTTCTGTGGTCAAGGCATGTTCTGCTCTTCCAGAACACCTCAGTTCAGTTCCACAGTAGCTCAGAGATCTGAGTCTACATGGAGTTCAATATCCTCCTGTACTCTAGCACCTGTACTCACATGCATCACTCGCACACAGACACATATATGTATACATATAATCAAAAATGGAATGTTTTTTAAAATAAAATGACAATCTAATTTTAAAGATAGCCTAAGGATCTAATAAAAATCCTAAAGATCATACTCAACATAATCAGAAAAATAGAGTGTCATCACAGTGAGATACTACTATAGACCAAAATATTTTGTTTAGTTTAAAACTAAATAATAGTAATTGCAAAAAAGCATGTGCATGTGCTGCAACTGGTATTTTTAGTCTCCAGAAAAATAAACATAAAATGGTACAGATATACACACACCTACTGACCAAACAGCACCTCTCCTAGGCATTCCACTACCAACAGTGAGTGTGAGCATACAAAAAGACAGGGAGATGAACTGCCATAGCAAAATTATCCTTATGAACCCCAAACTGTGCAGAATCCAAGTATCAACAGCAGAAGGGGATGTTATAGTCATGTAACAGAATCTAAATTAAGAGTATGAAATAAGACCCTACTTACAAATATTTAAAAAGTAAGAGAAGGGACTGGGAACAAAAACAAGCACACGCTTAGGATCTGGCTATTTTTTTAAAAGGAGGCTAAGAAAATCTTATCTCTGATAAAGTCACAGGGTAATTACCTTTCTTATGAAGGAGTTACTATCTAGTGGCAAGGCACCACAGGAAAGCTTCTGAAGAATGGAGATCTTCATCTATCTAGGTTGGGTTTCACTTTGTGAAAATACATCAACAGATTTAAAAAAAAAAAGTTCAATTATACTTCCAATTTTTCAAGTTTACTTTCCTAAAACAGAAAGAGCTGACAAGTCTGTTTTCAATAAAACAAGTTTAGACTATTAGACTAGTGACATATAAAACACTAATCTGAAAATCTGGCAGCCCAGTAGGTATCCTGTCTGTCACTCTCTGCCTGAGCCCCTTAAGATAGGGTCCCCTCACTGAACCTAGAGCTTGCTGCTTTTTTGGCTAAACTAAATAGGTCAGCAAGCCCCAGCCATCCTTCTGCCTCCAACTGACCCTTGTCCCTAGCACTAGGGTCACAAGGGTACATGGGCATTCCTGGTTCATGTTTGTGCTGCAAAGCACTCTGACCCACTGAGCAATCTCCCAAGCTCCATTTGTCAATGGTTTCTTGGGGGACAGAGTGAACCTAGGATGTCATGTATGCAAGGCAAGGACTCTACAGCTCCACCACTTAACACCAAGTTTTGCTAATACTTCTTATAAACAGGCTCAAGTTAAATCCACAAACATATGGGCCAGCAAGATGGCTTAGCAGGTGAAATTTTTCTATGCAGCCCTGACTTATTTGATACCCAGAATCCACAGTGGAAAGTTAGAACCAACTCCTGAACACTGTCTTAGACCTCCACATAAACATTCACTGTGGCACGAACATATACACATAAACAAAATTACAAATACATAATCCAGCACGTATATAAAGGAATTAATAGTGACCAGATAGTAGTTGTGCCAGGGATTTGTAAAACCTTTAAAGAAAACTACTCAGTCCTATTGTTTTGCAAACTAAGTTTTCTCTAACCAATGCCTTTAAAAAAAAAAAGTCAAAAGAACTTGCTGAAGAATGCTTAACAAATAGATATTCTTATATCTCTCAAATTCCTTTTAATACTAACAGAAGTATCTTCTTATTTAAAATATAAGCAGTCTCATGTCTTTTTAATTACTTTTCCATTTGAATTACCTAATTACTGTCTCTTAATGTAAACAATTTCTATTTCTCTCTAACCTAAATTAGCATCCTGATTCAATTTCAAATTTTAAAGACATTTGAAAAACAGACATCTACTTTGTAATTCACAACAGCAGATTTGCCATTGACAATTACATGTTTTGCTTTCTTTTAACTTTTTGTTTAGTGTGTGCATGTACATGTAAACGGATACACATGGAGATCAGAGAACATATTCTCTTCGTCCATCATGTAGGCCATAAGGGTTGAACTAAGATTGGTAGACTTGACAGCAAGCACCTTTAACCACTTACAAACTCACTTGTTTGCAAACCCAGTCCTTGAAGATAAGCGCGCTCTCTCTCTCTCTCTCTCTCTCTCTCTCTCTCTCTCTCTCTCTCTCAACACTCCCCAGATGCTGAAGGCCAACATTCATTAGAGATGGACTCACCAAAATGTTACAAGAATTTGGCCTGTAGAGAAAGCTCAATCATCAAGGAGTTATGAGGGTTCTGTGAGAAGACAGACATCCACACAATATAGATGCCAACACTTAAGAGACCAAAGTGCACAGGAACACTTCCACTAAATCGGTTTCTCAAAGTGAGATGCCATTCTCCCTTCAAGCAAGAAACATACTGCTTTAAGGTTGTCTTTCAATTAAGAGAAATGTCAGCGTCCTTTAATGTATGTAAATGTTAACTGGAGAGGTATCCTATAACTATAAAGGGAAGTTCCTTTGTAATAAGAGATTTGTCATCCTGAGAGACAACTGAACTAAAGACATCTATCCTGAAGGGAGGGAGGGAGGGAGGAGAGGGAAGGAGAGAGGGAGGAGAGGTGAGAGAAAGAGGGAGGAGGAAGGGGGATATCTACTTTGAAATTAAGAGTCTACAATGACCAAAGGCAAGACAACAAACATATCATGCCTTATCTAAAGAGCCCACAGAAGCAGATTATGGGTTTGTTAAGGGCTAAGTACCCAATTTTATGCTCTCTGAGAACACAGAGAGATCAGAAAGACTAAGGATAGACGCATGGAGTGTCCTAAAGCAGAAAAGTACAGTTGCCTCACAGTGGCTACACACTGTTCAACAGCAAGTCATGAGATTCTTCCTGCGTCATAACCAGCAAACATTGAACTTAACAACCCAGCACTTTCCCAGGTTCTAGGTCAGAGTTGGAAGTTCTGGTGCTCTGCACAGTAGCCTAACTACAACATATAACAACATTATAACCTCTTAAAAAAAAAAAAAAGCTGGATTTTGAACGTTTTCACTACAAAGAAATGATAACTGTTTAAAGAGGTAGAAGTGTTAACCTAACCATAAACATCACACATATGATGTTATGATATATGTATCATAACATTTCATGGAACTCTATGAACAAGTGTACTTTTTAATTAAAATTTCCTCTTAACTAAAAAGCTTTAAACAGTTCTCTTTTACAAAGAAAAGTTTTAGTACATCATATTTAAACGGTACTCAAAAATTGATGGTTTTTTTTTTTTGCTTTGTTTTGTTTTTTAACTTATCTATGCAGGCACATTGTGGGCAGGGGTTATCCTTGGAAGCCAAAAGAGTGTTGAGTCTTCTGGGAATGGAGTTACAGGCTGTCGTGAGCCTCCTAAATAGGTCCTGGAAACTCTACTCTGGTCCTCTAGAAAAGCAATATATGCTCTTAACCACTGAGCCTTCCTTTTCTCCAACTCCTACTTGTAAGATTCTTAAGTAACAGAAGCATAAATACTCAGATAATCCAAGTCAAAATATTTCAGCTAATTAATGTTTAGAACCCCAACCTCTCTACCAAAAGCCACAGAAAACACAGTCAAGTAAGGTCAATTGAAATGACTGAAGTAAACATTTATGTTTTTTTTTTTAATCTTTAACTAAAAATACAAAAGACCATAATAAAAAATGGGTAAGACAAAGCAGTAAACGAATTAAGAATTTATTTCGCCGGGCGGTGGTGGCGCACGCCTGTAATCCCAGCACTTGGGAGGCAGAGGCAGGCGGATTTCTGAGTTCGAGGCCAGCCTGGTCTACAGAGTGAGTTCCAGGACAGCCAAGGCTACACAGAGAAACCCTGTCTCGAAAAACCAAAAAAAAAAAAAAAAAAAGAATTTATTTCAACTTGACACAGCTCAGTGGAGGGATCCTCAACTGAGAAAATGCCTCCAAAAGACAGACTGCTGTAGGCAAGCACTGATAGAGCTTTCTTAGTTAGTGATTAATAGAGGAGGGCCCATCCCACAGTGGGTGGTACCACCCCTAGGCTGGTAGTCCTAAGTTCTATAAGAAAGCAGACTGAGCAAACCAGTAAAAAACATCCTTCTATGGCCTCTACATCATCTCCTGCCTCCATGTTTCTGTCCTACATGAGTTCCTGCCTTGGCTTCCCTCAATGGACTTTGATTCAGAACACAAAAGTCAAATAAACCCTTTCCTCTCAAAGTTGTTTTGAGTTTAGTTATAATACTTCCTCATAGCAATGATAACCCTTATTAGGATAGCCTTCTCCAGGAAAGTAAAATTAAGAAAAGTACAATGAGTTAAAAATAAAAACATGAGAGAACTGGAAAAAAAAAAGAGAGAAGAAAATAAAAAGAAATTAAAAAAATAACCATTTGACAATCTAAAAACACACCCATAATATGCACAATTGAAAATTATGAATGAAAGTAAAATTGAGAAGAAAGTAAGGACCAGAAAGACGGCTCAGTGTAGATGAAGATGCTGCTGCCAAGCCTGACAGACAACCTGAATTGGGTCTGCATGATGGAAAAACAAAACCAACTTCTCCAAGTACTGTCCCCAACCACCACACACTCATGCCCACAGACACACAAAATAAAAAGGGAGATGTGCAATCCTGGAGGCATTACACTGTCTCCAGTTTAATAACTCCTATATCTCACATGACTCTTTGTATCTAATAGCACTCAGACATGTACAAACAGTTCAGCTAGTGCCCTAACTCTATTAAACCATCCCATTAAAGCTACTGTTTTCAGAAGCAATCAGTAAGTATTGGAGGGTCAACTGTATTAAGACTGGACAAGAAAAGATGAAATTCCTCATGCTAGAGACTCACAGTGGTAACTAGCTCCTCACGTCTCTCTATGCACTGTGATCGATTTGTAAAAACATGCTCTTCTCTGCTTAAAAGCAGGTCAACGGCTCTCACTTCAACATCCTAGCAAAATCATGAATTGAAACAATGATTTCTGACCCTTAGCTCTTCTGACCGACAAAGATACTAATATGCCTCAGCCAGTAAAGCAACTTCTCTATTGCTGTGGCTGCTGATGCAAACTTTTCTTCAACTGTGTAACATCAGAAGCTTCAGGGACTCCAATTTTGTAATGTTTCCCTGTTTTATATGAACATAAGGTTTTCTTTAAGACATTTACTTTAAAACATGACAAAACTTAATCTTCTCTCTACAGTACATCCAACTAAAAGAGATGTTAAAAATTAATTAAACTTTATTCTGTTGTGGTTACCCATAAGACCAAAGCATAAAATCCATACTTCCTGCTAAATGTCTCAGAAACAACATTTATAACACTCAAATCAAAAGCATAACTGATCACTTGTCTAGTCAGCACTGTCAACTTCAGCTAGCACAGAAAATTCTGCAAAATTAATTCATCTTTGACCTCAACCAATTTAATTTGAAGAGTAAGATGGGCACTTAGAAAAACTAATATAAATTACAATATGATACTGTTAACTACTAATTATAAAGGGCATAATTAAGCTTGAACAAATATAAGAGACTTTTAAGACTAAATAAAGGACACTGTCTTTAAGTTATGTGAATAGCATATATATACAAAGTGGGTGAGTAGAATGCCAACAACCAGACTTTTAATGAATTAGTAAGACTACAGAGTAACCATTCTTATAAGGAACTAGCTTTAGGAAATACTGGAAACAATGGAAAATAGCTGTTGGTTCATGAAGAACTCTCTGGTTACTCTAGAATCTGGACTTGATTTCAAGCAATGGACACTTACTAAACGGTTGTAAAAGCCACTATGGCCTGTTACTCAGAAAGGTCACTCCTGTGAACCACCCCCAGCACCACCACCACCCAAAGACCTCTCAACTATCTGAACTACTAAAATCTCTTTTCTTTTACGATTTTAAAAAGTTTGTGTATATGTATGTGTGCGGTATGGGTGTGTGTGCGCGCACATGCGTGCAGCTAACATACACATATGCACACACACACAAGTGCAGGAACTCTGAGAGGCCAGTTATGTTATGGAATGTGCCTGGAGCTGGAGTTATGAGAAGTTGTGAGTCCCTCAATGTGGGTGCTACAGCAGAACTCTGACTCTCTCTCTGCAAGAGCAAACATATGACTCTGTAACTACTGGGCCATCTCTCTAGTCCTAAAGGTTCCATTTCCAACACCTTCAGAATGCATAAAGACCTGGGGAACGGAAGTATCACTAGGACATGAAGAACATGAAGACTGGATTTTAAATGCAATTCATGATCAATATGACTATATATAATATAGACTACTTTTTTAAATTTAGCATTTTCTAAAAGATTTGCTACTACAAGATAAGAATTAATTAATACATGAAATGATTACAATATCAGGTAACTACAATCCTTCAAGGATTCAAGACAATGTAAGTTCCTGAGAACTGTAAGATACATTGCTGCTACTTCTAAATTCAATAGAAAAAACGGGTATTTTATTTTATTACATTTTATTGTTAGGGGGGCACACAATGGCAAGCATGTGTAGGTCAGAGAACAACTCTCAGGAGCTGGCTGGTTCTATTCTAACACTTAGTGGGTTTCAGGAGTTAAAGGTCACCAGGCTTGCCAGCAGGTATTTTCACCTACTGAACCATCTTGCCAGCCCAGCATTCAGAATATATAAACCTGATCATAGTTACCTTCCTATAATCTTACTATGAATGTCCACGGTACTGTCTTGGTTGGTGCTCCTGTTGGTCCACAGGCTCTCTCCTACTCTACTTTCCTCAGGATTCCATCCACCACACCCAACTACCTCATCAATATTCTTACATAAACCAGCTACAGACTATCTGTCCAACTGACCTAGCCATACCAGTCTCTAGTTGTCAGCTATTTTTAATAAATGTATTATGAATATTCTTGGGGAAACTCTATGGACACATTTCCACATCCACTGGAAAAGTGTCTTCTCCAATCACAAAGTGAACTTGTAAATCAGAGTGACAACACATGCTATGATGTGGATTAACATTATGCCACATGGCAATAAGCCAGTCATATAGAGACAACCATGGTATGAATGCATTTAATGTGCTACCTATAATCATCAAGTTCACAGAGACTGCATAACAGAAGTCACGAATGGCTATGGGGAAGGTGTGTGGGGTTACTGCTTATGGCAAAGCATTCTGTTGGGAAGAATGATTATAAAAATAATTATATAAAAGTAATTGTTGCAAAATATAACTGCCACTGGACTATATACATTAAAAATGTTTAAAATCCTAGTTCTTCTCTGCTACCCATTCAGTCACTCTTTTAGGGAACAGCTTCCTAGCTGATCCCCAAAACATCTCTCTACCAGGGACCCACAGTCAACACAGGTGGCTTGTTAATCAGGCTCAAGTATCAATAATGTAAGAGAAGATGGTAAGAGCCAGAGGCAGTGGGTGACTCCAAGGAAACAGCATCTTTCAAAACAACAAGACCGATACACATATGAGCTCAGAGACTTAACAGCATGCAAAATGCCCACAAAAGCCTGGACCCAGACTAAACTGTAGCAAAGAGAAGGGGAAGGGGACAAAGCCCCTCCCCTAACCAAGAGGATAGTTACAACTGATACCTGCCCAAGCCCAGGAGTAGTTGGCCAACACAAAACAGACATCATGGGTTGGTTTAGGGTTTTGGTTTGGATTTGAGGTGATCCTATGCTTTTTGCTTGCTTTGTCATTTTTTTATCTTATTGGGTTTTGTTTATTTGCCTTATGTTTTTGAGAGAGAGATAAATTGTGAGAGAGCATGAAGTGAGGTGGAAAGCATCTCAAAAGAAAGAATATGATCAAAATATATGATACAAATTTTTTAAAGAAACAAAAGAACTATTGGCTAGTTCTGCCAATATCTGCTCAATACATGACAAATACTTATAAACTTTCCATGTCTCTTTAGTAATAAAAATAAGTCCTACAAGACAGAAATTGTTAGTATTGACATCTCATAGATAAAAAGTGAAGATTTGGCAAAGTTAAGCGACAGAGCTGTTTTGGTTTTTTTAATTATATGTAAGCGTGTGTGTTACATGTATCTCTATGCAGGTACCCACAAAGGATAGAAGAGAGCACTGTATCCCTTGGAAATGGAGTTACAGACTGCAGCGAGACATGAGTGATAGGAACCAAACTCATGTCTACTGGAAAAGCAGCAAGTGCTCTCAACCACCGAGCCCTTGCCAGCCTCAACTGTGTTTTGAATGAAGGTAGTCTTAGAGCAAATCTGGAGCTATTCCTGGTTATCACCATCACTGTGGTGTTTTGTTAAGTGACAAAAGCACATGAGAACTACAGGCAAGTTAGGCTTTGTGAGGGAAGAGCATTGCCCAGCATGAAAATGCGCTGTAGTTTTGAGTATGTAATGCCTTCCCTCCCTCCTACCCCAGTCTAACGTATTAGAGGCTTGGTTATCTGCTGACAGATTATCTCTGAGGGCTCTGACCTATCAATGTATGCATCCCTGGTGAATTAATCTTCTGACTGTACTGCTGGGAGGTGATTATGAGTAGGAGGCGGGGTCTGCTAGAATAAGTCACTGGAGTGTGATCTTGGGGCTATAACTTGCCCTTGCCCCTCTTGGATCTCCTCTGTACTTTCAGACTGTCGTGATGTGACATGCTGTGCTGTGCCATGGCCTCCTCGCCACAATGAACAATAGTCTCTAAAATCATGAGCCAAAATAAAGTGTCCCCAGAATTAGGAGATAGCTTAGTCTATAAGTGCTTGCCTGATAAGCTTAAGTACCCAAGTTCAATCCCCAGAGCTTACATAAAAAGCTGGAGCATGTGTGTCTCAGGGCTCAGGCAATAGGCTGGAGGATCTAAAGCAGACTTTCCAAACTGGCAAGCTGCAGGTCCCAGTGAGAAACCCTTACTCAAAAAACAAGTTAAATGCCTGTCCTGAGAAACCATGCCAAAGGTCAAGCTCTGGCCTCCACACACATGTACCTACCATGCACACAGATTGGTTTTCCTTTTTGCTTTTCTCAAGTACTGCTCACGGGGATGTAATGAGCCTGAACAGTACTAGAACAGCTCTGCCCTCTCCAAACTTAAGTCTTCTGAAGAGAGTAGCAAATTGTTGTTAATCACTTGTCTCATCACTCTTGACAAAACACCTGACAGAAACAACGTAAGGAAGAACCTACTGAGGTGCACAATTTAAATGGTCTGCATGCACTGCTGCAGGGAGGGTGTACAGGAGTTCCTGGAGGCAGAAGCTGTGCCAAAGATTCCTCACATCATAACAGACAAGGAAGTCCCAGAACCAGTGTCCAGGCTGTAACCTTCAAGACCACTCCCCACCTACTAGACCCATTTCCCATACAGCACGAGCTTGGGAACAAGAATTCAAAACACGAACCTGCAAGGGTCATTTTAATTCCAAACCATAACTGTGATAAATTATGAATTATGAAAGGGCACATGCTAGTGAATGTTTTAAATCAAGAACGACTTCCCCCATGGGAATGACCTTTCAACCAACATACAGAAGAGATTTAAAGCAAAGAAAATGGTGGGCAGGTTGCCCCACACCTGTACCCCACTTTAGCAGTTAGGATACTAAAGCAGAAGGACTTCAACTTCAAGGCCAGCCTGGGCTACACAGTGAAACTGCCTCAAAAAAAAAAGGAGCAAAAAGGGACTGAAGGGTAAGGAATCAGTGTAGAATCCTAAGAGAAAGGAATTAATTATATTAATAAGGTTATTTTTATTGAATATAAAGTATTCATAGGTCTTTGTTGTTTATATCTTCATAACATTTGACCCTCGAAAGCTTTATGAAGTTTCAAGCACCTTTACTTCCCATTCCTAGCCATTCAACTATTTTTATAATCACTAGATAAACCCTCCATACCAGGAAATACACACATATCTTAGATGTCCAACAAATATTTTATTGTTTAACGCAGGCGCACACATACACACGCGCGCGCGTGCACACACACACCAGTCAGGCACTGAACACTTGCATCACTTTAGCAAACATAGCGGGTCAACTATCCACTACCAGCATTCTTCAAACCCAAAGGCAGTCAGTGGTCACTGTTTTTACTTTTTATCGTAGAGTAGCTCTGTCTTATCTAAAACTTAATATAAGTGAAATTATAGAATTCTGTATCCAGCTTCTTCTGCTGAGTGTATCTGTGCTATTCATCTATGTCTCTTTTTACACTGGGAGTTCCTTTTTATTAATGAGTAGCATTCCACTGCAGGAAACTTTAGCCATTAGCTACTGAAAGATGTTTGGGTTGTTTCCAGTTGTCAGCTATTCTGAATAAATCTAGTACGCCTTCATTTCAAAGAGCTTCTTATGAATGAGTGTTTACATTTCTCTTTGGAATATGCAGGAGGACAATGTCCAGCAGTAGTACATGTTTCAATCTGTAAGAGACTGCCAGAGGTGTCATCTAAGGGAGTCCTGGGTATCTTTCTAAGAAAACCTCTGTTGCCAGTCCTTGGAAGTTTAGCTCTTTTGGCAATTTTTGTTTTGTTTTGTTTTGATGGTTATCTTGCAGGCTAAACTTTCATCTCCCTAACTAACATTAGTAGTTTTTTGTCTATATTAAAAATACAGTACATTTAGAGCATAAGACCAGAATAATTATAAGAAAAATAAAAATAAAAAGGGAAGCCCCATGAGAATAAGCTGAGAAGGTAGACTAAAGGTCAAATTATGTGAGTTGGGATTTCTAATTCAGATTTAGACTAGTTTTGTTTGAGCTACTTCTAAGATAGCTACATGGAGTCATAAAACAGATCTGGAACACAGGCAGGTTCGTGTGGAGTAGAAATCAAGATGTTGAGAATGCCAGGAGAGAAAAAAATCAGGAGAGAATAGTCTAGAACCAAGAATCAAAAGAATCAAGCAAATGTAATTTTTTTTTATTTAATAACTAAACTGAAAGAAAAAGGTAAGTGAAAATAACTTGAACTTTGGCTTCATGGTGAAGAATGAAGCAGAGCGGCAGAACATGTCCGGTGCTCAATTGGAAGTGAGCCTATCCCTAGTAGAGTCCTGGCTTCCCTGGAAAGTGAGAACAAAGTCTTCTGTAGAAAGAGACGCTGTGGGAGCCTACAAAGAAGAGTGACTGAATGGCAGGTACTGAGGCGGAGCAAAGCAGTCAGCAGAAGCACTATATCAGGCCGCCAAGCTATGCTAACATCAACTTGGTTGATGCCCATGGATTTATAATAGTTTTTATAATCTTAAACTTACAAATAAACAAATTACATATTTATAATTTAAAGTATATATATATGTATGTATGTACATATATATTCACATGTGTGGCTTTCTACTGCAGCATTTAAGGGGTATAAAAATGAAGAAAACAAGTTAACAAGAGGAAAGGGAAACAAAGCAAGCTAACGCACGGAAGAATACAGTAGCTACAGTGGCAACAACTAACCTAGCTTCCTTGAAGGAAAGTGATTAGCTAGGTGTAACAATCATTAACATAATTTCCATACCAACCAGAATAGGCTGCAGAGGAGGGGAAAAAAAAAATCACAGGAAGTAAAACCCAGAACACTAGCTAGTCATCCATGCAAGTACTAACCCAAGAAGAGTTACTATAGGGCTGGAAATGCAGTTATACCAGTATCTTCCTAGAATTTAAAGAAATCTCCAGAAAGGCAGTATATGGCAGCCCACAGAAAACTGATCCCAGGGATTAAGACACTTCTGAATGCCTTCTGGGCATTATTTAATTCTAGTAGTCATTTAGATGGTAAGGTGTGATGATACTTCCATTGATGAAAAAAACAGTATGAAATATAAAGGGATTTATCCAAGTTATTCTCTTAAGCCATATTATAAGAAACTGTAAGACACCTGAAACGCCAAGAAGGATTCAGGTTACATTAGGTATCCAAACAGAGTAGTTTCAGTTACAGAAATATATTAAATACTGACTGTATTTCCAGTTTTGAATAGCCTCCCTCAGAAGCCCCATTAAGAAAGGACATACGTGTATGTATGTATGTATAGATATATATGTATGTATATATATGTGTATATATATGTATGTATATATATGTGTGTATACACACACACACACACATATATATCAAAGCCATTCTTACAAATTAATCTTTGAGCCAGCATGAAAGTGATCTTCACATGTCAGTACAACAAACAAGACTGCAAAGGAACAAAGTTTCTGCCCTATAAGAGGTTGCTAGCTATCCTTAAAATTCAAATCTACCTCTCCTCCAAACACTAGCATAAAAATAACCAAGGAAGGGCTGCAGTGATGTTAGTAAAAGAAAAATTAAAAGGAAAAGGCTTGGGCAGCATTAACATCCTCATTTGCTAATTGTATAATAAATAAGCCTATGCTTATCATCAAAGGACACCCAAAAGAATCTATTATTTGAATTAAGAGTTGGGAGGGCAAAAATTGGGGAGGTGGAGCTAGAGATGATGGGCCTAGGGGTATGGTGGTAACACCTATAATTCCAGCACTTTGGAGGCAAAGGCGAGTTGGATGTCAGAGCTTGAGGCCAGCCTTGTCTATATAGAAAGTTCTGGGCCAGCTAGACCTACAGTAACAAGAGTAAATCTTAAGATAATATCTATGAAAGCTATCAACTGTACCAGAAGACATTAAACAGTACATACAGAGACAAATGGCCATTACCGTACTGAAAGCTATAAATTCAGTGAAATTCCAATCACAATTTCAATAGCTGTTGGGAATTGCTTGTTATTAGATTATTTTGGAAGGATGTTTGAAACTTGATAAGCTGACCTAAAAGTTTTAGAGAAGGCTCAACTTTATTAGATATCAAAGACACATTAGAATTGTTCTCATTTAACAGTGTAATGCTGACATGAAGGAAGACAAACCAAATCAGTCCAGAGAATAGAAACAATGCAAATAAAACTCACTGTCTTAGCCAGGCTTTTCCCACCGCTATAAGTACATGGCAGAAATCATTTTAAAGAGGAATTCCTTTGACTTGGGATTTTAGTCCACCAGGGCAGGAGGATGTGACACAGGAGAGAGTAGCTCTTATCATGGTGTCATATCACAGTGGTCAGGAAGCAGAAAGACAGGATGTCTGTCTATGCCAACAAGCTTCCCCTAGCATCTCCACCCTCTCAGGTTTCCGTCCCCTTCTTGCTGGAGTGGGATGAGGTACAATTCTAGAGATCTAACCCAGGGCCTTGCACATGCTATGCTAACATTCTACCACTGAAGTATAGTCTCAGTCCCTGGTCTTAGAAACAGGGCTCTGCTGTGTAAGCCAAAGTGCCTTTAACTCCTGACCTCTGGAGAACTGGGATTACAGCTGTGTACATCTGATTTCGTTCCCACATTCACTTTATCTGCCTCTCAGTCTCTGACTGGTACAGTCCAGAGTCAGGGCAGTTCTACCCTCAATTATTCACTCTGGAAACCCCCAGAAAGAGAAAATAGGAAAGTATTTGTAATGCACGTTTCCCAAAACACTAATGTGCAAATTATAAAAATTAAGTGCCAGAAATCAATATAAAGCCAAAATACAGCAAATAAATGTAAAGCATACAAAAAGAAGATTCAAAGAACAGGAAACCAGAATGAGTAAAGATGTCCAACTTCACTAGAAACTAAAGTAATAAAATAAATAAATTTTACATCAAACTCAAACAGGCCAATTATCAAGTTGTAACTTTTGGACCCCAAAGTAATACCTGACCCTAGATCCTCTGATCCCATACTTTCTGATGCCTATCTCAAATCAACTCCCACACTTGATTCTAATACCATGTATGAGCATTACAGCACCACTTGCCAAAAGACAAACCTAGTATCTCTCAGCAAAACTGACTCTTACTCAACATGGAAAGTTAAGAGAGGCTTTAAGAAATAAACTAAACTTTTTATGTCAAGTGGAATGCATCTAGAAAGAAATGGGACGTAAAATTGTTCAAGTCATTTTATGTATGTCTCAGACATACAAAAACTGGAGTGGAATGGCCAAAGGACCTTAGGACACAGGGTACCTAGTAATGAAAGGAGAACAGCTGAACTTCAAAGGAAGAAAAGCTCCTACAAGTCAGGAAGCTACTGTGGGAGGATAATCGGTTCAGAGCATCAGGTGAGGGATGCATAGGAGGCCAAATGTTAATGGCTCCTTAACCCTAAGTTAGGCACAAAAGGTATGTTTAGTACCTTCTGAATTTCTACAGTATGTCTGATTTACTTCATTATTTATATAGAATTTTAATGGTATTTAAAATACTCAGCTTGATGATGATAAATACCTAATCCAAAAGGTACAATGAAAGGAACTAGGAGATAAACTGAGGATTTGGTCAAGGCAAAAATCATAAACCATTACAAAAACAGTAATTCAGGTGGCCTTCCATGACTTAATAATGAGAGCAGATCTGAGCCTCAGTAAGGAAGAAGGAAATTGGACATCCTGGGCAGAGTGCTAAGGTGAATCAGGTCTAACTAGCTTGTTATCTCAGCTCACTCGGCCTGGCCTCACTGTGATTTTTCACGTGACCTTGAATCTAAAGAGTTCATTCTGCCTGGTAATGCAAGAGACAGAAAGGCCTGTTACCAGCTCACAGGGAGCTTATCACTAAGTGTGCCACTAAGAGGCATACAGAAAGAAAAAGCAGCACTTCACACCTAGACAACTTCAGCTGGCATTCAGAAAAAAAAAAAAAAAAAAATAGCCAGCTAGCTGGAGGAAAGGCTTCCTAACTACAGTGGAACTGATGCTGAGAAGATGAAACAAACACCAAAACAATTCAAAGGTGCAAAACACTCCCTAGGCAAGAAAAATAGGGGCAAAAACGTAAACCTCTGGGGAAGGAAAACTGTGAATGAAATGCTCGGCAACTTTTGGGTCTCAGAAAAATAAAATTCTTAGAAAAATCTATAACTCTAAGTTGCAAAAAAGAACCTAAAGAACAAGAAGCCCATAAACATATAAGAAGCCTACAGAACGCCAAATAGACTAGACCAGACTAGACTAGAATTTCTTTTGAAATTCCTTCTGTCACATAATAATCAAAACACCAAATGCACAAAACAAAGAAAGAATATTAAAACCAGTAAGGGAAAAAGGCCAAGTAACATATAAAGGCAGACCTATAAGAATTACACCAGACTTCTCACCAGAGACTATAAAAGCCAGAAGATCCTGACATCATACAGACCCTAAGAAAACACAAATGCCAACCCAGGCTACTATACCCAGCAAAACTCTCAATTCCCATAGATGGAGAAACCAAGATATTCCATGGCAAAACCAAATTTACACAATATCTTTCCACAAACCGAGCACTACAAAGGATATTAGCTGGAAAGCTCCAATACAAGGAGGGAAGTTATACCCGAGACAGAGCAAGAAAGTAATCCTCTTCCAACAAATCCAAAAGAAGATAGCCACACAAAGATAATTCCACCTTTAATAACAAAAATAACAGGAAGCAACAATCACTGTTCCTTAATATCTCTTAGCACCAATGGATTCAATTCCCCAATAAAAAGACATAGGCTAACGAACTGGATCCATAAACAGGACCCAGCACTTTGCTGCATACAGGAAACCCACCTCAGTGACAAAGACACTACCCTAGAGTAAAAGGCTGGAAAACAATTTTTCAAGCAAACAGTCTTAAGAAACAAGCTGGAGTAGCCATTCTAAAACCTCCAGCCCGAGAACACAAAGGGAGGGACTCATGGTTCCACCTGTATAGGTAGCTGAGGGTGGCCTTGTCAGGCATCAGTGGAAGTGGAGGGCCTTGGTACCCAATAGTTTGGATTCCCTAGTGTTGAGGAATTTGAGAGCAGGGAGGCAGGATTGGGAGGATGGTGGGAGCACACCCTCATAGAAACTCCCAGAATTATATGGATTAGATATGATAGAGACAGGCCACCAGAAGACTAGATTCCAGAATTCAAACAAAAGATATCTTGATACTAAAATTTGTTTTGAAAATTGTATATTGCGGAATACACAGCCTTGGTGTATCTACTCATCAGGCAAGCTGAGCAGATCTGCTCGAACCTCTGATGTCCTGGAATCTCAGCTGAATGCAGTGAAGACACAGACGTCAGAGGATTATCAGTTTTCTCTTCCCCTTGCCCCTCTTCTAATATCTCAACGCCCGTAATCAGCTTGAAGAAGTTAATGAAGAGTCAGTCCCCCTATTCCCTGGGCTTGGGGACTGGGATGGTTAATATTGGGCTGTCTTTCTAGGAAAAAGTAGTGGTTTTGTTGGAACAAGGAGAAATAGCTAGGATTTATTGCATAGCGATAATGTATTGGTAGAAATCTATATAATTGTTATTAAGCTGAAGTTATAATTTCTTAAATGGTACAAAATTTACTTTGATTTCAAATTTAAGGTTTTCATTGGTACGAGTTTCTTATTGATATAGAACTGAGATTAATATTGTTACTCTCATAGGCATTGTGCCTATATAACACATTTAGGAATACAAGGCTTAGGCTCAATCCTTCTTTAACTTTTTTAACTGATTTGAGATGGTTAGCCTGTGAGTTAAGGGCCTATAGCAAATTCATGGCTCTGAGTTTATTGTTAGGGTGTTTTCTATATTTTATTTAGTTATAGCTGAGAGGAGTTAACAGACAACAGTCCAGATTGCCTTACATGGATAGTTCGTTTTCAAAACGTCAGAAGTCCACAGAATCGACATTACAAACATTTCTGCATTAAGGTTAATTTTGATTAGAGACCTATCGGCTCCTGAAAGCTTCCTGTCTTGGATTCTAAGAAGAAATTGAGTGTCTTTGGAGTTACTCCAGTTGTGGTGAGACAGCCAGCCACTAGGCAAGAATTGCCTATTTTCATCTACAGACAAATTACTGTCCTGAAAAGGACACACTTGCAGAATAGTCGACACTAGGTCTGTCAGATGATCCTGGGCCAGAAGGCTGAAGATCGGATGCTCCAACGTTTTGTAGTATAGGGACTGTCCAGGTGTTCAGCAGTCTCTATAAATTGGCTAAGTTTTAGAAGCTATGCTTTGCCGCTTCCCATAATTTCAGTTAATTCAGTCATTCTGGATTTCTGACGGGGTTGAAGACTTATACTCTCATAGCCAATCCTGGCTCTTTACTTTGAGAGAAAAGACTTGAGAGGATGGTTTTCAGCTGACATTCATTCTAAAGCCAAGAAAAAAAGCCAGGTTCAGAACTAATTCTTTTAGTTAGGAGAGATGACAGAGGTTCTGGTTAGTCAACAAAATAATGGACTGGGTTACAAATTCGTATAGTTATGCTCTAATTGTATTTTGAGAGAAAAGTATTATCTTAACAGGAAGGGCGATATTTAGGAAGAGCTATGGTGGGAGGAGTAAGGAAAAGAAAAGGAGGAGTAAAGAGAGGAGGAGGAGCTAGGAGGAGGGGGAAACATGGGAGCAGATATTCGAGTGTCTCCGCCAGTCAAAGATCGTTGGTATAGCTAGATTGGGTATTGGGTTACACTTCTGATTGTATGGGCATCTTGTTATTGAGCATTACCAAACTTATAAAGCCTGTGATTAACATTTTAAAATAAAAGTAAAAATTTTAAAAACTTGCTAAAACATATAGGTGACTCAAAGGATTCTCCTCAGAGAGATAAAGCCAGGAAAACAGGAAAGTCAATCAAATGATCCCCACAACAGCACTCTAGTACCACAAAGGCTCAGTGAGCAGGACAAGGCTTACTGGTCCCTCTGCCACTACTGCCCCTGCAAGCTCAGGGTCTCATGCCCCATACCACATGAAGCAGCCATTCCAATCAAGAGCTGTCACCTTGCATTTCTCTTTGGGATTTGTATCTTATGCATCCATGTGATGCATAGTGATTATACCACATGCCTGTATCTTACTGCAAAGGATTCTTCGTATTATAGCCTAGCATGTAAATGACCCAATAACAACAAGCTATCTGAAATAAACAATCAAAACATGACCCAACATACACAATTATTCTTAACAATAAACTCCAAACAAGATTCTCAATATGACAGACTCTAAGATTTGTATAAAATAAATCCTCTGATTCTCACAGGAAAGAAAAAACCAGTCCCATCAGCTGCTATAGCAGCTCTAATAGCAGAAATTCTAAATGATGACCATTTCCTGGTTTTTCTATAACCTACAGACTAAACTTCGAAAAGGGAGTAGGAATGAAAAGAATGAGGGAAAATGTATTAAGACATAAGCATATAAAAAGGAATCAGCCATCCCTCTAGCAGAGGCCAGTACTTCAGACACCCAGAGGCCAAGGAAAGGATCACAAACTCAAAGCAGCAACCCTGTGTAACTTAGATACTATCTTGAAATACAAAGTACAAGTAGCAGGGCTACTTGTCTATCATGCTAAAAGGCCTAGGTTCAATCCCCAATATTAGGAGGGTGGGGCATGGGGCAGAACTTAACAGATTCTAATGGGTTGCCCTTCTATTTGAGACCTAGGAATTCTACCATTTTACAGCCATAGCTAAGGAGAATTCATGCCAGTGTTATCTTTGACCATCACACTTAGCATGTTTCCTTATGGAATGATGCCTATCTTACAGAACTGAGAGCATCCAGAATCCCACCAGCCCTCCCTCCAAAGAGGGAAAAGATACCCACAGCAGCAGTCACAGTACCTCAAAAGTTTTTATTCCCACCTAGGTAAATGCAGTGTGTTCAGGATCATTAGTGGAATTTTATGAAGAGTCAAGAAGATAGCTGAATGGTCAATGTGATAAATGGACTTCATTAACCCTGTTTTCTTTTAACTTTTTCACTCCCATTAAACTGTACCATGAGTTTCAGTTAGCATATGGCAATACCAAAATCAAAAGGGCAAACAACTAGAACTATTTGAGCTAAAACACTGAATCTAGAATCTTTGTAAGTAAATCTCATTAACTCATTCAGCAAAAATGCAAAAGCATGTTGTCTATGTGTATGTGGCTGTCCCCATCTCTCTTTTCCTTCCCTCCCCTTTTTAGAAACAAGTTCTACACATATGTATAAAGTTTTTGCAAGTCTTAAAAAATACACTCTACACAACCCTTTTCTTACCAATCTAACCAGACAAGGGTGTAGAAAGACATAATCTTGGCTCCAGTTATAGGTCTGGAAACATAAGGACTGTGGGAATGATTGCTCACTTTTGTAAGCAAGATTGTATCAGGTCTTCAATAAACTAGGCAAAGATGGGTGTGGTGGGATGAGGCAGGACGTTCATCAGGAGTTTAAGGCCAATCTGGACTACATAGTGGGTTCACTATTGAAAGCCTGTCTTTAAGGGACACACACACACACACACAGACAAGCAAGGATAAAGATAACTTCTGCCACTAAGCAGCACTCACAGTTAACAGGGAAAAACCTGAAGACCTATGTGTCAACACTTCCCTATATTAGGGCCACAAGATGGTTCAGTAGGTCAAGATGCTTGCCAACAAGCCTGATTATCTGAATTTGATCCCCAGGAGGAGTCAAGAACTGAGTCTCGGAAGTTATTCTCTGAACTCTATGTACATGTTCACAAAATTAAAATGCAATAAAAATTAAACAGCAACAATTTCTTCTATTAAAAAAATGTTATTCAGGTGCAGATGTAGCACAGTGAATAGTTAAGGGCCCAAAGAGCACAAGCAAGGCCCTAGATTCCATCCCAAGCACCACCAAAGAGAGACCTGATTACAAAGATGACTGTAGCCGGCCAGTGGTGGCCCATGCCTTTAATCCCAGCACTTGGGAGGCAAAGGCAGGCGGATTTCTGAGTTCGAGGCCAGCCTGGTCTACAGAGTGAGTTCCAGGACAGCCAGGGCTATACAGAGAAACCCTGTCTCAATAAACAAACAAACAAAAAAAAAAAAAAGACTGTAATAAATGTAATAAATCAATTTAGAACACACAGTTTCTTAAAATTAAATCAATCTTTTTCTACTAGGCTATTTCATCCCTGTGCACTTGGTGTTTAACAGTAACACCTAAGTATCAAGGTGCTCAAATTGATGAGCCAGTGAATTTATGCCTCTAGAGGGCAGCATTTATCACAGGACAGACAAACTTAAATGAAAGAATTCCATTGTCCAAGACGTTTAAGAAATACAGGATAAGCAAGCTTTGGTAAGTTTCTTTTTTCAAGAGGTGGCTCAGAACCCTTAGCATATTAATGTGCACTGTGAATCCATCCCTCTTCAGGACCAGTGGTCCTAAAATTACTGTCACAGAATTCACTACACAAACAAACTACTGGAGGAATTCTCTCAAAAGAAAGGCTCATGGTTTGCTCCTCCTTTTTTTTCATGGGCTTATTCCTCTGACTTGAAAGCAAGCTTCTAAACCTCACCATGTATTTTGCAGATCATAACAGTCAGTGGGATGAATGCCAGCAGAAATACTCCTTATTCCTGGTCATCAGCCATGAAAAACTTATTGCTGGGCTTAATCAAAGATGAGAAAGAAAGGCTGGTGTGGTAACTACTCCAGACACATCTACCTCTAGCTTTAAAAGTGCTTGTCAAAAGAAGTAAGCTTTAAAAAAAAACAAAAAAACAAGTGTATCTACTATTGGGATAATCTTTGTGTGCATTGTGTAAAGGTTGTCCTGGCCGAGTTGAGTACTAGCTGGATTCTGGTATTGTTATTTTTATTGGATCATCACCTGCCTGAGGGTTTTGTAAACATTCTTCTCCTCCACCTTCTGACTGGTTTAATAAAGAGCTGACAGCTTATAGCTGAGACAGGAGAGAGGAAAAGCGGGACTTCTAGACAAGAGATAGGAACTATGGGAAGAACTGAGAAGTGTGGGACTCACCAGCCAGACACTGAGGAAATTAGACACACCCGGACATAGTGAGAGGTAACAGCCACGTGGCAAACTTGGATTAGAATGAACGAGTTAATTAAGTTATGCGAGCTAGCTGGGAAGTATCAAGCTAAGGCCTAAGCTTTCATAAATAAATAAGTAGTCTCCATGTCATTATTGAGAGCTGATGGGTAGAAACAGTCAGATGATAATCTACTTAAAATCAAAACATTAAACATTTGAGATCTATTAACAATCTCCCCACAATACAAGTCGATTGGAATTTAATGTGTAATTTAAATATTTGTTCTAAACTTGCCTTTATACATATATATATATACTTGTGAAAAGAGCTATTAAAGGAGGTTGTTCTGGTCTGTTTTATCATCTTTTCTAAAATGTGTGTGAGTGTGAGTGTGTGTACATGCACACACACACAAACCACAGCACATGTATAAAGGTGAGATGATAACTCATCCAAGTGAGTTCTCTTTCTATCAGGTGAGTTACAGGGACAAGGCTGGGTCATCAAACTCAAACTCAGGTCATGAGGCTTGGTGGCAGTCACCTTTCCTGCCATCCTGCCAGCCTGCTGGTCTACTATGTAGATTTTTTTACCCATGAAAAATGTTTGAATTTTCATTTCTTGTAATCCTTCATGGCAGTGAGGCATGCAACAAAGAAAGTTTTAGTACTGAGAAGCTCTTTCCAGCGCTCTTGATTAAAAAGTCCCCCGGTACTTAATACTCCTATGACATAAAGCTTTTTCAAAATTATACATAAAAATAGTATACTGGTCTTGTCAGTAGCCACTAACTGTTTCAGTTGCACTGAATGTTTTTCAATTTTCAATATAAAGTTTAATGTATTTACTGCCAAACTTTTACAAGTAATACAGGTTGTGAAGATGCCTACATAAATTACATAAATCATAAATGATAACTACATTGAAATGCTTTTTTATTTTTATCTGAATTATTTTAATATCTTTTGTACACAATTTAAAGTGGTACTCTTAAGGACTGGATACAAAAGGAGGCGGCACAGTGGAGATGCGGTTCAGTTTAGAATGCTCGCTGAGCATACACAAGGTTTGATGGGCAGCATTTAGAATCCTCGATGAGCATACACAAGGTTTGATGGACAAGCCTACAAGCCCTGCGATAGGGAGGTGGTGGCAAGAGGGCCCAAATCCAAGGTCACTCTCAGCTACTTAGCCTGAAAGATGTTTTGTACCAATATCAATAAACTCAAATTTTGAAAAATTACTTCCTTCAGTTTTAAATGAGTCAAATGACAAGGGCACTGCCAATCCAAACTTTAGACAAGTTCTGAAAGAACTTCCAAATAAAAAGAAATAGTGTCAAAGTGTTGCTTTTTAAAAAATTAAAATTAGTCCTCCATGGTGGCAACAGGATTGTGATCTCAGTACTCAACAAGCTAAAGCAGGATTGTGAGTTGGATGCCACCCTGAGCTACACCGCCAGACCCAATGCCAAAAAAACAAAATGGTAATAACCAAGTAGTAACTATTGATAATGATGTGGACCTTACTAATCTCTCATATATGTCAAAAAATAGCAAACAGATATTAAAAATTAGGTTTCTCAAACCAACTGTCCCAACTATGCTAGAAATATGTAAGAAGAAACCAACGTTTCTCTCGCTGCTTTATTCTCTCTGAAAATGCTTGTGCTCAGATTTCTGAGGCAGACTATGAAAGGTCGGGGCATAGTTCATAAGTTGTTCAGCATGTATATGCCAATGATAGTAATCCTAGACAGTCTGTGGGAATGAAAACAAAACAGAAGTCATTTAAAGATCTTGTACTCTTTCCTCACTGGATGAATGGTAAAAGAATTTCGTAAGAATTTCACCGTCTCAATGAATGAACAGTAAATGAACTTCATAAAAATTAACTCACCATTAACTCTAAACAAAAACAAAATGTTTTTCAATATTCAACAACAAAACAAGCAGCATTTGCTTTCTCATATCTCACTGCATATGAACACACTGAAATGAAGCTTCCAAAGGTCAAGTTTAGTGTGACCTAGTTACCCAAGCATAGACATCAATGCTGAAATTTAATTTCCACAACACAGTCAATAAGATCTCATACTTTTAACATAAATCCATAAACAAAGCTAATTAGAATCATTAAGCAAATCAGCTGTAAAACTACAAGGAACAGCTGAAAAACAGCAGACTGACGCAGAAACTTAAGAGCTGCTTTCAACATACAGAGGTGTGAACTGGTGCTGTCCCCAGTTTGTAGTCTGAAGCAGACACTAGGAAATGCATCAGTACAGCTTCAGCACACATTAAGACTGCTTAGAGGAGTGATCAAGTACAGAACTCTCTGGCTGCATCCAGGGACATCTGTGTTTGTCCCCATTCTGAGTTGAGGTTGACACAGCCTTGGATGACCATGGGAAAATACTTAGAAATAAAACTGGGATAAATTAATGGAAGTATGGGTGAACTTCGTGAGGCAAAATAGCACAACCCATGTACAAAGGAGTACTGAGGTCTTGTTTAGCTAAAGCACTGCATCTGGGAAGCTGCAGCTTATAAACCATGCTCCATGACGTTTTCCCTGTTTCCAATTTTCCAGACATTGCAAATTCCAAGCTGCAGTTTACAACAGAGATAGGAAATAAATTGAGAACAAACATTGCTTTAAAAACCAAAGCAGCAGGGGGAAACTGAAATCTACTGGAGGCACTGTAAAGCCTGATCACAAAAAGAACACCTGCTGTGCAAACTTGGGGACTTCAGCTAGACCACTGGAAGAAGAAAACAGGCGCTTACTGGCCAGTTGGCCTAACTGGAATGCCAAACTTCTGGCTCAAGGAGAGACCCTGGGTCAATAAAATGCGGCAAAGAGCCATAAAGGGAGACACCCAAAGACTTCCTCCAACCTCAACATACCCGTTCACAGGCATGTACACCTGCATACTCATGTACATGCATCACATAAACATACCACACACCATCCCCAACCACACACAAAGGCAGGCACATAGGCAAACAGACAGACAGACAAATGTATTCCAGAGAGTAACCCACCTCTGACATGGAAGTGAACTAGGAGAACCTAGAAACAGTTTAGACTTTCTTTATGGAAAAATTGAAACTAATACAATACAGTAAATAAATAAAGGCTATAAACATTTCTATACCATGTAATAGTAGAAGGAATCTTTTTAAAGTATTATTGCCAAACATTCAACAAAACCAAAGAAAAATATCAGTTGTTTCCCATGGAATAACATGAGAAGCAATGTTAATGTGTAAAACTCATCCATGACTAAATGAATGAATCTGCTGGGAGACAAAGTCCACCACAAAGACACCATTGGCTATAAGTTAGTATCTGTACAGAGGGTCATACATCTAGGCCATCCAAAGCCATTCTAACACAAACAATTTTAAAAGATGCTAACAAGGAGAAAAATGGAAGAATTTCAATCCACAGTAAAATAACCAAATAACTGCTCGGTGAGATGGCCAATTTCAGGGCTAGGGCAGAAAAAAGGACAAGATGAACCTAGGATATCTTATGCTGCTGCTAATCTGTCCTCAAAAAGTTATGGAGACAAGATGAAAGGATCAAAATGCCTTGAGAGACTCCTGAGGACCAAACCTCAGATGACCAAAGTACCAAAGGGAAAGAAATAGATGAAATCCAGAGAATCTGAGTCTACATGATAGAGAAAATATTCATGAATCTATTTTGATACACCTAAAGTACATACCTCAGAAGAGATAGCTCTTCCTTACAGAATAAAAAATAGAAACAGAAAATAACACTGCCCAAACACCAAAGTAATAAAATTATTCAGATACAAACTATCAACAGAATTTGAAAATGGAAACTAAAAGCATGATGAAAATAAGGTAATTAACTTAATCACAAGATACTTTCCCCACAGGATACTTAATTGCAAGGTTAGCATGTGGCAGAATCTTCCCCAATGAATAAAGATTTCAAGGGACCAATCACTGGGCAGGAAGGAAGCAGGACTTCCAGGTCAGGAAGAGGAAGAGGGGAGGCAGAAGAAAGAAACTTCTTGGACTGGAGAGAGCATAGTGGCACAATGTAGGTAGATGGAAGTGGTCCGCTTAAGTGGCAGATCCTGATGCATCTGCCATCACAGGATTTAACATAGAATAGCTTACAAAATTAGGATGCTACTTTCTGCGCCCAGTGATGTGACTTTAAACTAAGATTCTGTGGTGTCTTCCTTCACACAGAGACTCAACTGGGTTCCAGAGGTATGGCTGCAGGGCACCCCAGATAGCTACAGGAATTTGGAAGCGTGGGGCATGCATGGCAGTGTCCTGTCTTGGGAACTTATCAAGCCAAGTGGAGAGATTTCAGAGCTCTGAGTCAGAGGTCTGCTGGGCTCAGAATAGGTTGGCCTGTCCACTGGTGCCTTGTTGGCGGTAGCGTGGGTGCAATTTTTAATATTTCACACAACATAAGCATGCAACTGGTATACAAGCCTAACATCAGCTTAACAAGGCTGATATCACCAAATGAATGGACATACTGAAACTGTGTGCAATCCAATAAACTCATGATATCATTTCTGTAGTATTCTTATCCAACAATTGTCACCAAAACATTAAACAAAAACTAGAGGTATTTGATACAATCAGTAGTTTTCTCAAAGTCTTACAGTAATAAAAGACAAGAATTTTGGAAATGTTTCAGACTGAAGAAAATTAGGGACACTGTGATGATTTGAATGAGACGGCCCCCACTGTCTCAGCTTTTTAGATACTTGATTCCCAGTTGCTAGTGCTGTTTGGGTAGGTGAGGTGATGGCTCAGCAGTTAAGAGCACTGACTGCTCTACCAAAGGTCCTGAGTTCAATTCCCAGCAACCACATGTAATTACAACCATCTGTAATGGGATCCCATGCCCTCTTCTGGTGTGTCTGAAAACAGTGACAGTGTGTTCATAAATAAAATAAATAAATCTTTTTTTAAAAAAAGTATGTCTCTGGGGGGCGGGATTCTCAGTCTACTTCTGTCTCATGCTTGTGATCCAAGTCATCAAAGCTCCAAGTGCAACAGCCATACCTGCTGCTGCCTGCTGCCCCACCGTGAGGGTGAAGGGACCTCTAGGCTCCGGAACTCTAATGAGAATGGGAGAAAGATAAACTTTAGAAAACTCAGTTACTCAAGGGGAAACAAACAAATAAAAAGTATATTATAAATATACATTAAAAACATGTATTTCCATCTTTGAATTTATATATTATATAGTAACTATTATGTGGTATGATATATAATGCATATACTTATATAAATATATAAAGCCTGAAATCTAATTAATAGGAAAAATATGGCCAGCAAGATGGTGATTATTTCCAGCTTGACAACATGAGTTTGATCCCTGGAACTCACCTGGTGAAAGAAGGGAACTGACTCCCAGAAGCTGTCCTCTAACTCCCATACATACACTGTGGGCATGTGCCTACAGGCTTACATATACCCACGGGCATCAACACAAAGAAATCAAAGAAATCAATCAATATATAAATAGTGAAAATCAGTAAAAGGAAGAATTACACACACTCTGCCAAACTTAGAGAGTATATAACTAACTGCCCCTGAAAAGAGGCAACACTTCTATATATGGACTGGGCTCAGTTCTATTAAAACTACATAAGAAACCAACTAGCAAACAGTGCAGGCAGTTTAGGGTAGCCACTGATGATGGCTCGTGCACATGATCCTAGGTCAACTCCGAAGTCAAGGTGGAACTGTAAGCACTCACCATCTTCACACCTAGCTTTCATTATAAAAACAGAATGTGTGAGAGGTGGATAAATTCTTAGCACTACAGTGTCTGGCATTAAGCATTCAGCATTATTTCTATCAATGGACTTCTACAATGCCAATATTAACAGCCACTTTAAGCAAGAAACCTGTGGTACAAAGGTCAATAATGTCCAAGGACATGAAGAACTTAAGACTCTGACTCTCTTTGACCCAATCACTAGATTCCATTAGCCAGACTCAACACAGTTTATGCATTTTTAAAGGGGATGTTACTTTTTTGTTGTGGGTATGTATCTATGAGTGTGTGTTACTATACATGTGCCATAATATGCATGTGGAGGTCAGAGGACAACCTTGGGGAAGTCAGTTCTCTCTTTCCACCATGTCAGTTTCAGGGATTAAACAAGGTTGTCAGACCTGGAAGCAAGTACCAACTGAGAATCTCAGGACCAAATTCAGACTTTCTTCCCCCAAGTATTTAATTTTAAATGTGGGGGCAGGGGCATGTACACATGAGAGCCAGTACCCCATCAGCTAGCTATAGGAGGTTGTGAGCTGGGGGCAGGGGTGCTGAATCTAGGTCATCTGGAAAAGAGTACATACACACTTATCTGTGGAGTCATCTCTCCAGCAAACTCCATTTGGATATTTTTTTAATCATTAATAGATCACTAGGTACTCTACTCTTACATGTAACCTCTGATAAATTTTTTATAAAAGCACAGAATTTAAAGTTCTCAAATCGACAAAAGTTAAAACATATACAACTCATTTACTAAAAAGTGTGGTCTGCCCACCTAGCATGCACGGAGTCTGGGTTTGAGTTCCACCACTATAAAAAATAAACAAAATATTTAAAAACCCAATCTCCAGGCTTAACTCTTGTAAGGAAAAAGAATTAAAATGTGAAACTTTAAGTCTCCCAGTAAACATACAAATATATTATGGCAGACATCAGCCTTCTTAAATGCATTGTCAATAACATACTGAGTAGGGACTCATTTTAGACAAAGTATAAAACAGAAAAAGTGACATACTTGAACTGATCAAAAAAGTAACATTAGGGATATATTCCACAGAATCACACTAACTTAAACAACATATTCAAGAGATTAACAAGTATTAATTCTCAAATTTCTGCTATGCTTCACACACATATCCAACCATAATTTTCAATTCACAAATGATATTTCAAACTTCATCCCCTTCTCTGAGAAGACCAGTACATGACTGTAATCCCGGCAGTGGGGAACTAGAGGCAGAAGGATCAGGAGGAGTTCAAGGTTAGCCCAGACAAAAGTCCCTTCACTCCACTCCTCCTCCTGGCAGTGCTAGATATGGAGCCCGGTGCCTTGTACATGCTAGGCAAGCTTACCACCACTCTACTGCAACCACCTCGTCCCTGCTTCATGGTTTAAATATATTTTACCTTAATAAACTCCTGCAAGTGAAGCAAAATGTCTTAGAAACCTGGCAACAACAACTCTGAAAACTGAGGCTCTCATGGAAAGCTATTCAAATACAGACTTAAATTTTACAATGATTTTGAAAATGGACACATACTTGGGAACTGCTTTCCTCTGGGCCTGTAATCTGCATCTAACAGAGTGAAATCCTACAGTGTTTTCTCCTATGTAGTACAGCTTACCATATAAAGCACCACATAGTTTCTGGGAGTTCAAATTCCTGGCCTTATGTTCAATGCTCTCAATGTTTCCTCTACCTACAGTATGAGATAAAGTAAGAAATAAACTATAAACACTGTGTGTGGGAGTCCTTAGCACAGTGACTGACACACAGTAAAATTCACTAAGTGCTAATGATAACCACAGTGACAAATATCAAATTATTAACTTACCAGATGATCAAATCTGTATGTCTATCCCCTAGATTCATACAATTCTCCCTCCTAGCTATCACCTGTAAATTACTAGAGCAAGTCTGAGGCTAACATCAATCATCAAAAGAGATGTAGTGGCAGCTTCCTTACTTCCAACTGAGCTTTCCTCCTTCAAGCCTCAATGCCTCGGCTATGGCCAACATTTGAAAACACAGATTCATTTGGTTTGGCTTCAAGTTTTATTTAGCATTATTATTTAATAACAGATCTTATGTAATGTAAGGCTAATAGGACAACATTCTTTTTTTTTTTCAACAAACACAACACTAGAAGAGGACCATGAATAAAAAAGAAATCAATCAAAATCATCATTTTACAGCCCATTTTAGATCACAGTTTCTTAAATAGTGGGTCATTATCCCATCAGGGATTACACAGCTCAGTGTGGAAGTCATGAAAAATTTGGCAATGGTAAAAGTTTCTGAACAGGGAATATCTGAAAGATAACTAGAAGTCAAATCTCTTAGGCAAAAGGCAGATACCATGTTTGGTTTTCTAAAATAGACTGATTTATTTACTCACTTATTTTATGTGGATCAGTGTTTTGCCTGTATGTATGTTTGTGTGAGGGTGTTGGCTCCCCTGGAACTGGAATTAAAGATAGTTGTGAATTGCCATGTGGGTGCTGGGAATAGCAACCAGTGCTCTTAACTACTGAGCCATCCCTCCAGCCCCAGAAAGGCAGACAAGTTTAAGGAAAAGTTTAAACTGATGGTGTTGTCTCAGAATCTTCCTACTAAATCAAGAGAAGCCAGCATAAGTAAGGCACATTCTCCTAGGGGTACAAAGCTGTCTTAGTACTACATGCTTCCTAGAAATGAGGAAGAAGGAAAGTCACATGGAAAATATCTACTATGAAGTTTGCTTTCTCAGGCTATAGAGATGGCTTAGTGGTTAAGAGTGCTGGCTGCTCTTACAGAGACCTCAAGTTCAGTTCCTAATACCCATGTTGGGTGGGCCACAACCATCTATAACTCCATCTCCACAGAACTGGAGGATGCCCTTCTGGCCTTCACAGACACTAGCAAACATGTGGCATTCACACAGAGATAGACACATAGGTGCAAATAAAAAATATACACATCATATAAAATTTATTTCTAATTTACTCAATAACAATTTGCAGAATACCTCTAAAGAAGGCACTACTAAGCACCTGAATATACAGATAATAAGACAAAGCTTCTAGTTTAGAGATTATTGAAAAAAATCTCCTGTGTGTTCTCTTTTGATGTTCGTTCACAAGCCTTATACCTGCTTTGTAGCAGGAATGTTAAGGCATCTGGGGGAGAGAAATTCACTAAACAAAGCAAGTAAGACATGACCCCTACCCTCAAGGAGAGTAGAAAAAAAAAAAAAAAACAGACTCACATCAAATGCTGTAAAAGCTAAAGACACTATAAGTAAAAAATAACTCACTCTACTTACATTAATCAGGACACACTTCCTAGGATGATTTTTTAAGTAAGGTCTAAGAGAAGAAAGAGTCCTCCAGGCAGAGAACAGTAAGTGCAGAGACAAATATACATGAAAGTATGGTTCTATATCTATGGGCTCCAAATCCACAGACTCAACATCCTCAATTTAACTGAAGATCAAAAACATTAAAGGCAGAAATAAAAAGTTAGCCTTTGAGGCCAGCCTTGTCTACAGAGCAAGTTCCTAGACAGCAAAGGTTACATAGAGAAGACCTGTCTCAAAAAAACGCCAAAAAACAAACAAACAAACAATAGTCTAAAAAGTGCTTGTTGGACTGGAAGAGGTGGCTCAATCAATAAAACCATCTGCTATGAAAGCATGAAGACAGTTCAGATCCCTAGGATGAACATTAAAAAAGCAGTCATTAAGCCCAACAACAGTAGGACACCAGAGACAGGTGGATCTCTAGAACATACTGGCCAGCCGGCCTATCATAAATGATGATTTCCAGATTCAATCAATAACAGACTTGTCTCAAAAAATAAGAAAAACATGTTAGACAAAGCAGATGTCAACCTCTGGCCTCTACCCACACATATGAAAGAATAGATACACAGAGAAAAATTGCTTTGTGCAACTGAATACACACATTTTTCTCGTCCGAAACATAGGATTTTAAACTGTTTACATCGCCTTCACACAGTATTAGCTAGAAGTAACCTAGAGACAAGGTATTCAAGGTGATGCAGATGGTTATAAGCAGTGCTGCAGATTCTGGTAGCCTTGGGAAACTCTAGAATCAATACTGAGAGACAACTATATACACACATATAAACACATACACATAAAGTATGCATATGTTTTATATACCTGGAGATACAGTCAGTCTTTTGCAAACAAATGATAAAATTTGTGTGACTGACAGAGGCTGAAATTTATGTCACTACTTTCTCCACACAGAAGCAATACTATGTGAGAAAAGTCTGCCTCTCAACTCCCGATTTAGGGCTTAAAGTCTCCCAGGAATTAGAGGAAGGTACAAGGAACTTTGCTTGTAGATAGGATCTGCACTAGAAGGACTACCAGCCCCAAGTCCCCTAAGGTGAAAATGCACAGAAAGGCCAACAGCAAAGAAAGGAAAGGCTCCACAGGGAATAGAGATTTAACTTTAAACAATGAGAAAAAGATAACAAGAGAAGACAGACAGGAAAGTCCTTTGCTTGTCAAGTAATAAAACAAGACAAGGAGAGAAAAAGCACACATATGGCAAGCTCCCCATCAGGTCATTTCCGTAATCTGGATATGTGCTTTTCCTTGCAGTGTACACGTCACTTTACAACACACACATTCTGGCATTCCTAACTCACAAGCCCTCAGTTCTCAACAGACTTTTACATGAGTAGGTTACCAAATAGAAAATTAGTAAAACCTGCCAGAAATGTGGAAAATTTTTTCCAGTTTCAGAATGACCATATACACTTAAACTGCCCCTTCACCTTAAAAAAAAAAGTTATCTATTGACTTCCCTATAAATCTTCCTTAGAATATTAAATAAGTCTTATCCATGTTTATATTATCAATAATTAATTCTTAAACAGAATCTAACTGGTAAAATATATAAAGAACCAATCCAAATGAAAGACTGGGGGCTTAATTACCAAGCAGGCTTCCCAGTGCTGGCATTAGTGGTACTTTAGACCAGGTAATCCTCTGCTTTGAATACTGCCCTATATATCATTTACAGCAGTCTCTATATTCATTAGATTCCAGCAGTTAACAAGTTAGTTCATTCTTCTCCTCCTTCTTCTCCTCCTCTCCCACACTATCCCCTCTGCTCCTCCTCCTTTCTTCTTTCTCCACATAGCTGAGACCATCAGAAACACCTCCACTGTTAGAGATTAGTTACTACATCCAGATACAGTGTTATGATCTCATTTTTCCTAAAAGCATCTGCGAGGTAGGTGTTGTTTTCCCCACCATATGGATACACTAAAGAGAGATGAAGGAACTTGTCAAAGGTCCTACAACCAGTGTGAGCACCCACGTGATGGTGCCTTGAGTTCCTGCTTTATAATCATTATTAGTTACACCATCACATTTTTCATGTTGATTTTTGAAAAGTAACACTGTATCATTAAAATAAAAAAAACTAAAACTGTGACCAATAGGGAAATAGGAGTGAAACTGTAAGCACTCCCAATCCTAGATAAACACACAAGTTCTTGAGCCCTAACACACAGCTGCAGCAGCCAGAGTGGGTAAGGAAGGCGGAGCCACCACTTGTGAAGATCCTTCTACATACCTCTCAGAAAATTCACAACATCCCTCGGAGCAAGTATTATCCTTTCTTCCTAAGTAAGGAAGCTCAACTTGGAATGGAAAAGAGGTCTGTAACCTTAAAAGATTCACAATTTAATTAAAGATATAAGAAATATAGGATTTTTTTTAAGAATGAGACTGGAGAGCTAGCTATCCTAGATAAAGAAAATGAAAAGAGAGGAAACACAAAATGGGAAAATGCTGCACAAACACTTAAAAAGAGGTTTTCTGTGAACTGTTTCTTGAAAGCGACAGAGATGAAAGGCCAAAGGTGGGAAGTTGGGGGAAGCAAAGCCAAGACTAAAACAGAGGTATGGAGAACTAAAGACAAAGTCTGAGCTAGCCAACTTAAGCAGTAAGTCAAGGCAGTGAGGAAAGCCTGGGAACTGCCTTCAAAGACAGACAGCTGGCGACAGAGGCCAGCATGGTGCTCCCCAACTAAAGCACAGCAACAGGAGTGGGTAAAGACCAGCAGGTTCCATTAACAGCCATTTCCAACACACAAAACCCACTGGCCCAATTTCTTAATTTCTGTTTTACTTTTTATTGTGTGTGTGTCTTGCCTCCTCCAACCAGAAATAAGTTTCAAGCAAGCAGGCATTTTTATGTTTTATTCACTTAGATCAATGCCTGGCACAGTAGGTATTCAGTAAATATCTTCTGCTGAATAAAGACAGTATTCAAAATAAGAACATATTCAAAAGCAAAGATCACAAATGACATCAGTTTTTTTAAAACAGAGCAACTTCACAAATACAACAGTAACTTAACACTGCACTGTGTGTTACAACAGCAACTAGCATTTAGTGAGCACTGAGCCAGACACTGTGCTAAAGGCTTGCATGCACAATGCCACACAGTCTTCCTAATACCCTGTGAGAGCTGTAGGTACTAGTGGTATCATCACATTTTTACAGGAAACACATTGAACTTGGGCCATCAACTCAAAGCTTGCCTCTTATCTCTTCATATAGAATTATTAGCATCCCTCTTACAGAAATCAGAAGTATAGGGAAGATCAGACCCTTTGTCCAAATCTTGTATCAGGTATAGTGGAAATTTTGCAACCCAGGGATACACTGATTACTGCAAAAAAGATTGGAAATCCAATGGTTTAAAAAATCCAGATGTCGAAAAGCCATGAACAAAAATCAATCTTCTAATCAACATTTCAAAGTGTAGCAGATAACAACCAGGTACACCCCACGTCCACAACCCAAAGAAATAACAGGGTGTGACCTCTGACTAAGACTGACCTCAAAACTTCCGGAGACAGGCTCCCATCTGCTTTTCAGCCCTCCCTCTTCCGTCCTTCTGTCTGTCCCTCCCCTGTACCATCCACCTTCCCTCCCTACTGGATGACTTTTATAACAAATTTAAATATCTGTTTCCTGCTTCAAATTTCTCAATCCAGTAAATTAAAATCTTATCTTTCTTAAATGAAAACAATGCCACCTGTGTAATGATCCATCGAGAAACGCCCTGCACTCCCTGCATCAAATCCACAGCTAAGAACTACTGACCACACATAAGGCAACAGATGACTGAGTTCTTAAAGAAAATCAGGATCTGTTCACCCTTAAAACTTGAAAATAACTGAAGTGGAAAGAAAGCTAGAGACAACCTAACTACAATTGCTACCAACAAGAAAAAGTTTAAAAATTGCAATTTTTAAAAATTAGATCTTCATCAAATTGACCATCTAACAAAAGATCCACCTGCAGATAACCTGATTTTTCATTTACATCACAATCTAAAGGAAAGCTGCCTACAAAGGAGAAAATAAAGCATGAGGAGTGCAGCATAAAGCATAAACCTCAGCACTAAGAAATGTTTCCATCTTTTATCCTGCCTGTGAGCTTTTATAAACTTCAATGTACAATTCTGTCAAATAAAATTTAAGTAAAAGCATAACCAAATGGTCCTCAAACTAGAAAAACCTTCCAAATAAAAAAAGAAAGAAAGAAAGAAGGGAGGGAGGGAGGGAAGGAGGGAAGGAAGAGAGAGAAAGAGAGAGAGAGAGAGAGAGAGAGAGAGAGAGAGAGAGAGAGAGAGAAGAGAATCAAAAGACTCAGAGCGATGGGTTGGACGTTAAAAGCAGACACTGCTCTTGTGGAAGATCCCAGTTTGGTCCCCAGCACCCACGCTGCGTGGTTCACAATTCCCAATAACTCCGCTCCAGAGGATCATCATGACACCTCTGGCCTCTCCAGGCACCTGCACATAAGTGCATATACCTATGCATAGACATACAGACATATACACAGAATTTATAAATAACGTACATCCTCTTTTAAAACCATTAAGAAGCATTTATTCCTTGTATATGCTGATAAAACTGAATATTCTAGACTTGAAGAAAAAGCTATCTTGTATTTAAGGCACATTACTTACACATAAACACACACACACAATTATTTTATGAAAATAAAATTAGGTATCATCTAACAATGTGTTCACTAAATCAAGGTATTTCAATCTTAGTCTGAAATGTAATGAGACAGATAAATCTTGTTGTACTCAGCTTCACGATTTTCCAAAACTTTTTATTTCCAAGGTTGAAGAGGCAGTAATGGCAGTAAAGTTACATTCCAGGATTTTTTGATGGACAACTTAAATCATCATCAGTATCAGAACTAAAAAAAAAAAAACACGAATTGTTCAAGAATAAAGAGGAAACCTTTCTGTTCAATGTACTACTGAGGTCTTTGGCAGTTATTACAAGTCCAGAGATATTTGAATAAATCTTTCTTGTCTATAAATAGGTCTAACATTTCCCTAGTTTTTAGGACTTTTTAATAAAATGTTAATGAAACATGTATTCATTTTTGATACTTATGAAACAGGACTACAAACTCAAGTGCACATTTAAATGTTGGGTAGAATCAGCTTATAGAGGAGGCACACACCTGTAATTCTGGCAGAGGCAGAGGCAGACAGATCTTTGTGAGCTTGAGGCCAGCCTGGTCTACAGAACTAGTTCTAGGTCAGTCAAGACTAAGCAGAGAAACCCTGTCTTAGGGGTGGTGGTAAAGGCAAATTGTAGTTAGTGGTCTGAATAGGAATGGCCCCCATAGATTCATGTATTTGACTGTTTGGCCCACAGTAGTGAGTGTCACTATTAGGATGTGTGGCTTTGTTGGATTAGGTGTGGCCTTGTTGGAGGAAGTGTGTCACTATGGGGGCAGGCTTAAAGGTCTCAAATGCTAAAACTAAGCTTAGTATGGGATTCACTTCTGCTGTCTATGGATCAAGATGTAGAACTCTCAGCTCCTTCTCCAGCACCATGTCTGCCTGCACACTGCCCTGTTTCCCATCATGAGGGTAACAATGGACTAATCCCCTAAAACTGTAAGCCAGCCCCAATTAAATTTTTTCCTTTATAAGAGTTGCCATGGTCATGGTGTCTCTTCACAGCAATAGAAACTCTAAGACAGAAATGTTGAGCAAAATAATGCCTGACTCTGGTCTTCTACTTACATTACACATTACTAAAAGGCATGTAACTTAATTAACATTGGTGAAATCATATACATGAGCTTCACCCAGCAAACCTTGTGGAGAGCATGCTTTGCCCAGTCAGTGGGTGCTGAGGAAGTAGCTTGTCCAAGGTCATGAAGCTAAGAAATGTATTCCCAATTTACCTGAGTACCCTGCCCGAAAAGTGTGATTGTGTGTTCCTAGGTAAATGAGAGAATTCTCAGACCTAGAACACCATGCCAAGTTCTATCTCTTCTTAGACTCCTAAAAAAAACAGACATCCCAAAAAAAAATCAACCAACTGTAATCACACTGATTAGTGTTACCAGTATTGGCAAGTGAACTTTGGCAGCATAGGCCTATACTCCCAGCACTGATAGCACCTGGGAAACTGAGAAAAAGGGCTCTCAAGTTTGAGGCCTATATGGGTGACATAGTGAGTTCTAGGTTAGCCTGGACTGAGAAAGCCCAAGGTAAAAGCAGTGTGTTCATAGTGACTTCTCAGAGGGAAGGTAAAGTGTAAGTGTGTTATCCTGATTTTGTACTAGCTTTTAAGATTTACAAACATCAGAGAAGTCATATAGCATAGAAAAAAGGTTTTATCATATTATACCAGTACACAAATACACAAACAGGGAGGGAAAAAGAACTAGCTCTTTCCAAAGCTACCCAGATTTCTAGTAGTTATTCTTTAGGTGGAAGCAAAGGGTGAAGGCGACAAGCTTAGCAGCAGACCACACAGGACCTGACTGATGCACAGCTATGCTTTAGGAGAAAGAACAAATGATAGCTGATGTCTTGTATATTTCCACCTACATGCAGGGAAGATACACAACACAAATACTGCTTCCCATCTTCCCTTTTTAAGCTTACTTTATTAGAGAAATTGGCTATACTTAAAAAATGTAAAGGAACATTTTATAAAACTTTTCTTTTAAATTAATCATTCAACTGTTCCAAGACTCAGTGAGAATTGCAAATGTTTCTCAAGGATTTCACAATCTCAAAGTATCTTAGGAATAATTTTAACTATATTTATATGTAAACATGTAATTACTAAAATATGTATAAATGTCATATGCACTTAGGAAACACACTCCATTTGCATATATGAAAGGTATTATAGAAACTATCAGTGAGGTAACATCAGAAAACTGCAAAAAATCTAGTTGTATATTTTTAGGCCTACCAGAGAATGATTTTATACTAAATGAGAAAAGTCTCAAAATAGAAGTATATAATGGCAAGAGTTCACTATTTGAAAACAAATGTACTCATTTATTTGCAATGGTAATGAACATACAGACATACACACCAAAAGTTCACCATTCCTGGTCTACTAAGTGTTGTCGAAGTAATATATTTCTATTTGAAATCCCTGAAGACATGAGAATGAACGCTAGTGTCATTTATCACCCATCCTTTGATAAAATTATTTTAAAAAGCAAAATGTTTAAAGTAAGATTTTTAAAAGATCAAAATAAATCCAGGCATAGTTATAGATCCCTATAAGCTCAACATTCCAGAAGCTGAGGCAATAGTATCTCAAACTGGAAAGCAGCCTGAGCAAGAGAGACTGTTTTAGAGAACTGCACATGTGCACAATAGAGAGACCACACTCTACCCCCAGAGAGAAAAGTACAGTGACCCTCTCAGAGACACTAAAATTTCCAGACTATATCATCTTTTATTCAAAGAGCAAAAAACAGAAACCAAAGTATCTACTATATATACAGAATAAACAGTTGACACTCTTACCTGTGCGTTCCATGTCTACAGACTCAACCAACCACAAACTGAAAATATCCAGAAAAAAAAAGTATAACCTTGTAGATTTTTGTTGTTGTTGTTGTTATCCCTACACAATTCAGCACAACAACTGTTAATGTGCTGCTTTATTGTGTTAGTTGTTACAAGTAATCTAGAGATGACTTTGAAAGTATACAAAAAGATACATGTAGATAAATGTGTAAATATGTATATGCCTATATATATATATACATATATATATATATATATATATATATATATGTTATATGTAAATCCTTTAATTACATTTAAGGGGGGGAGTGGCACACACTACACTGCATATGTGGAGGCCAGAAGACAACTTCCAAGAGTAAGTTATCTCCTTCCATCATGTCCGTGGGAAGGATATCTGAGGGATAAACCTCAGGTCCTCAGACACGATGGCAAGCTGTCTCACTGAGCCCTTTAAATATTTCTTTATTTTATGTAAGAGACTTAAACATCCTCAGATTTTGGTATCTGCAGGAGTCCTACACAGAGGGATCATTATAGTAAATACAGCTCTGAAACTAACTAAAAAGGAATCACTATTGTACTGAATTATACAAAAAGATAAGAGCACTATGAAACAAAGTTGGTAAAACCGGGGTAAATATACTAGCATCTAATACAGGTTTTTGTTGACATATGACACAAAAGTTTTAACATTAAGTGCAATATTAAACACTGCACTAAATGAATAGCTAGTTCTTTCTAGGTAATACATTTGCATATATTTAGTCCTAAAGATAGCAATGCTGTTTAAAGTACACACTCAAATGTTTTAGGTCATTTAAGATTTAACAACAAAATGAAAATTCTGTACACTAATTTAGTATGAGATTATGACTTTAAGAGGTGGAAGCATTAAACCTTAACATTCCTAGAGTCTGACTTAACATCTTTGTCTGATTTAAAACAACTTAAATGCTTTTACTTTCACATTAAAAGCAAATGCTTTATAATTTGTTTTCAGAATCTTTCAAAAGTAAGCTTACACCACTAGGTCATGTAGCTCAGTGGGAGAATGTCTGATTAGCATGCATTGTGCTTCTGGGTTCCCATCCCCAATAGCAGTGTAGTAGAAAGTTAACTTCTGCCTTTGCCTTAACAGATTCTTTTAGCCATAACACAAAACAAGAATATCCCTACATACAGATGCAGTGGTTTGAATGAGAATGGCCCCCATTGGCTCATATATTTGAATGGTCTCCAGTTGGTGAACTGCTTTGAAAAGGCAAGGAAGTGTGTCACTGGGGTAGGCTTTGAGTTTCAAAAGCCCACACCAGACCCAGTCTCTTGTGCTTGTGGGTCGGATGTGAGATCTCAGCTACTTCTCCAGTGCCATGCCTGCCAGGTGCCTTGCTCACCCACTATGATGATCATGGACTCACCCTCTGAAACTGCAAGCAAAATTAAGTGCTTTTTTTAGTAAGTTGCCTTGGTCACAGATTTGTCACAGAAATAGAAAAGTAACTAAGACATCAATTATGCCATCTTTTGGTAAGATGAAGGTCTCTACTTTCCAGATCCATTTAGAGAGCATCAGGTTTCTACTTGGTCTATAATTCTCAACACTATAAAGGCAAATCATCATTACAATGGCAGTCCAGAGGAACATATCTCATCCAGAAAACAGAATCCACCTGAAATGGCCAATCTGGCTTTGTAGTGTAACATAGCTCATACTAGTAGATGCTGGTAAATGTAGACGTCCTCTGCCAGGGAGTTATAAACCTCTGCCTACAAGCCAAACCCATCTACTTGTTTTTAAGCATGAGATCCCATTGGAACAGTTATAGCACACTTCCATATTATCTACAGCTGCTTTCACATGGCAGAAACGGCTGAAAGTTGTGGCACAGTATGTTGACCCACACAAAAAGGTTGCCAATCCACCCTTTACGTCGGCCCACAAGCCTTTTCCAAGAATCATCCTCAAAGTATACCCAAACAAACTGCTGCTAACTCACATAGGCTCTGGAGTCCTCTGGCACTAAGACACAGAGATATAAAACTTCAAGCCTCTCATATAAATAGCATCACCAACAAGGCAAAGACTATAGACGTTACCCTTCTCCACCAGAGCCCCACCATATTAATAAATCAAGTTAATCCTAAAAGGTTGCCTTTTAAACACACTTAAGCATGTCTTCATTCATGTAAGAAATGGGGTAAGTCGCAGAAAGACTCCTAGATAGCAGATATTCCAATCCCTATCTACTCACCCTAAAATAATGGCAAACTCACATCCTTGTTTAAAAATATCTATTCCAAGAGATTTCTGCCAACTGGATACTCTCTTAAGAAGCCAAAGAAGCTTTGGAAAGCACTGAATTCAAACAAAGGAACATAATGATTATGTATTTTTATTCACAATCTTTTATCCTTATCAAAGCCAATACCAAAAGCTAACCATAAAGATGCCTAAATAGTCTTTTTTATTCGTATTGTTGTTGCTGTTGTTGTTGTCTTGTTGTTTTTTCCAAGTCAAGGTTTAGTTGTGTAGCCTTGGCTTTCCTGGAACTCACTGTGTAGACTAAGCTGGCCTTGAACTCAGAACCACCTGTCTCAGACCACTGAGTGCTGGGATTAAAGGCATGTGCCATTATTATCTAACTTGGGGGGGGGGGTGTATATTCCTAAATACTAAATTGCTTTTAATTTTAAGTTTATACTAAAAAAGTATTCCTAACACTCTGTGCCAAAACAGGGATGTTCCCCCACCATAGGGACACAAAGATGCACATCTCTGAAGTAGGAGAAATAGCCTTTCCTTTCATCAATTTTTAGACCCACTTCATTAGTATTAAGACCAATCTTAAGATTATAATAATGCAAAGAAACTATAAAAATCTTCCATTTTATTTATAAGTTCCCTAACAAGGTCCCATGTTTTCTGAACGTATCTATCTGGGGATCTAAATGTGCTATTGAAAACCTGTAACTACTTCTAAAACAGAATCCCATGACACGGGGCTGAGAAGCCGATATGTCAACACTGCCCCTCTTCCTAGCTGTCATTCCCATTCACTTCTGAGGCCTGTCTCTGGAGAGTGTCTCTCCTTTTTATGCCTGTACTTACAACAACACAAAGCTGCTCCAGGCTCCAAAATTTAAAACTCATTTTCAGCTCTTAACTTCATATCAGTAATCTCAGAAACCTAAAGTCTTAAAACTTACTCCTATCTGCCTACACTATCAGCATATTAGCTAAACTATTTTACAGTCTTGAAAGCTTCATGGGGCGGATCCTGAGGATGTAGCTCAGTTGGTAAAGTACCTACCTAGCCTGCACAAAGCCCTAGGCTCCATCCCCAGCACTGCAAAACAAGAAATGGCAGCACACACCAGTACATTTAGCATTCAGGAAGTCCAAGCAGGGTGGTTACAAGTTAAAACGTACACAACAAGTTGAAGGTCAGTCTGGCACAAGAAACACAGCCAAAAGAGGAGAAAGAAAGTGAAGAGTTTTAAAAAGAGTGGGAAGAAAAGAACAACAATGAGTTAACACGTGAACTATATAGATACCCAGCTCTTAACCCCAAATTTAACATCCGAAGCAAAGTCTGCTTTCCCATTTCTGATTTGCTCATGAGAAACTAGAATCATGCTCAAAAACATTCAAAACATTTCCTTTTCATGTCTCCTTCTGTGCTGCCCCCTAGATGACCATAGTATAAAAATGTTAGACTCCTAATGAAACAAAATCCTAAAGCCAGCATAATGTCTGCCCTAAAATATAATTTCTCCCAATCACCTGAAACTACTTTCTTTGGAACACTGTTTTCAAATTCTTAAACAAGCATAAACTGACCTTATCCTAGTCAAGAACCTCCCTCTCTCAGGAGGTATTCCTACCAAGCTAACTTCCTAATTAGATCTCATCTTTTACATATTCTGACTCTAAGTCGTTAACATTTTGTTTGTGTATGTTCTTTTCTTCCTGAAAGAGCCTTTCCAAGATTTGGCTCAGACACTCCAATTATTCCTGGGTCATCCAAAACCAGTATTTCCCTAATAAAAATGTGTAATGGCATTCCCTGACATACAGTAACCTTAAGAGTAATAATGGTAATATATGTCCCCTTTCCCACACTTTTAAGAAATGTATTTGTTTTTACACTACTACCATACTACTACTACTACAATAACTGTACTACTACAATAACTGTACTACTACAATA
>NW_021620662.1:1734850-1747005 GCF_004785775.1 Grammomys surdaster
TACTACTACAATAACTGTACTACTACAATAACTGTACTACTACAATAACTGTACTACTACAATAACTGTACTACTACAATAACTGTACTACTACAATAACTGTACTACTACAATAACTGTACTACTACAATAACTGTAATACCACCACCACCACCACTACAAGTCCGTGCATATGACACAGGTCAGAAAACAACTCTGTACAGTTAGTTTTCTCCCTCCACTTTTGGTTCTGGGTCTTAGACTCCATTTCCTTAGACTTATGCAGCAAGCAGCTTTACCCACGGAGCCATCGCACCAGCCCAAACTTTCCTAAAGTTTTGTGCAATTTGTATTTGATTGCCTGTGTCATTGGTAAGAAAAGGCACCCTCAAAGACTGAAAGTACTAAATGTTTTGTCCTTACTACATTCAGTAAAGTACTTCCATAATTTAAAACCAATTTACACACAAAACACGTCCTCCAGTTAGTAAGCAACTTTGACTAAATGCAATACAAACTCAAAGTTCCATTTCTTGGTTAACACTTTCCTTCTTTCCAAGAAGCAAACTATGAAAGTCTAAGTTTCTCGGTTATCATTGTCTTCAAAACTAGAATATATGACTTTGTCAGGATAACAAAGTAAGGTTAGCAGATCTAAAAACACCTTTTATTCTAATCTAAAGTTAAATCTACCATTCAGTATTTTCATGCTAATTCCCACTGAAGTAGAATTTAAGGTGTCTTATGAAAGCACATGAAGAACAAAGTATCAACCAAGAAAATAAAAGAACTAAAAAGAGAGCAAAGTTATCCAAAGAAATGGGGGGGGGGGAGCCTCAAAAAAGTTGTGACATGGCTGGCAGTCAGGGCACATACCTTTTAATCCTAGCCAGCACTTGGGAAGCAGAGGCAGGTGTATCTCTGTGAACATTAGGCCAGCCTGGTCTGCAGAGTTAGTTCCAGAACAGCCAAGGTAACATAGAAAAACTGTCTTGAAAAAAAAAAAAAAAGGTTGAGACAGATGATAGTAGAGATTAAACAAAATCTATAAAAGCAAGGTAAGACAGACTCAGTGCTTTAGCACTCCTCAAACAAACTGCATCCTGAAAGACTGAGAAGGCAGGTCAAAGAGAAATAAACTGTTACATAATGCAGAATAATAAACTTAGAGGCTCATTACTTTAAAAAGAGGAGGGGAAAACAGGACCCAGACATAAAATGTGAGAAACTTCTAAACAAATTTAATCATGATCCTAAATGGAGAAATTAAGACAGATGGATGGATAGATAAATGGACACTCCCAGGTTTCCATTCATTTCTACAGAGCATCTTTATTCTGCCCACATTTAGTTGTCTGGATGGACCAGAATTCTCAGTCTTACACTACCTATGTTTCTTGTTACACAAAATCCTACAGTATGTTAAGCCTTAAGACGTTTAGTTTAACTTTACATATGCGAAACATTACTTTTCTGTACCTCTAATTTAGCACTCAGAATGCTAAATGCTTTCTTAAAAGAGTATGAAGTTTCTAAGTTAACAAATAGAGACAAATAAGAAAAGCTGCACACATGCCCTTTCAGTCCCTAGTAAAAACCTAGTAAAAATGTGCTATCACTTAAAATATATTACTCTCTCTCCCCCCATCACAAAAAAAAAAAAAAACAAATGAAAGCAAAAAAGAAAAAGAAAAGAGCTGCGGCAACTTTTACGAAATGGTAATTTATTAAGTGCTCTCCCTGAAATAAGTCTCAGTGAGTTGTGTATCCTAGGAACTCGGATTCTCCTGAGCCAACAGAAACATGCAAGCACTCTACACATCAGTCTGTAGACATGGGAAATAAAGCGTTGAGGGCATCAAACTCCCCTATGCACAAAAAGGAAAACTAGTCTTCCTAGCCAAGGCAACTTCAAAAGCAACACTTAGGAAAGAAAAAAAAAAAAAAAAGAGTTGATTCAAGTGATTCCCACGTGGGAATCCATGGGAGTTTCCCTAAAAGAAAAACCACTGCCAGGATGAAGTTGCCAGGAAAAGGTACAGGAGAGAGTTGCCCAAGGGTTTTCTCAGTTTGGTGTCCAGAAAGGTGCAAGCGTCCACTCTGGAGACACAGTTCCTCTAAGAAAAACTCCTGAGTACTTGCATTACTCCTGCAAACTGACGCTTTCTCCCATCTGTAGAAAGGAAAGGTCTCCACTGCCAATCCTCCTGAGAAACAGCCAAACGCCAGCATCAAAGCACTCACCCGCTCCCACTTGTCACCTTATAATGTCCCCCCTCCCCCGGGTCCACTCACGCTTCAGAGTCGAGCGGTGGCGCTGACAATGTGGCTGGCTCCCTTCCTCCTTCGGGCTGAGGCGGGCAGCTGCGGAAGGCTAGGCGCGGAACTGAGGAAGAAGCGGTGCTAGCGTCGCTCCACCAAGCAGCTACCCAGGTCTCTTCCGCGCTGCCGGGATAGAGGCAGCGGCGGCAGCGGCGGCGGCGGCGGCGGCGGCGGCAACAGCCCCGCTCACCGCTTTTTCTCTTCCTGGGTCCCTGCAGGCTGTGGCTTCAGCCCGTCCTGGGCCACTTGTCCCGGGACAGTCACAATCAGAAAGCTCGAAGATTACGTTTGGGTAAAGTTTCCTCTGGGCGGAGGCTGCAGCCGGCCCCCCAGGTCCCCCCCGGCCCCGCCGCCCTGGGAGGCTGGGGCGGGGAGGGGGCGCCAAGAACTCCTGGAGTCCCGCTGAGGAGCCGGGGTGCGGCGGCGGGCCCAAGGAGAAGCCCCCCAAGAGGGGGTGAAGGGGAGGGGAGGGGAAGAAGAGGACAGCGGCGCCGAGGCCGCTCACCACGCTGCCGCGGCCGTTTCACATCGGGGTCCCCGCCCCCCCGGCCCGGAGGTGGCTCCTGGGCTAGGGGCCCCGGCTCATACACTCCGCTATGGGATGCTACGGCCCCGGGCGACCGGTCTGGACGGCGGCAAGGCTGGGGACCCGGCGGGCTCGGATCGGCGCCGCCCCCGCTCCCGGCTCCCGCATGTGTCGCGGTGGCCGGGACCCCCTCCCTACACCTCGGGGGGTCCTTCGCCCCACAACCCGGGGCGAGGCAGAAAGCCCAGCCCCTCGCGGGCGTCCTCTCTCGGCTGAGCAGCTACGAGTCCCGACCCGCGGCAGCCGCCTCCCTGCCCCCCGGCCGCGGGCTCCGGCTTCGGCTCCGGCTCTGGCTCCGGCTGGGGCTCCGGCTTCGGCGTGTGCAGCAGCCGCTGCCGGCCGGGAAGGTAAGGGGGGGAGCAGACGGCGGCCGCGGCTCCCGATGGCCCGGGCTGCGGCGAAGGTCTCGGCGGCGGCCAGTGCACGGGCGCCGGGTCTCTTGGATGCTCGCTCACTCACTCGCTCTCACGCTCTCACCGGCGGCGGCGGCAGCGCCCGAAGCTCAGCTCGCTGTCTCTCTCGCTCTGTGCGGGGCTCTCGCCTCACTCCAGAGAGGGGCGGGAGGAGAGCGGCGCCCAGCGATGACGTAAGTCGCCTAGCAACCGCTCTCCTCCCCCTCCCTTCTCCTTCCTCTCTGCGCCTTCCTTTGCAGGCCTTTTCTCCCCATCTCCAGCCACCCCGCCCTGGGAGGCTGTGGCGCGTTCCGATGACGCACCAAGGGAAGAGGAAGTCGCGCTCTGCGAGCGGGTGGGTGCGCCTCGGGCCGCGGGACTGCTGCTGTTACCGCCGCCGCTGCTGCCGCCGCCTCTACGACCGCGTCAGAACTGAAGAGAGGAAGGGGAGGAGCCCAGGCAAGCCTAAGCTACCGCCTGATCCTACCCCTGACCCTAGGGCGGCGCGGAGAGGGAGCTCCGTAGCGGTTCCCTCCCGGGCAGGTGTGGACTGTTCCTCTGGGAGTAAGAGGAGGCCCGGGACTGGGCTCGGGCGCGCACCACCCGAAGGTGAGGCATTTGGCCCGGAGCAGATACTCGAACCGAGAGACGGGTGGAAAAGTTAACCTACAGCCCAGTGGCTGCACCTGCTCCCGAAAGCGAACGTCCCACACTTCCCGTGGCCTGGGGTGAAACCATGCGCCTCGTTCTGTGTAGTAGTGCGGTCCGAAGGTTTGATGCGTGAGTGAATTAATGAATGAATGAATGAATGAATGCCTCTCGCACAGCAAAAGCGGAACTTGGAGGCGATGGTGGAAGCGCAAGCGTTTTGTAAATTAAAGCGTAGAAACGTGAGAGTTGTAATACATCTATCTCCTTCCTCACCCCCACCCGCCCCTGCCATGAAAGAAAAAGGATGCTGTTCGTTTAGAGTCACAACTTCAGGCTTTTGTGGAAAAGGAGGCGAATTGCCAGGGTTGGAGAACAGAGGGCTGAAAGAGAACCAACCTCTAGGATATTATTTAGGGAATTTCTATGTTTTCAAGAGGCGAATGCAGTCGAGCTTCCCTTTTAAAAGTCATTGTTGTTTGTCGTTTGGAATTTTTTTTTTTTTTGGAGCTTTTTAGAGAGCTGATTCTGTTCATCAGAGTGCCTCTTAACATCTTCAAAAGATGTTGGCGCCTCTCGGGTCTTACGCACGCGCGCGCGCTCTCCTCTCTTCTCTCTTCTCTTCTCTCCTCTTCCCTTCTTCTTCTTCTTCTTCTTCTTCTTCTTCTCTCTCTCTCTCTCTCTCTCTCTCTTTCTCTCTCTCTCTCTCTCTCTCTCTGTCTCTGTCTCTGTGTGTGTGTATGTGTGTGTGTGTTACGGGGAGGAGTATGTTATTAATCTATTGGGTCGTTTGTCCTACCGATTCTGGTCTAGGAAATAAGTTTAAAGAAAAACTCATAAAATTTAGGCTGTGGTTCTCTAGTAAAAGAATTTTCATGATAAAAGGACCGACCACAGTGCTCAGAAATCTGCCGTGAACCTGCCTTACTTAGTGGTGTGACAGTGAGATTAAAGCAACAGCAAAGAAGAAAGGAAACAGTTGTGTGGCTAGACCCCTGCCTCTGGAAGCAACAGTGATGACTATCTGTCATAAGTGCTTCGGGTCTCTCCACCCTGCTTGGGAGATTGGGCCAAACAGGCTCTGCATGCATTTAAGAAGCAAGCCCAGGTTTATGCCCCTACTGTACCACCTCATGCAAAGTAGATCAAGAAAATGTCTATGTTGATAAACCAAGGGTTCATTTTTGTTCAAAGGCTACAAAAACAAAAAATTGAGTAAAGGGGAGAGGAGGATGCCACAAAAGTAAGGAACAGCAAGTGGCACCAGGCCCTTCTGTACTCCACCTGAAATCCCAGGAGTCAAATAACTTGCCCTAATTACCCTGGGCTTGACTGTCTACAAACATGATCCATTCACAGGCTGCATTCAAGTAAAATTCACAGGGAATCAGATCAATTAATTCATAAACAATAGCTCAACATGACTGCAACATAATCCTTTTATTGAACTCTCTTCCTTACAATAGGAATTAAATAAAATACAGGTGTAGAGGAGTTTTGGGAGGCTGAGCATCTTGGAGTTTAATGTTGTGGACTTTGAGTGAAAAGAGTGTTAACTTCAGAGCCATGCAACCAAAGATGCTTCTGGAGAAGTGTAGTACAGAGTGTCAGCTCATTCGCCTCATTACTGAGGGTTAGGATGGCACTCCCAAGAACCCTGAGCAACCTACTCAGGAAGAGTAGCGCCACTAAACTTGTTGAGTAAGGACCACTCGTCTCCCTGTCCACCTGGTAACAGGAGTAAACAGCTGTTGTACAACTGGCTGCTGGAGAGGAGGGAATTCATACATCTCCAATTTGTTCTATATCCTTACATTGCCTTTTAATCCAGAAGAGAAATAAATCCGTTAAATCAGATTTCTAAAAAGAAAATCAGAAAAACGTATTTCAGCTAACCTTGTTCTTTTCCTGACTCACCAGTTTATCATAAAGATCTATATACTATGTTAAAGCAGGACAAAGGGATCTCTGTGTAAGGTTCATAACTTTTCCCTTGAAAGTGAGCTTCTATGAGAAAGTGCTCAATGTTTTATTATCCCACATCAGTGGTTTCTACTGTCAAACACTATATAACATTAACTGGCAACATTTCTAAAGATGTACTATAGCATATCAGTTAATTTCAAGCATTGTTGTGAAATAGACTTTAAACATGTAAGATGATTGCGTGCTGTGGGTAATTATCAAAGAAACTACTATGTAAGCAGTGAAACATGCCAATAAATGGAGTTTGCTAATCCTCAAAAGCCGTGTAATGACCTTCCTAAACAACTCTCCCTTCTGGGACCAGAGAGTGGACATTATTCTGACATTTGTGGTAATCATTTCCTTGCTTTTCTTTGTTTTATCACAGGTGTTCATCCCTAAGCATTACATTTGGTTTTTTCCCTTTCTTGTGAATATTCTATAAAGGAAATAACGTGATGTGTAATCTGTTATGCTTACCATATTTGCTCATCCTTGCTGCAATCCATATGTTGTCCAGGTTCATATAGCTGTAATTTGTTCCCTTTAATTTCTGAATATTCAGTGTTCCGTTGTAATAATATATAACAGTTTGTTTGCCATTTTGTTGTTGATAGGAGTCGGGGTTCAGTTTCAGGCTGTTATAAATGCTGTTGCAAATATTCCTTAGGTCTTTACTCCATCCCATCTACATAAATTCCTGTGAAATCTGTACTTGAGAGTGTATGTCTTAAACTTGAATAAATCATGCTGTGTGGTCGTCTGACATGATAGAGTCACATTAGCTACACAAGTGCCATTGCTCCACGCCTCACAACCATTTTGAACTCCGAGACTGGGCTACAGTTATGCCACCAAATGAGTATATTCAAGACAGATTTAAGAGTTTAGCCTACCTACTTATTTTTATGATTTGATCATAAACTGTTTAAAGTAGGACACACACATATTCCTTACAAAACAATGCATTTTCAACTATTAAAAATGTAACATCTTAGCTTTATTTTCCCTCAGTTCATAAAGGCAGCATTTACTCTCAAAGCTTTAAGAATAAAATCTCATGTTGCTTTATATTTTTCTCATAGACAATTATAAGACGTTGTTTTCCCACCAGAGCTTTTGTCTCTCATTTCCTTGGTTCATTGATTTTTATAAAAGTCACAATGGCTTATTCTTTCCTACACAGTTCCTACTGTATATTCCTACTGTGTAAGTATGTGGAAATATAGGGAATTATTTTTGTAATTTTATTAAGTAATTTCACATATACTGTGACATGCCACCCAATATACTACATTTGACCATTATTTTTTTCTTATCTCGGCACTTTGTTTAGACACGATATTTTAAAACTGGAGGAAGCTGGGGCCCTGAGAAATTGATTTACCAAGAGTCAGGAAAGCAAGTGAATAGGAAAGCTGAGCTCCACTCCAAGTCTTCAGAAAGAGACCATTCCATTCTATCCTCTGACTCAGTCTTCTGGAGGAAGACTGCAGAGTGATTCCCAGGCTCTGTAGGACACTGTTCAGTTCCACATAACAAAGCTCTAGTGGAGTAAGTTTTCTTCTGGCCTAAGAATTTTAGGACCTGTGAAAGAGAAGAACTTGCCAGGAAGGAGAAGGGTCTAGGAAGACAATGTAATCAAAGTACATTATGTGTGAAATTGTAGACAATTACTTTTTAGATGAATGACATTTTTAAGATTAATAATACTTAAAGGGGATTAAATAAAAGGAACCTTGCTTTAAAAATGAAACGTTTTATCCCCCTCTATCCTTCAACTTAGAACCAAACTTGTAGTGAAAATTTTGGTTTAACACAGAAATAGGAATGTGCTTTTGTTTTAATGCCAGGTGTGGGACACGGTGCTGCTTTAGATTGTCCACTGCATCTGACTATGATTTGCGTCGTGCTCTAGCAGGTGCATTGTTTTGCCAGCTGCAGATAGTTTTTGTGATTCTGTGACGTTTGGAATTCTGGGGACCTGTCAGAGGATATATAAATGCTAGAGCCCCAAAAAGTTAGTTGTGGATTGTTGGTTGTTTCCTGTTGATCACAGTTCTGTTAAGTAGTTGTGTGCAAAGAAGAAACTAGATGTCCTGCTGGTGAAGATCAACCTTGCCCCAAGGATCTCGACACCCAGAATCAGCAGGAAGTAGTCTAACAATATATCACCCCCTTTCCTTTCTATCCTTTTTCTCCCCTATTTAGTGTTACTGGGTCGAAAGGGTGGAAGAAAGAAGGACCCACAAAGTAGCAATCACTGGCTATGCAATCCACTATATTCTCTGATACATACGCAAAGACATGGATAAGATAAAATAGTAGGTAATGAGTTTCAGGGGTACAGAAAAGGTCACTGATGTGGTGAGCAGATCCCTAATAATTTCATAGTGCTGTTGAGGGTGTTGGAGAATGTCAGAATTTTTAACATTTTTAAAGAATGAAATCAACCCAGGAAACCTGCAGACCAGTAGGACTCTTTGGGTTAGTGTTCTCATTTGGGTTTGCAAAAGAGCTTGACCCTGAGATGTAAGTGACAGAAGACCACTGGTTTCAATTTTTTAAAAAGTAAAACAGCTGAGTCATCTGAAACCATCCATAATCTCACCTTAAAGCCTCAGAGGCATCTCTTTCAGGATATAGCCACTTGGTTTCACATTGGTGATGAAATATGTAATAACAATCCAGCCATTGCTTTGAAAATACTGGTTAAAGTCATCTTAATAAATGTATAAAAATATAAAGGTAGGCTTAGATGTTACTTAATTTGTGGCACATAGGCATATCTAGCCTGCAGTTAAAAACTTAAGTTGCTGAATTAACAGGTGGCTGTAAGAGTGATAGTTGTGCAAATAGTAGTAGTGTGTGCTGATTTTTACTCCAAAATGTCATGATATGCAGAAGGTAGAAGGGAGTATTGTAAACAGAATTTTTACATTTACATCACCATTCATTTGACAAAAATCACACTTCTCTCCTACTTCCTAGCAGATGACTAAGTGCAAGAGAGAGGTTGTGTGGTGAGGGGAAAACAGGGCCAAGAAGAGGTTCGGCTGTGGGGATGCCTGCTGCTAAGCCTGGCGGCCTGACTGCAGTCCCGGAGACCCACAGAGTGGAAGGAGAGAACACCACAAGTCGCCCTCTCTCTAACCTCTGAACACACAAAACAATAATAAATTTAATTTTAATATTTAAAAAAACAGGTTTCAGACCTCCAGTCGTGGAGTTTATAGCCCAAGTGCCTAGAATATGCCAGAGTGAATAGTTGACCCTAGCTACTACCATTTTAAACTGTTGTTTAAGCTAGGCTTGGTGACACACACCTTTAGTCCCAGCACTCGGGGGCAAAAGCAAGAGGATCTCTGAGTTCGAGGTCAGCCTCAAGTTCTACAGAGCAAGTTCCAAGACAGCCACAACTACACAGGGAAACCCCATCAGGAGGGTAAGAGACCTGCTGATGAACATTTTCTGATGTGTTCTCCGGGTTAGTGAGTTCTAGCTTTTGTTCTCTTGATAAGCAAACATAGCAGAAATGTTCATTGTTATTTTTGAAATTTATGTCAATTTCTAAAACTGCAAAGGACAGGGGAATATGTCTTCATATACTCTCCACCTAGATTCAGTCATTAACATTTTGCTGTATTTGCTTTCTGAACAATTTGAAATAAGTTTTCAGTCATTCTGACATGCAAGTCTTGAAGTGCTTCAGCAGGAAGTTCTCAGGAAGAGGATACACCTGTACCTTACCCTAACCTTTGATCCTAAGAAAAGTAACAAAAAAAAAAATCTATGTCTAACTTCAGTTCATATTTAATTTTTCTGCCCTAGCATTATTTTCCATCCTTTATAATCCAGCCTGGGTCCGCTCAAGTTTTACATAAAGCATTCTCCATTTGTGTCTTAGAGAAACTGAAACTACCCTCTCCAAAATTACAGAGAATTGCCTTCCACCTAATCATCCTTTTTTTTTTTTTTTACAACTTGTCATTCAAGTCTATTAAGCATTTTGAACTTTTGGTGAAAGTATCTCCTGTCTTTGGTAGATTTGTATGTACCTCTGACATCAGCTAAAGCAGCTTTAGATGTTGAGAGGAGTCACTGGTTACTGAGCACCTCTTATTTTCTGAAGGGGATCTTGGACATTGCTTCCTTTGACCACTCTCCAACATGCATTCCCTGGAAGACACTAGGTTGTTCTTCAGACACACCCTTATTACTTCTTTCTCTGTTCTTGAATTGTCCTTCCTACGGTCCTCTCAAAAACACCGCCTAACATAATAGTTCGCTTATTCACTTTTGGATGACCAGAGCAAAATCTACAACTGATTCACTTTAACTATGTCCCTTTATTGTTTACCAGGAAGCTGACCATCCCAGGCCGCCGCCACCATCTGACACTGTGGTTCTGTCTCTAATATTAAAGTCTTATGCCTACCTAATCCCTAGGAAAGAGAAGGAAAGGAAATAGCATTTATCAAAGTTATATTACCTAATTTTCAAAAGTCTCACAAGTAGATGAAGAGCCCACATTCTTACTTCCAATTTCAGGCCATATGGAAAGGCTCCATTCCCCAACCTCCTTTGCAGTTATCCTGTATCTTGTAGTTAGCCTTTCAGATAAGATGTGGGCAGAAGCAATGTGCATCACTAACAGCTAGATCCCTAAAAGTCTTCTCAGGAAGTAGTTGGTGATTTCTTCCTGCCTCTGATGCTAGAAACAAAAGATATTGAGATAATGCACCAGATGATGGCAAGAATCCAGACTCTACCACTGTTGCCTTGGTGTTGACCTTGACCTCAGTGGTCTAAGCAAGTTTATAGCAAACTAACACTTCAAGACATAAAAAATAACAGGGAAGTATGTGAATATCTTAGCCTAGCTCATGAGTTTGGGTTACATCTGCTTTTGTGACCTGATATAACAATGCTACCCACCTCTGTGATGCTAGGCTTACAGACTGTCGTGAGTTTGAAGTTCTAATCTAAACTTTAAAAGAACCTATAGAAAAAAAACTCAGGAGGTAGAACTGTAGAATCCAGCCTGGGTTATACAGTGAGACCCTGCCTTTAAAACTTGTAAGGTTGGCACTTCTGTAAAGCAGGTGTCACATTAAATCAGCTCCCTTTCATCTAGATATTTGATGAATGTTTCATTTTCAACCAACAAGCTTCCATTTCAAAGATACACAGCCTTGAGCTCTTCCAACCGTGCACTTCAGGATTAGCATCTCTCTCACTAGCCAAATAAAAGTCATAGCCTACCATTTTAGAAGAGGAGGTTCACATGAGAAGTTCGATGCCAGCTGTCTGCACTATGGCTGCCGTCCCCAAACTGTTTCATCGCCTGCACACAAGCCAGATACTACTATTCCTTCATTTTGTAACCAAAGACTGTTCTACCTAGCAGCCTTTTAGGTTTGGAGTTAAAATAACAGTTATAGTAGAAAAACCTACTTAGAGCAAAAGAAACATTTTCTAAATCACATCAGAGTCTGGGAGATAGACGGTTCAGTGGCTATAATATTTGATGTGCAGTCATGAGGACCAGAGTTTAAATTCCCAAGACCTATGTAAGAATGCCATGTAGATATGGAAGCCCACCTGCAATTCTAATGTTCAAAAGACCAAGAGTGGATTCCTGGACCAAGCTAACTAGCCATGCTGGTCATGTTGGCAAGCACTGTATTCAACTGAAAGACCATGCCTCCTCGAGGAAGGCCATAAGTGACCAAAGAAGACTAATGGGCTGCTGCAACCATGTGTGCACACCCATACTCACAAACATCCAAACATATGCAAATGATGAGGGAAATCCGCATCAGATACAATTCTCATATAACTGTTAGACTGCTAATTTAGAGAATTTCTCAAGAACTCCGTCTCATTTTCTCTGCTTCTGATGACCCTTCATTTGTTGCTGTAACCCTCAGAAACTCCTCAAATCTCACCAAAGTGGTCTTAAACAGGTTCCTTTCACTGTATTGAGTGAACAATTTCCAACACTCCTGGGTCTCTACTTCTCTCACACAGAGACACACACCACATGAAACTTGTAAGTAATGAATGGTGCAAATAACAACACAACTGGCATGAGTAGATTGAAGGGTTGCTGTTTCTCTCCATAGAGTTCAGCTGAAAACAAGCATAGTTATACAGTCCTGTAATCCCAGCATTCAAGGTCAAGGGCAGCCTGGACTATATAGTGAAACTTTAGAAAAAAAGGGGGGGGAGGGGGAGGGGAGGGGAGGGGAGGGGAGGGG
>NW_021620662.1:1747105-1760309 GCF_004785775.1 Grammomys surdaster
GAGGGGAGGGGAGGGGAGGGGAGGGGAGAAGATAGTAGTAATAGTAGTAGTAGTTGGCTGACAGAGATTCCAGAGTTGATGCAGATGCTCAGTGGTGCCGACAGGTACCCAGGTCTATCAGTTTCTTTTGTCCTCAATGTAACCATACACCAGAAAGAGACACTTTAAGGGAAGAATGGTGGCAAGATACAATACTTGAGAACTTCTTCCAGCAATAGGAGCTTCCAGTGTGGCTTGTTCACATTTTGACAGATGGCTCAAAAAAAAAAAAAAAAAAAACTTGAATAGAACCAGGGCTGGCCTATACCTTCAAAGCTCTGTTCCCATTGACCCTCCTCAGGGTAGCCAGATGTCACCTAAAGTCTCCATAACATCTCAAAACAGCACTACCCAGCTAGGGACCAAGTGTTCAGTCTCAGGAGCCTGGAGTGGACAGTGGCAGCATTCCACATGCACACCTAAACACAGGCATTTTCTTTTCCTTTGGCATCTGTTTCCTGCTGACTCCTGTCATCTAGCTGACAAGCAACAAAAGATTGCCGATCCGCATGAGCCTCATCTGTGGTGACTCTGTCCCCAGTATTCCCAGGAGACTCATCTGACCTCACTGGCATGATGTCTTGAGGCAATGCCCTGCTCCAAATACAGCCAAGCAGGGTTTTGCCTGAGCCCAAAGGTTAGAGTGAGGTTGGAGTTGTGTAAATGAGGAAAGTACAAAGTAGAAAGATGGGAGGAAAATTACCAGATACACAAAGGACCGCAATCTTCCCTAGACATAAAATACTATTGTCTAAACCCTAGAAATGCTTTTGTTCTGCCTAGCTGTTTTCTGTGCTTTACACAGAAATTATGTAGTTGAAGAAGCCACTCTCTTTTTCTGCTTGTAGTTTCAAAACGGAAATTTTAATTTTAGGATCATCTTTTAATAAATGAATCTGTGATCTCCAGATGGCTGACTTTTACTCTTTTGTATTGTTATTGAAAAAGCACATTTTATTACTGGAATTTTAAGCTCTTTTTTTAGGCTCAAGTAAAAGAATGTTTATATCTGCCTTTCCTTTTCAAACAAAAAGAAAGCTTTTTTTTTTTTCCTTATTTTGAAGCAAATTGAAACTTAGAGTTGCAACTGCAGCACAGCTTCATCTTGAACAGTTTGGGAATAAGTTGCCACCCTTATACCCTCTTGCTTAAAGGGATCTGTGTAGGGACCTATGCATTAATAATCACAATTAACAATCAGACTCTTGCTAATATAATCCTAGGACTTCATCAAATACAATTATTCCCATCATATCATTTGCCTTATAGCAAGATAAGGAGCCACTTCAGAATGTATGTATTTAATTCTCCCATCTCTTTACCTTCCCATCTAAAATACCTTTGGCTGCCATGACCTTGATCTTTTCAAGATGACAACGAATAACTTTGTTAAATATTCCTCAACTTCAACCCGTTTGTGTTCACCGAGAATATCACCAAAGTAACACCATAGTCCCTGTGTATCAGGTGACAGTTTTAATTCGGCCAGGTACTACTGGTGACATCTGCTTCAGTCACTTGATTGAAATGGTGTCTGCCTTTTTTTTTTCACAAAGAGGTAGCGCCAGAGTGAAGCTACCGAGCTTCCTACTTGAAATTAGTAATGAATGTTTAAGGAAATATTTTAGCACTCTATCCATATTATATTCTTCATCAAACTCTGTTTATTCTTTTCATTTTAACAGTATGGAGCACCATTTTTATTTCGCTCTGTGGGTTATGATCTGTTAAGTGTTAATGATTCTTTTGGTGCTCAAGTTGACCCATATTTAGTGAACAGAATTCCCTTTAATGTGATCATTTGGACCCTTTATTTTCAGTATATTTACTTTAAAAACTTGTTTTTTTAATTACATGTATGAGGCTGGGGAGCATATGTATATGCATGCATTGTGCCTGAGGAGGCCAGAAGGGACTGGATCACCTGAAGCTGATATTACAGGCAGTTTTGAACCACCTCACATGGGCACTGGGAACAAAACTTTAGTCCTCTGCAAGAGCCTCTTCACCACCATGCCATCCTCTCAGGCCTCCCCCTCCATTCTCTTATACTGTGTCATGTACAAATGCTAACCGACATGTGCAGGCCAGAGGAACATTTGCAGGAGTTGGTTCTCTCTCTACCACATAGTTCCCTGGGATTGAGTTCAGGACATGAGGCTTTCCGACAAGTGTCAGCCATCAGACCAGCTCTGGGTATTCTTTACTTCCTTTATGACGCAACAAAATATTCCAAGCTCATCTTGTACTTTCCTCATCCCAGGGATGGAACCAGTCAGTTCTCCCAGGAGTATTTTGTCAAGCAGAATACAAGATAATCAGATAAACTTGAATTCCAGATGAATAGTGAATAAATGTTTAGTATATGTTTCATGCAAGGAATATTTGCTATTAGCTATTAATACTTTTAGCTAGATCTGGCACCCAGTCGAGGAGCCCTACTTTCTCTCAAGTGACAAGTGGTACTTGGAAGTCAAGGTCTCTGCAGAACTTGTGGCTGTAGTTTGCCTTCACAAGGCTTGGACAGCAGAACAGGGAACACATGCACAAAGACATCCCCTATACATACTGTACTGAACAGGTGTCACCAACACATTGTAAACGTAAGCTCACAGTGGCAGCTACTTCCCGTTCAATAGAGCATTGTTTTTTCTAATTCTTTTTCTTTTCATATTTGACTCCATGCTCCTAAAGTGAGAAATCTGGCAGCAATTATCCTTAATACATCAATTTACTTGATTATTCCTTTGGAGGCCACCACCCTCCTCAGCCTGACCTCTGTGGCCAGGTCATTCCCACATCAAGACACCTTCTTACCCCTAGTTTGGGCCTTACAACTCATCCGGCTTACCCCTAGAGTGTAGAAGCCTCTTCAACATGAGATATGGCCCTTCAGATGTCCCCTGCATAGGTCTCTTTCTCTTTCAGTCTCTGCCACCCCACACTAGGCCATATTCTTGCAGAAGCCTTCTTTGTCCTGCTCAGGATCCACAGAAACATCACCAGTGTGGCCTGCTGACACCTCCTCACTTTGATCTACACACAGTCTTATATGAGTGATACTTAAGTGTGTGCTGTTACATTGCTCTTCTCACAGGCTTTCTGTATAATGAAGCCATCGAAGCAGCTGCTGGAAACGGGGCCACTTAGGGAAATTCCGATGCATTTAAACTGAACTGAAAGGAACCAATATTTATTGACTAATAACAAAATTCAAGAGAAGATAAAATTAGAAAAGTAGGCTTCTGGTTAGCAACCTGTGTCTGTTTACACTTCCTCCCAAAAACCCCTAAGGTAACAATAGAGGGATTGTTTTTTAAAACCACAAAATGTATAAAGGGAACAGAAAAGGTAGTGGCCATGGAGAGTGTCAGAAAAATCTAGGAGACAGAACGTGGTGGACATCAGGAGAGTCTTGACTCAAGAGACCAAGAAGCCATAGCCTGAGCTCCCACGAGGATCCAGCAACAACAAACCAGTCCATTAGAGCACAAGCCAATGTCAGAAGCCAAAGCACCAGCAGCCACTGAAAGTAGAAACTAAGCCAAACAAGGACACCACCAATTGACATGCTAGTGTGGGGAGGAGCAGGAAGCTTGAGGCCTCAACCACATACAAAGAAGTACAGGCATCTAAGGAATGCTGAGAGCAGGGGAAATAGTCTTCCCCAGGGAGGAGCACACCCCTTGGTTATCCAGTACCAAATGGTCAACCCTGAAGACATCCATACACGTAACATTATACAGACTGAGCAAGTTGTATTTATGTATTTAGAATGTGCGTGTGTATGTGTGTGTACTAATACATATACATGTAACAACAATTAAGGAAAAAGAGGCCATGAATTTGGAAGAGAGCAAGGGAGCTACCTGGGTGGGGTTGGGAGAAGGAAAGAAGAGTAACTATATTGTAATCTCTAAATAAAAAATAATTAAATAAGTAAATGCCATCAATGGTCACCAGATATTTGAGGAATGTTTCCTATGAAGGTTAAAAACAAAAATATGGAAGGGAAAAGGCAACAAGATTGTGACAAATATATACTAAACAAAAGGAGGGCTGGGGCGGAGCTCAGCTGGTGGAGTGCTTGCTTAGCGAGCATGGAGCCCTGGGTGTGATGCTGGAATCAGCTCAAGATGTAGACGTAGGAGGATCAAAGTCCAAAGTCATCCTCTCCACTTCAAGGTGCTTTTGAGGCCAGCCTGGGCTATCTCTAAAGGAAAAAAATTTCAAGAATGGACATAATCATAGGTCCTGAGATTATTAAAGGTTCAATGGAAAATTAATAGATGATGAACTGATGTGAAAAATCAGGATCCACCTGTATAAGCTTATAGATGCAAATATGAAAGAGGTGTCCTTCCATTTGAAAGTGTCTCCTAAAGAAACCACACTAGATGAAGAGAAAGATGCTCACTGATGCTGCAGATAATTTTTATCTAATTTTTTAGATTAATTTTTTTCTTTACATGTCCCTATACTGTTTTGATAAAAACCACAATTTAACTAAAATATGCCCAGCTGAATATGTCTTAATAAAGCATGCCATAAAAAGTAGGAAAGAGGAGTTGGGGAGGCCAGAGTCAGTACCAATTCTGTCATCCACAGCTTATGTTACTGTACATCTTTACCCTTGAAGCTTCATGTTTATAAATGGAGTCATTATACTTACCCTGCTACATTAGTTTGCTAGGACTTCCTTAACAAGTACAAGAGGTTAAGTGGCTTGAATAACAGAAACTTATGTTTTCATAATCTTGGTAACTAAAGCATCGGGTCCAGTGACCATGAGACCTTTCTCCTTGGTTTGCAGATATCTGTCTTCTCCCTGAGCTTTCCATTATGTGTGTATCCCTAGCCTTACTTCCTCTTTTGAAAAAGACATTAGTAATACTGGATCAGGCACTATAACAGATGTGTTTCAAATTTATCACCATTTTCAAAACCTTTTCTGCAAATAGTTATATTCTGAGCTCTTAGGGGGTAGATTCCCAACATAGGAATTTTGAGGCAACAAAATTCAGGCTATAATATCTACTTGTTTCATTTGTTTATTTACTAAGACTGATTGATCTTCTTCCATGTGCCAACCTGTGCTACAAACTAAGGGTTGAAATTAAGATCAGTCTAGATATTAAAATACACATTTAAAAACACTTTCCTTGCAGGACAAATTTAATTGAGTGAAGTTAAATGAAGAAGATGGAAATTCTCCAAAGAGGAAAAGGTGGGAAGCATGGGCAAATCCGAATACCAAGTGTTAATCCATAACCACCTGCCATGTTCCGTGTCTGAGTAGAAGATATACATATATCATTTGTCCATCATTACTGCCCTGGGAGAGAAATATTCCTAAAACTGTGTGTTGGAAACCTCTGAGACCTGGGAATATGGCTCAGTCAGTAAATGGCTTGACATGTAAGCATGAGAAACTGAGCTTGGATCCCAACAGCCATGTCAAAGGCTAGGAACATTGGCATGTATGATTAATCCCAGCACTAGGGAAGTGGAGACAAGACAATCCCTGTGGCTTGCTGCCCAGCTGTCTGACCAAACAGGTGAGCTCCAAGTGCAGGGAGAGACCTTGCCTCAAAGGTGAGGTGAAGTGATTAATAAGGACATATGGCATAGGCCTCTGACTTCCACTCATATGAGTCCACATGATGCATGCACACACACATATACCACATACACACATAGACTCAGTAACACCCCAAGGCTGAGCAGCCTATAGTCACCTTGAATTTTGATCTACATGGTGCAAATATTTATCTCACTACTTGTGATGGATGTTTCTGGTTGTCAACTTGACTATATCTGGAACTACAATCCAGAAATGGAGGGCACACACACACACGCGCACACACGCGCGCGCACACACACACACTACTATATTGTTTATTATACATTATGTGTTATATATTGTGTTATATGCTATATACTATATATTATATATATTATATACTTCTCATATACATTTTTTTAAATTTTTATGTCTATTGGTGTAAGGATGTCAGATGCCCTGAAACTGGACTTACAGTAAGCTGCCAAGTAAGCTGCCAAGAGGGTGCTGGAAATTGAAGAGCACCCAGTGCTCTTAACCACTGAGCCTTATTTCCAAACCCACAATCCAGATCTTAAGGCTGGAAGACACAGGCCTTAATTCAGATCTTGAGGCGGGAAGACACACCTTTAATCTGGGCCATACCTTCTGCTGGAAGTCTATATACGGATATAGAATAAGGAAGCTTTGTTCTCTGCCCGCTTCTCCTCACCTTGCTAGCACATCCATTCCTTCACTGGACCCTACTTCTTCAGGATTCCAGCAGATACGGAAGACCAGCTGAGACATCCAGCCTTGTGGGATTGAGCAGCTATTAGATTCTTGGACTTTCTATTCCCAGCTAGCTATTGTTGGATTAGCTAGACTGCAGCCTGTAAGTCATTCCAATAAATTCCATATATGTGTATATATTGTGTATGTGTATGTGTATGGAGATAGAGATTCATTCCATACGTTTTGTGACTCTAAACAATACTAATAAACTACTCTTTACTATGAATCATAACTGGTGAGAAATTGTGGCTAGACACTATTTCTTTAAATTATTTGGTTAAAAATTAAGCACATCCTAAAAATTATAATCTGTATGCTAGAGTACACCAACAAAGGAAGCACCTGGGTAAAGATCAGCTGCCATGAGAAAGAATGTTGCTGATGGCGGTTCTTAAACATTCCTTCGTCACCCTCTTCATCCCTAGTCTCTGCCCCCATCTCCCAGAATTAACAGTTATGCTAGTTTCGTGAGCTTACCTGTCATTCATGCAAACACACATTGTCATTTTTTGTGTTTAAAAAAACAATTATGTGCTTTTCAGAGATTCCTTTTTTATTCTTCAACATTTGGCCCTCAGAATTAACTTGGGAGAAAACGTGGCACTAATTGTAGCCTCTCTGTTGTTGGTGGTTTGCTGTCACCAACCAGGTCTCTAGAGTTCTCCTCCCTGCTGACTCTGGAGCATCTCTAACTACCAATCTTGATCTAAGGACAGTTAGTTCTGGGCTTCTCAGAACGCAAGAGGACGTTTCTCATCATTTAACAAAAGGCGTGTCCTCTGGGCCCTGCTAAGAAACACTGCTTGTTATTGAGGTCTCTGGAAATAAGCATTCTTTCTGTTTTCATTAATTTATTCACTTTGCATCCTGATTGCAGCCAGTCTCCCTCCTCTCCTCCTAGTCTTGCCCTTACAATCCCTCTCCCCATTACCCTCTCCTCAGAGAACCCCTCTTAGGTACCACCCCACATCAGGACATCAGTCTCTCTGCAGGACTAAGCCCATTCTCTTCCACTGAGACCCAACCTGGCCATACAGCTAGGGGAAGGGAATCCAATGGCAGGAACAGAGGCAAGGATAGCCCCTATTCAAATTGTTAGGAGACCTACATGAAGACCAAGCTGCACATCTGCTATAAATGTATAGGAGGCCTAGGTCCAGTACCTGCATACTCTTTGGCTGGTGGTTCAGTCTCTGTGAAACTCCAGGAGCCCAGGTTAGTTGATTCTGTATGTCTTCTTTGGTGTCCCCGACCCCCGCCCCCAGTTCACTCAATCCTATCTCCCACTCTTCCTTAAGAGCTCTACTTGATGTTTGGTGGTGAGTCTATACATCCATTTCCATCATCTGTTGGATGAAGTCTCTCAGAGGACAGTTACGCTAGACTCCTGTCTGCAAGCAGAACAGAGTATCATTAATAGTGTCAGGGATTGGTTCTCGCCTATGGGATGGGTCTCGTTTTGGGCTGGTCATTTGTGGTCATTCCCTCAGTCTCTGGTCCATCTTTGTCCCTGTACTTCTTATAGGCAGGGTAAATTTTGGATTGAATGTTTTGTGGGTGGGTTGCTGTCCTTATCCCTCCACTGGGAGTCTGCCTAGCTACAGGAGGTGACCACTTCAGTCTCCAGCTGCTAGGAGTTTCAGCAAGGGTCATCCCCATAGACTCCCAGGAGCCTCCCCAGTCTCAGGTCTCCAACTAGTCACAGAGATACCCCCACTGATTTCTGTTCCCACTCACAGCCCTCTCCCACTCACCCCCTCTCTCCACACCTGATCTCCATGCCTGTTCCCTTCCCCTCTCCCCCATCCAGTTCCCTCCGACTATCCACCTCCAATGTCTATTTCCCCTTCTGAGTGAGACTCACACATTCTCTCTTGGGCCCTCCTTATTACTTAGCTTCTTTGGCTCTGTGGATTGTAGCATGGTTATTCTGTACTTTATGGCTAATGTCCACTTAAAAGTGAGCACATAACATGCCCGTCTTTCTGGGTCTGGGTTACTACATTCAGGATGATAGTTTCTATTTCCATCCATTTGCTTGCAAGTTTCACGATTTTATTAATTCATGGTTTTATTTTTAATAGCTGAATAGCATTCTATTGTGTATATGTACCACATTTTCTGTATCCATTCTTCAGTTGAGGGACGTCTAAGTTGTTTCCAATTTCTGGCTATTAACAAATAAGGTTATGAACATAGTTGAGCAAGTGTCCTGGTGGTATAGTGGGACATCTTTTTGGTATGTGCCAGGAGTGGTATAGCTGGATCTTAGGGCAGAACTATTCCCAATTTTCTGAGAAACCACTAAATTGTTTTTCAAAGTGGTTATACAAGTTTGCACTCCCATCAAAAGTGGAGGAGTGTTCCCCTTGCTCCACGTCCTCACCAGCGTGTGCTGTCAATTGAGTTTTTTATCTTAGTCATTCTGACTGGTATAAAATGAAATCTCAGAGTCATTTTGTTGTGCCATTTCCCTGGTGACTAAGGACACTGAGCGTTTAAGTGCTTCTGCATTAGAGATCCCTCTATTGAGAATTCTGTTTAGCTCTGTACCCTATTTTTTAATTAGGTTATTTGGTTTGTTGTTGTCTAATTTGAGTTCTTTAAATATTTTGGATATTAGCCCTTTGTCCAAAGTAGGATTGATGAAAATCTTTTCCCTTTCTGTAGCCTGCTATTTTGTCCTATTAATGGTGTTTTTAGTTTTGCAAAAAGCTTTTCAATTTCTTGAGGTCCCATTTATTGTTGATCTTAGTGCCTGAGCTATTGGTGTTCTGTTCAGATATATGTCTATGTTCAAGTCAACTCCTCAGTTTCTCTTCTGTTAGATTTAGTGTCTGGTTTTATGCCGAGGTCTTTGATCCACTTAGATTTGAGTTTTGTGCAGGTTGATAGATATGGGTCTATTTGCATTTTTCTACATGCAGACTTCCAGTTAGACCAGCACCATTTGTTGAAGATGCTTTCCCTTTTCCATCTTATGGTTTTGCCTTCTTTTTCAAAAATCAAGTGTTCATAGGTGTGTGGTTTATTTCTGCATCTTCAACTCTATTCCACTGATTAAACCTGTTTCTGTACCAATACGATGCAATTTTTATTACTATTGCTTTGTAGCACAGCTTGAAATCAGAGATGGTCACACCTCCAGAAGCTCTATTGTACAGGATTGTTTTAGCTACCCTGGGTTTTTTGTTTTTCCATATAAAGTTGAAAATTGTTCTTTTAAGGCATATAGATAATTGTGTTGGAATTTTTATGGGAATTGCATTGAAACTGTAGCTTGCTTTAGGTAAAATGGCCATTTTTACTATGTTAATCCTACTAATCCATGACCATGGGAGATCTATCTTCTGGTATCTTCAATTTTTTTTTTTTTTTTTTTTTGGTTTTTCGAGACAGGGTTTCTCTGTATAGCCCTGGCTGTCCTGGAACTCACTTTGTAGACCAGGCTGGCCTCGAACTCAGAAATCCGCCTGCCTCTGCCTCCCAAGTGCTGGGATTAAAGGCGTGTGCCACCACTGCCTGGCTTCAATTTTTTTCCTTAAAGACTTGAAGTTCTTGTTACATAGGTCTCTCACTTCCTTGGTTGGATTACACCGAGGTATATTGTCTGTGGCTGCAGTAAAGGGTGCTGTCTCCCTAATTTCTTTCTCAGCCTGTTTATGACATTCTTACTTCTAATCTCTTCCAACCTTTTGACACCTTCCTCTTCTCTCTTCTAAGAAGCTCCAGCATCTACTGTTATTTTCAATGTCAAGAGCTGGCATGTCATGTGTTAAGTATACTTGACATTTTACTGGGACATTTGGTCCCGAGTTACTAGATAATGCACCTATATTGGTACACTCGCCCCATCAAGCCTTATTCTCTGCCCTTGTTGGTATTTTAAGACCCATTCCAAGGCACATTTTTCTAGTTCTTGTTGGTACAAACTTGGCAGGTTCTGCAGTGTCTTTTGGTGAATAACCCCCTATTCACATATCAGTATTTCCCTGTGTAGCTCATTTTAAAAAAAGACAAAACTAATTATTGGTCTAGAAGTTGAGAATAGATGTAAGGAAATACAGACAGGCATTATCTTGCAATGCATCTGCTCTAGGCAAGGCCTCTGTAAGGCTCCAGGCAATAGAAGCCTGGCTTTACTTAGTAAGGGAAAACTCTAGAACATTCTAACAGAATATTAAGAGGAATCTGGAGATTCAACACCCTTAAGTCTATCACCCAGATACCCACATCAGAGAGGTCTCAGGGCCTTCTTCCTAAGTAAGCCTTTAGCTTAAGACTTTAGCTTGAGAAATCTGCTGGGCTCTGAATCTTTACAGTTCTGTTTAATTTACCATCAAATCTGACTCTTATTTTTCAGATGACTCTACTTGCCGACTCTACATCTACAAAAATGATGTTATGGAAAGGGGTCTGGCTTTTAGCTCACGCTGGCTTCCTGACCTGAGCCCATTATTTTCTTCCTTCACGGTTTCTGCATCAGTTAACAGGGAACCAACCCAACTCCACAAATCTCCAATAGTAGTGACCATTGCTCCCCCAGTACATTTCCATTAACATCCACCCAATGTACTTTCTTCCACCTGAACACAATTTCAATAATGGCGAGGCTACAGAGGGCCCCATTCATTGATAGATGCCGAGTCTTCATTACCATCTGATATTTGCTGACTGGCCAGTGATCCAATTCTAGAGCCTCATTTTGAGTCTCCTTGCTTGGACTTACAGACTCTAACAGTAAGCATTAGAGTAGAAGTACAAATGTAGACTCTGTAAAATGTGGTACCAGGGAGAAATGAAGGAGTAAAGAGGCAAGACAGTGGAGGGAAGGGCCACTCCAGCAGTCTGTAATGGCCTGCACACCGCTGAAAACATCAGTCTATGCCACAGGAACCTCCTGGAGACACATGGCACATATCTCAGAGTCCTCAAGAAAGCAAAGATGGGGTGGTTTGCCCGGCAGCTCCCGTTTGCTCTCAGCACAGTCCCACCTCATGAACAGATTGAGGGCCCAAGGCCACAGATAAGAGAGCACCTAGCAAAGCTAGCTTGTTCCAAGTCTTTCCAGCATGCCTAGGGTGCTGAAGGCTCTTGCCTGTAGACTTCCAGGACTTCCTGACGCGAATAGCACAAGCACTTCTGCCACAATTCTATTGCTGTGAAGAGACACAACCAAGGTTAACATTTATAAAAGAAAGCATTTACACGGAGGCTTGCTTCCAGTTTAGAGGGAACTAATCCATCATCATGATGGCAGGGAGCACGGTGGCATGCAGGCTGGCATGGTGAGGGGGCAGAAGTTAAGAGCTGCTCCTGATCCATTGGCAGTGATGAGAGACAGAGACAGGGCCAGAGAGAATGGGTAAGACTGAGCCTGGCATGTGCTTTTGAAATCTAAAGCCCACTCCCAGGAATATGCTTCCTCCAATAAGGCCTCACCTCTTAATCCTTCAATCCTGTCAAAGATTTCCACTCCAGGGTCACTAAACATTCAGCAATATCAGCCTATGGGGGCCATTCTTTTTGTTTTGTTTTATTTTGTTTCAATAACTGTTTATTCACTCTACACCCTGATTGCAGATCCCAGCCCTCTTTTCCTCCCAGTCCCACCCCAGAAATCTCTCCCCCCCCCTTATTACCTCCTATTCCTCTCCCCAAAGGGGAAGCCACCCCCACCTCCAAGCACCACCCCACCCAGGATATCCAATCCTAGCAGGAACAAACACATCCTTTCCCACTGAGGCCCAACCAGGCAGTCCAGCTAGGGGAAGGGAATTCAAAGGCAGGCAACAGAGTCAGAGACAATCACACCACCACCACACCCCTCACCCTCCAATTGCCAGTGGAGCCATCTCTCCAGCCTGGGAACTATTCTTAATCAAACCACCACCCCTTTTGCCCTCACTCACCCCTCTCTCTCCAGCTGCCTTCAGCTTCTCCAGTGTGGTGCCTGCACTTGCTCAAGCTTTACAGCTCCACTGGAGTTCATGCCAGAGACTTGGTCTGGCTTGTTATTCCTACCGTGAGAGAAAAATCAGATAAGTTTTTTTGTTGTTGTTATTGTTTTGTTTTTGGTTTTGGTCCTGGCTTATTTCACTCAGCACAGTTATTTTGAGGGGATTTCCCTCCTCCAGTGCCAGCCGTTCTTGTTCATTGCCGTGCCCCACTGTGTGACTATAGCACATTTTCTTTATCTATGTGTCTATTGGTGGATATTTGAATTGTTCTCAGTTGGGACCTATCACAAATCAAACCACTGGGAACATTTGTAGATGCGTATTTTGATTTATTTGCTTCCATTTCGCTTGGGGAGAGACACAAAGCTCTGCCAAGTCATTTCCTATCCCCTCCTGTGCCCCCAACCAGCCTTCCATGACAGTCTCAGGCCTTCCATCACCTCACCAAGTACTAATATGGTCTATCTTCTTAATATTATCCATCCCATCAGGAATCTCATTGTGGTTTTAATTAAAAGCCGGGCTTATTGATTTCTTGTTATAGCCCATGCTTCTTGTGTTGTATATCTGAGAAATTTGCTAAAGCCAGTTACTAAGATACCCCCTCCCACCCCATTTTCCTCTAGAAATGTTTTTCTTTTAGCTCTTACATTTAGACTCATGTAAGTTATTTTTTTTTCTATTTATGGCAAGAGGCAAAGGCCAAGATTCATTGCTGCTTTTTTCCCTTTTGAATCAAAGTTGGGAGTTTATTAAGAAAATAAACACATAATTATGTGCAGGTCTTTCTCTCTCTCTCACACACACACACACACACACACGAGAGAGAGAGAGAGAGAGAGAGAGAGAGAGAGAGAGAGAGAGAGAG